>NC_056001.1:69921555-70237069 GCF_018446385.1 Zingiber officinale
TTTTAAAAATCAATTTCAAAATTATTTAAAAATCTTTTAAAACTTATTTTCAAAAATCTTTTAAAAATCAATTTAAAAATTATTTAAAAATCAATTTCAAAATTATTTAAAAATCTTTTAAAACTTATTTTCAAAAATCTTTTAAAAATCAATATTAAAATTATTTAAAAATCTTTTAAAACTTATTTTCAAAAATCTTTTAAAAAACAATTTCAAAATTATTTAAAAATATTTTAAAAATCAATTTCAAAATTATTTAAAAACCTTTTAAAACTTATTTTCAAAAATCTTTTAAAAATCAATTTCAAAATTATTTAAAAACCTTTTAAAACTTATTTTCAAAAATCTTTTAAAAATCAATTTCAAAATTATTTAAAAATCCTTTAAAACTTATTTTCAAAAATCTTTTAAAAATTAATTTCAAAATTATTTGAAATATCCTGTTAAAAATCTTTTAAAAAACTTTTAAAACTTAATTTCAAAATTATTAGAAAAATCCTTTTAAAAATTATTTAAAAAAAATATTTTAAAACTTAATTTCAAAATTATTTGAAAAATATTTTAAAAATCTTTTTAAAAATATTTTAAAACTTAATTTCAAAATTATTTGAAAAATCTTTTAAAAATAATTTTAAAAAATCTTTTAAAACTTAATTTCAAAATTATTTGAAAAATCTTTTAAAATTATTTAAAAAACTTTTAAAACTTAATTTCAAAATTATTTTAAAAATCTTTTAAAAATCATTTTAAAAATCTTTTAAAACTTAATTTCAAAATTATTTGAAAAATCTTTTAAAAATCATTTAAAAAAATCTTTTAAAACTTAATTTCAAAATTATTTGAAAAATCTTTTAAAATTATTTTAAAAACTTTTAAAACTTTATTTCAAAATTATTTGAAAAATCTTTTAAAATTATTTTAAAAACTTTTAAAACTTAATTTCAAAATTATTTGAAAAATATTTTAAAATTATTTTAAATTATTTGAATAATCCTTTTAAAAATTATTTAAAAAAAAACTTTTTAAATCTTAATTTCAAAATTATTTGAAAAATCTTTTAAAAATCTTTTAAAACTTAATTTCAAAATTATTTGAAAAATATTTTAAAAATCTTTTAAAAATTATTTCAAAATTATTTAAAAAAGATTTTAAAAAACATTTTAAAAATAATTTTAAAAATTATTTCAAAATCATTTCAAAATTTATTTTAAAAATTATTTCGAAAATTATTTGAAAATCTTTTTGAAAACTATTTCAAAATCATTTAAAAAATCATTTTAAATTATTTGAAATCATATTAAGATCGTAAATCTTATCTAATTCTATATCATGTCAAAAATCTTATTTAATTCTTTAATTATTATGGTTCAAATCATAATTAACTTTTAAAGGCTAATCAAAGTATTAATTTTTAATATATTCATGAAAATTCTAAATGTTCATTCATTTGAAAATCAAACTTAAACTTATTTTAAATATTTTTTTTAAACTAAAATAAAGGCAACTTCATCTCACACTCACTCATAAGATAAACATGCGTGATACTCTAGAATGAGTGAGATGGTAAATTAGGAAAATAATTACCTTTGAAGACATGTTTGGACTCTAGGATCCTCAAAACTTTAAAGGCATTAAGCAAGTGAAGGGAGTCGAAATTTTTTTTCAAAAAAATATATATATATATAATTCATGATCTACAAAAACTAAGTGTTTTCTTTTTCTAATCACTTAAGCAGGTTTTTCAAGAAAATATTTATTGAAATTCTATTTTAAATATCTTTTCAAAATCTGTTTTAAGTTGAGAACTTTTTCAAAGTTTTTTAAAAAAGGCTAAGTCTTAATCTAAGTCTTTTTAAGGCTATATACTTGACAAAACATTTATTTTCAAAATTTAGCTAAGTCTATGATGAAAGTATAAATGTTTTTAAAAAAGTTAAGTACTCAAACTAAATACTTTTAAGAAGTTAAGTATTTATCAATACTTTTAAGGGTTTTTCAAAATCTGTTAAAGACTTTTCAAATTTAGTTAAGTATTTACCAAAGTAATTATTTTAAAATGCTAAATTTTGCTAAGTTTTTGTTGAAAACACTAAGATATTTTCTCAACGCAATCATTTTTAAGCTGAAAACATAGCTAAGCATTTCGAATTTAGCTAAGTGTTTTTCAAAACAATTCTTTTTGAAAAGAAAAGTCTTTTTAAGACTAAATACGTGACAAAACTATTATTTTCAAAAGCCTTATAAATTAAGCTAAAGTACTTAACCAATTTTTTTTTATCAAAGTCTAAGTACTTAACTATGCTACCCTTTAGGGGGAGCTTAAAATTAAATAGACTATTTCTCTCTTTTGTTAATTCTTTTTGATTTATGTCAAAGGGGGAGAGAAAAGTCAAAGTTAAGAAATCAAGAAATTAAACATAATGAAAGGGGGAGCATAAACTTTAAATTACATTGATGCTCATGGTTAACTTCCATTATTTATTCCTTTATATAATGTTATGTTTTACTTAACTTTGAACCAAGGTTGCCATAATAAAAAAGGGGGAGATTGTTGGTGCAGTGAGCACCAGATGATCGAACCTGAGTTTTGATTATGGCAAAGGGCTCAAAGTTAAGCTGTGGTGTTATCTAACAAGGTTCATGGAGCTTACAGGAAAGTCCTAAGTGATGCTTAGGCAAAAGTCCTAACTGCGGTTAGGCAAGGTGAAAATCCTAAGGGGGGGGGGGGGGGGGTAACCTTAGGTCCTACGGGGTGGTAACTCTAGGTAAAGTGAAAATCCTAAGGGGTGGTAACCTTAGGTCCTAGGGGGTGGTAACCCTAAGTGGAGGAAAACCCTAAGGGGCGCCAACCTTAGGTCCTAGGGGGTGGTAACCCTAGGTGGAGGAAAATCCTAAGGGGGAGTAACCTTAGGTCCTAGGGGGTGGTAACCCTAGGTGGAGAAAAACCCTAGGGGGCGGTAACTCTAGGTTCTAGGGGGTGGTAACCCTAGGCGGAAAGTCCAGTCGGTCTGGAGGACCAGACTGGCATCAGGTAAATCTCCTGAGTGGAGTAGGTGAGGACGCGTTCCCCGTAGAGGGAACAGTAGGCGTCGGGTCGACCTAGGGTTTTCGGTCGGAAATTCGAAGTCAGACCCGGGCAGTCTGTTGACTGTCGTATATTCTGTTTATGATTATGTCTGTGTGCTAACTTTGTGCTGCAGGGTATTTCTGTGATTACCATATCTTGCAGGGACTAAAGTGCAAATTTGGCCTCGGATGAATAGTGCCGAGGCGCCTCCATGGAGCTTGGAGGCGCCTCGGGGGCAAAACCTGAGCTGGCTACGAAGCAAGCTTCAAGGTGCCTTGGAGAGGCTGAAGGCGCCTTAAACAAGTTGATGAAGGCGCCTTGGAGAGGTTGAAGGCGCCTTGGAGAGGTTGAAGGCGCTTTGAATAAGATAAAGTTCGACCAGGTCAGTTCTGATCCA
The DNA here is from genome assembly GCF_018446385.1 of Zingiber officinale. Lineage (NCBI taxonomy): Eukaryota > Viridiplantae > Streptophyta > Magnoliopsida > Zingiberales > Zingiberaceae > Zingiber > Zingiber officinale. The sequence goes on from NC_056001.1 coordinate 69,925,020, forward strand.
AGCGGGTGATGCGGCCAGCCTTGAGGCGCCTTGGAGGGATTTAAGGCGCCTTGAACACCCTTTATAAGAGGGGTTCGAGCAGCATCAATACACAAACAATTCACAAGCTTTCCTTCTGCTGTGTGTTGCTCAAGAGTCGATTCTAAAGTGTTGTTGCAATCGCCGACGACCCGAAGCTTCATTTATTATTATTCTATTGTCGGTATTATTTTAATTTCAGTTGTACTTAATTCTGTAGGTGCAGCGGGGACCGGCAAGAGGGGGGTGAATTGCCTGCAAGTAAAAATAACCCTCCTCAAAGATTTTCAACTCTTAAAATAAAGAAACACTTAATAACAAAACAAAATGACAGAAAAGAAATAGAACTCAGAGTTTTAACCTGGTTACAACCAAGAGGGCTGTTAATCTAGGGCGATGAAATGCGCAGTAAGAAAAACTCCTTCTCTGAAGGCAGAGAAGTCTTTTACACTTTGAAAGCTCACTATTTGCTTAAACAGAAATTACAGAGTTGCTTTTTCGTATCAAATCATTGTACTCTAAAGCTGCCCGAGACCCTCCTTTATATAGGGGTTCCAGAGCTTATCGGATGACCTGATCTTCGGGATCAGGTTTTGACTCGAGAAGGATCGGTCGACCGATCCCCAGGTTCGGTCGACCGAACCTGCTGTACCTGCCCAGTCTTCCGTCCAGGTGCAATCTCTGAGGATGAACTTTTGTTCGGTCGACCGATCGGCCAACAATCTTCCAGCTGAGTTGGCCCGATCAAACTGCTCGACTTAGTCTCTGGATTAACTTTGGTTCTGTCGACCGATCAGGAGGTTCGGTCTATTGGTGCAATATTCCCTAGGTCAAGGTTGACCTGTTTGACTGGGCTTGAAGTGAGTCAAGCTCGAGTCTTGATGATTTGGTTTCGATGTTTGACAATACTTGTAGACAACACATGAACATTGCAAGTACAATTGTTCATGTGGGAAGATTGTGAAGGAGAGTCAAGTAGGTCAAGGTTGACTGGATACTTGACTAAAAATCCTAGTGAGTGAAGCTGGGTGAAAGTCCTGGTGAGTGAAGCCAGGCAGATGAGAAGACCTAGTGAGTGAAGCTAGGCAGAAGGGAAATCCTGGTGAGTGAAGCCAGGTGAAAGTCTTAGTGAGTGAAGCTAGGCAAAAGGGAAGTCCTGGTGAGTGAAGCCAGGCACAGGGAAATCCAGATGGGTCAAGGTTGACCAGACATCTGGTGAAAGTCCAAGTAGGTCAAAGGGATTGAACAAACAATTGGTGAGTGAGTCCTAGCTAGTCGAGGGTGACCGGATGCTAGGTTTTATGTACCAACAAGTCATGGTTGACTGGATGTTGGATTAGGGGGCTTTGGACTTGCTTTTGGGCAAAAACCATGATCTGGATTGATCAGCCGATTGATCCAGCAGATCTGGATCGATCAGCCGATCGATTGGATCATGCCAAATCGATCAGCTGATCAATCGGGTGAGTCCCCACGAACATAACCCCTTTGGATCGATCCGTGGATCGATCCAGAGGTCCCAATCGATCAGTGGATCGATTGGGAGCTGCTATTTGTGCGCGATAAGCCCTGGATCGATCAGCCGATCGATCCAGGCTAGTCCAGAAAGCACAGAGGCACTCTGGATCGATCGGTTGATCGATCCAAAGCCTCCCCGATCAATCGATCGGGATCCGACCGTTGGCGTCGTATTTAGCTGCAGGCAAGTGTTTCCTTCAGCAGTGCTTACACGATTCATCTCCGATCTTCACCAGCGACTCCACAGCTCTCTCTCAAGTTCAGATCGCCAGTTCTTGAAGATTCTTGGAGGTTCTTCCAAGTCAAGAGGTGGATCAAAAGCAAGAAGAGAAGTTAGGGTTAGGGTTTATTGTAAGCTTTTGCTTGTATTTCATATCCTTTCCTTTCTTCTTATATTGAGAGTTTGTAAAGGTTTCTCCATCTTCGGTAGTTACCGTAGAGGAGTGTGTTTCATAGTGGAGGGTGCGTGAGTGTGTGGATCCTTGAATTAGTCACCTCTTGTGAGGTGGATACCAAGTAAAATCTATTTGTTAGCGTTGTATTTTGTTTCTTGTACATTTCCGCTGCACATCTTTGAAGAAATAAGCAACGCCAACCACGAAGCACACGACGAGCTATTCACCCCCCCCTCTAGCTACTTTTCGGTCCCAACAAGTGGTATCAGAGCGAGGCCGCTCTTCACCGGAATCATCGCCGGAAGGGGCAAACCAAACAAGCAAAGCTAGAGGGTGAAGAAGTTGGAGCAAATTCATCAAAGTCAAAGAATTCAAGATGCTCAACTTCAAGATGCAATTCCAAGATGGACTTGGATTTGACACAAGGGTGGCTCCACCGTACACATCTACTAGTTTCGATCTTTGGGAATCAAGGATCGAAAACTTCTTAATGGTGGAGATAGAGCAATGGTTTGTTCTAATGGAAGGCTTCGAGGCTCCAAGAAATTCAAAGGGCAAAGTCCTCAAGAAAAGCAATTGGAGCCAAGAGCAAATCCAAAGATGTGAGACCAATGATAAAGTGACCAAGCTTTTGGTCAATCTATTACCTAGCCACATTCTTGGAAAAATTGGAGAGTTCAAGGATGCCAAGGAGCTTTGGAGCAAATTGGCATCAATCCATGAGATCCCCTCCACTGTACCGAATCAAGAGGAATCCAAAGAGGGCGACTCATTGGATCATGACCAAGAGGAGGACACCGAAGTTGAGAGACGCTCAACTTCCGAAGAAGAAGTCCAAGAAGAAGCTTCATCTTCAAAGGGATGCAATGAAGAGGGCAAGGAGGGAGCATACTCCTTGTTCCATGTACAAGATGAAGATGAAGAAATCTCCACCTCTAGGATTGAGGGGGAGCAACTTTTGGTGACACCGGATCAAGTAGAAGGAGAAGTCTCCACATCCGGGTCAAGAAGAGAAGAGGATGAAGAAGCTTCCACCTCCACAAATCAAGACATATCTATTGGAGGAGAATCATCATTGGATCAAGAGGAAGCCTCCGCATCCGGATCCAAAGGAGAAGAAGCCACCCCTACACAAGAAGGTATAAATAGTTCATTTAATAATAAAAATTATATCATATGCTTTGAATGTAGGGAACATGGGCATTACAAGAGCAAATGCCCTAAATTGGTCAATAAGAAGGGCCAAGTGACACAAAAGGGCAAGGAGAAGCCTAAGGAGACCACTCCCAGAACAAAGAAGAGCAAGGAGCACATTGTGTGCTTCTTTTGCAATCAAAAGGGGCATTACCGAAGTCAATGCCCTAAGGGGAATTCAAGAAGGTGGTCAAGGCTTAAGGAGGAAGCACAATTCAAGGGGGAGCCTCCAAGGTAAAAAGGAAGGTATCGTTCATTGAACCTACCCCCTTTAATAATGGTAAAAAGCATGATAGTTCTAATCTATATCATTTTAATGCTATTTACCATGAAAATAGAAGGCATGATAAGATTAAGGAAAATCATGTAGCTTATCATGCTAAAACCTCTCAACCTAGGCCTAGAAAGGTAGATAGGAATTTAGGCAAGAACCCTAAGGATTCTAGGTATTTTCCTAAAAAGAAGAAAAATCAAGGTTTTAGTGAAAAACCTAAGGGTGAAGAATTATGAAAGGAAAATCAAGTCTTGAGGTCAAGACTTGACAAATTAGAGAGGACTCTTCGAAAAATAACAAATATGACACAAGGGTCCAAGAGTCAAAATCTAGGTTTAGGACAACAAGAGTCATCCAAGGGTCATAGAGGTTTGGGATACAAACCTAAAACCAAAAAGGATGTACCTACTTATCATAGAGTTCCATATAGTTATGGAACAAACCCTAGGTCTAGTGGTCAAGTAAAGAATACTAGGGAGGTCATCCCTAAGAGTATTTTTGCAACAAATGTGACTAAGACTTTTAAGAAGTCTAAGAAAGTCATAAAGAAGGTCACAAGGGAAGCAATTCCTAGGGTTGACCTAGAAAATGTGACAAATGCTTCTAAGAAGCCAAACAAGATCACTAGGAAGGTATCTAGGGAGGTTATCCCTAGTGAGTACCTAGAGCATCCAAGGAGCACCAATAGGTTTTGGGTTCCTAGGAGCATCTTCTCTACCCCATAGATGGGTTAGAGAGTGTCAACTCTAAGTGAAAGGGTAGTTAACCTAATCATGTTGAAGTTGACACTCAAGGAGCATTTTCAAGGTTATTATTAACCTTTGAAAATGAAATAGATATATCATTTACTCCTTGGAAGAGTAAAATGTGCCAAATTTTGGAAATAGTGATTTTAATCTTAATTGGCACAATTTAGGAAAATCATAAGAACTACCAAGTTGGGAGTTTGGTATGTTCTTAAGAGATTAAAGGTAATCCGGGCCTTAATTTAAAGTGCTACTCTTGTGGAAAAATGAAATATGCCAACACTTGAGGAATATGATTAATTTCAATTGGCATAAATTAATCAAGAAAATTAGAAATACCAATTTAGACTTTGGCATTGTCTTGAAGCACTTTGGGCAATCTAGGTTAGATTTAAAATTAGCTATGGGGTTAAGAATACTTAGGTAGGTAATCTAGGTATTTTATCTATGCTAACTTGCCATGCTTTGTTTGCCCATCAAATGCCATGACATCATATTTATTTATTTGTGTTTGCACTCATGCCTTATTATGAAAAACACAAAAATACCATGTCATGCCATCCATACTTCATATAGTCATAAGAAATTTTCTTTTGAAAATTATTTCTTTTTGATGTATGTCATAACATCATCATACATCATTTTAATTCCTTGTTTATTAAGGACTAATGGTATTAATTAACAAGTAACATCCTTGATGGATGTTTAGTATTCAAAAATGCCTAGATAGATATGCATGATCCCTAGATTAGGGCAAAACCAAACTTTACATTTCACAAAGACCCATAAGGTGACTTGTATGTGGTTTAGTGCACATTAGATATAAGTGAGATGTTAGGATGATGAACAAAACTCAAGATGTTGATTTAGTGCATTCTTTTGAGTTCTAAGTTCATCAAAACACATAGGTATGTGTTTTCCCATCATTGGGAAAGCTAATGTACAAGTCATGTGCATTAAGCCCAAGGAACATGGTGGGATATTGGTTTTGAAAATCATTTTAAAATGCTTTTGGCAAACCTTGATGAAGATTATCTTTTGATAGTAATCATCATTGAATAGTTGAGCACAAACTAGAAGAAAACACTAAAGTTTTTGCAAGTTCTGTAGTTTGTGTCAATCTTGGAAAATATGAAGTATTTTCTTATAAAATTATTTTTCCATGATAATAAATGCCCTAAATAATGTCTACACAAATTTTCACAATTTTTGGATTTTTGTATATTTTTCTAGGGGTTTCTGAAGTTGACTGAAATGAAATTTTAGCAACTATCAGAACTCCAATCGATCACCCGATCGATTAGAGTGTCTCAATCGATTGGCCGATCGATTGAGAAGGCTATTCTCGCGAGCAGAAGCTCGCTGGATCGATCAGTCGATCGATCTAGACTGGCTGAATCGATCAGTGGATCGATTCAAAGCAGTTCAATCGATTGGGACCCAACCCCAATCGATTGAGGAAGCTGATTTTGGCTGGGAAAGCTTGATTTCAGCATTCCAAACCAGGTTTAGTCAAGGTAACCATTCCAAACCCATCAAAATACATTTGTATACATAAAAAGGGTGTTTTCATGTTGAAAACAAAGATGGATTGGTTGGGGAAGACTAAATTGAAGTTTAGGTTGAGGTTTGGTTTCAATATTGAATGTTTGAACCTCAAAACTTCTAAATTTGGGTTTCCTAAAGGTTTAGGGATTCCAAGTCATTGTTGGTGCAATGACAGAAGGTACGACCATGTCTTTAGGGGGAGTTACTCTTTAAGGACATGAAAATTATTTTTCATACACCTTGGGAGGTGGTTAACCTTCTTTTAGAGAAAATACTCAAGGTTGGGCATTGAAATTAATAGGGAGTGGATATCCTCATTGTTTAAGTGGAGTTTGCTCATGGATGAGCATTTGATAAAAAAAAAATTAAAAAAATGAAGGGTATGGGACCTTCATTTGGGTTATTCAAGTGGTTAATGCTCAAGGGTGAGCATTGATGATAATGAAGGGTATGAGATCTTTATTATCATGTTGATCACAACGAGTGAAGTTGTGAACAATGATAAGCAACTCTTCAGGGGGAGAGGTTGTGGTTGATGTGTGCCAAAGATGGGGGCATGTTTATGATGTGTGTCAATAGGGGGAGAATGCATGGTTAAGTTAGGCCTCCAGTACCTAAAGGGGGAGTTTGCCCTCTAGAAAAGGAGAAGAATGGAGGGAACCATCATTCAGATATTGGCATGAAGGGAGTTGAGGCTATGGGATTAGCCTAATTTCCTAACTTAACATATGGTATTGTCAAACATCAAAAAGGGGGAGATTATTGGTGCAATATTCCCTAGGTCAAGGTTGACCTGTTTGACTGGGCTTGAAGTGAGTCAAGCTCGAGTCTTGATGATTTGGTTTCGATGTTTGACAATACTTGTAGACAACACATGAACATTGCAGGTGCAATTGTTCATGTGGGGAGATTGTGAAGGAGAGTCAAGTAGGTCAAGGTTAACTGGATACTTGACTGAAAATCCTAGTGAGTGAAGCTAGGTGAAAGTCCTGGTGAGTGAAGCTAGGCAGATGAAAAGATCTAGTGAGTGAAGCTAGGCAGAAGGGAAATCCTGGTGAGTGAAGCCAGGTGAAAGTCCTAGTGAGTGAAGCTAGGCAGAAGGGAAGTCCTGGTGAGTGAAGCCAGGCACGAGGAAATTCAGATGGGTCAAGGTTGACCAGACATCTAGTGAAAGTCCAAGTAGGTCAAAGGGATTGACCAGACACTTGGTGAGAGAATTCTAGCTAGTCAAGGGTGACCGGATGCTAGGTTTTATGTACCAACAAGTCATGGTTGACTGGATGTTGGTTTAGGGGGCTTTGGACTTGCTTTTGGGCAAAAACTAAGATCTGGATTGATTAGCTGATTGATCCAGCAGATCAGGATCAATCAGCCGATCGATCCAGCAGATCTGGATCGATCAGTCGATTGATTAGATCATGCCAAATCGATCAGCTGATCGATCGAGTGAGTCCCCACGAATATAACCCCTTTGGATCGATCCGTGGATCGATCCAGAGGTCCCAATCGATCAGTGGATCGATTGGGAGCTGCTGTTTATGCGCGATAAGCCCTGGATCGATCAGCCGATCGATCCAGGCTAGTCCAGAAAGCACAGAGGCACTCTGGATCGATCGGTTGATCGATCCAAAGTCTCCCGGATCGATTGGGAGAAATCTAATCGATCGGGATCCGACCGTTGGCGTCGTATTTAGCTGCAGGCGAGCGTTTCCTTCAGCAGTGTAACGCCCGCCCTTCCAGGTAGCACTAAGGCCACCCCGGAGGGACGGACGTCACTGAAACATAGACATCAATTACTAATGCATATGGATTCATGGCAGCGGAAGACTTATTAGAATTTTTTTCTTTTCTTTTATCATATGCATTTAGTTTACTTATCATGGCATGTGAATCAAAGCATACTGAACATTTCATCATATCATCATCATTCTAACATGAGTAAAATATCGTAAGTGTATGAAATACTAGCTGAAATCATCATCATAAGCATAGGGTCCAACTTAGTTCACATGCACAGCTTAACTAATTATAAGTTCCAAAACTTAAGTAGATCTATCCACCGAGCACTTCCACACACATCCATCACCTTTCCTGCTACTCCCCTTAATTGATCCATTCCTTGCCTTTATCTGCAGTACAAGGAAAATGTGTAGCTATAAGCCAAAGGCTTAGTGAGGTCCTTGCCTACCCATAAATCCGAAAAACACATAACATAACATAACATGTAGAAAAAGCAAAACATAATATATCATATCACATAAGGAGCATAACATATCAAAGTATATCATGTGAGTGCATATCATGATTCATATCACATTCTGTAAGCACATATCATGAAGCCTATCATATCATGTAAACATGTATCATAACTCATACCTGTTCATAAGGGTGCATAAACATAATTTCATAAATATGTGCATGTAGATGCAATATGTATATTTTTAAAACATGTATCATGGAATGCACATATGCATCATGCTTCTTTCAAAACATATAGTATACATACTTGAATATCATATCATCATCATGAGAAGGGCCCTGGCTTGTACCACATGTAAACATAAATGCACGCAATCCCTAGGACAGGGTAGCTAGCCCCGAACCTACTAGGGATCTAGGTCCGTTCATAGTCCGTCGACCTAGGGGCGTACTGAGGAGCCCATCCCTTAACAAGGTCCGTTCATAGTCCGTCGACCCCGGGGCGCTTATGGAGCCCACCCTTGGTACAAGCCATACAAAGTAAAATATCATGCATATCATATCTCATCATATCATACATGTCATAATTCTTGTCATATCATTAAGAGAGCTCTTGATCCCAACTTAAGGGAAGCATCTCTTTTACCATAGCATGAAGAGTGCTCTTGATCCCAACTTAAGGGAAGCAACTCTTTTCCATAACATGAAGAGTGCTCTTGGTCCCAGCTTAAGGGAAGCAACTCTTTAGGCTTTTCTTCTTACATAAGCCATTCATACATGCATTATGAAACATAACATGTTCTTATCATAACATAAAGTATAACATGTCATTTTCATATCATCAAACATGGCATATCATTTCATGAACTTAGCATACATATCATGCACATGGCATATCATATCATGAGTCTAGCATATCATATCATTAACATGGCATATCATGTCATAAGTCTATCATATCATATCATGAACATGGCATATCATATCATATCATAAGACATAGCAATGCAACATATCATAAGACATATTTTCATCATATCATGAAGCATGAAAGCTTAATCTACTCATATATCAAAGGCTACATATCATGAGAATACATAAACATGTTTAGTTAGGTTTAAACTCTTTCCCAACCCAATTAATCCATCTTGGATGAACCACATCAGTAGGTTTCATCCTCATTTCATTCCATATTAAGCATAGAACTTACCCACATAACATGTAAAACTTGATCTAAACACATACAAGGCATTAGACTTCATGAATAAGCATGTTTGAGTTCAAAACTCTAACCCTAACCCATTTATTTCAATTTGGATGAAACACATCAGTAGGGTTCTTATATCATTTGGTTCCATATGAAGCATAAAACTTATCCACATAACATGTAAACTTGACCTAAGCACGTACAAGGCATTATACTTCATGAATAAGCATGTTTGAGTTCAAAACTCTAACCCTAACCCATTTATTTCAATTTGGCCGAAACATATCAGTAGGGTTTCATATCATTTTATTCCATATGAAGCATACAACTTAAACATATAACATGCAAATTTGATCTAAGCATATACAAGGCACTATACAAGCATATACAAGGCACTATACTTCATGAATAAGCCTATTTGAGTTCAAAACTTTAACTTTAACCTATTTATCTCAATTTAACCGAAACATATCAGTAGGGTTTCATATCATTTCATTCCATATGAAGCATACAACTTAAACATATAACATGCAAATTTGATCTAAGCATATACAAGACACTATACAAGCATATACAAGGCATTATACTTCATGAATAAGCCTATTTGAGTTCAAAACTTTAACCCTAACCTATTTATCTCAACTTGGCCGAAACATATCAGTAGGGTTTCATATCATTTCATTCCATATGAAGCATACAACTTAAACATATAACATGAAAAATTTGATCTAAGCATATACAAGGCACTATACAAGCATATACAAGGCATTATACTTCATGAATAAGCCTATTTGAGTTCAAAACTTTAACCCTAACCTATTTATCTCAACTTGGCCGAAACATATCAGTAGGGTTTCATATCATTTTATTCCATATGAATCATATAACTTAACCATATAACATGCAAACTTAATCTAAGTATATATAAGGCATTGTACAAGCACATACAAGTCACCATACTTCATGAATGAGACTATTTGAGTTCAAAATTATAACCCTAACTTATTTATCTAAATTTGGCCGAAACATATTAGTAGGGTTTCATGATTTTTCATTCCATATCAAGCATAAAAAATTAAGTTATCCACATGTAAAAATTCATACATCATAAAAGAGTACAACTATTATGGTTTCTATGCAAAATTCTTGACCTAAGGCCTATAAGTCATGTTGGCCGAAACATATATATAGAAATCTCCTTGTTTTTGTCACAACATGAAGAATGAGAACTTAACTATCAACACATAAAATTCACATATCATATAAGTATGAAATCAAGCATGTTCTCACAAGAAAAAGAACCTAGCCTTAACCCTCTTTTGTCTCTTGGCCGAAATATTCATAGTGAGGGTTTAGATTTTTTTTTTTTTTTATAAAACATAACTTGAAACTTGTTGACCCTAAAAGATCATCCATCAAAACCCACAAGAAAATTTTACGATTTTGAAAACTCTTGAAAAAAAACTTAACGATCGATTCGACAACAACTTGTACTGCAGTGAGGGGAATACTCACATCCTTCGCTAAATTCTCTAAGGAGGGAACCTTGCTTGTGAATCCTTCCTAGAGGAGAGCTTCCTTGCTCCTTGGTCTCGACAAGAGGATGAGAGGGAGAGAGAGGTCACGGTGAGGGAGAGTAGGAGGAGAATGAGAGCAAAAATGACAACTCATCTTTAATTTCCTCCTTTTATTCATTATGAGAGGAGGAAGGAAAATATATTTTTCTTCCTCCTTTCTTTTACTCTCTTCATAATTAAGAGAAAAGTCTAGATACATCCCTTCTTGGTGAGTAAGAAAGGAATATTCTAGAGCATCTCTTCATTAGAGAGGGAGAAGACAACTCTTACTTCTCCTTCTAAGAGAAGAGTCTTTTCTTCTTACATTTAATTATGGTTTCCCTCTATTTCCTAACAATAATTTCTCTTGGTCTAGTGGTTATCTTATTCAGGCATCTAATGAGAGATCTAGAGTTCAAGTCCTAGATCTTATGTATTTTTATTTCTATTTTATTTGTTTAAGTGTTCGGCTAGGAGCAAAATTCAACTAAAGCATATATATTTTTCTTTATTCATGATAGAATATTCTAGAATTTTGCTAAGGACCCTATGGGTGTTATAAGCAGTGCTTACACGATTCATCTCGGACCTTCACCAGCGAATCCACAGCTCTCTCTCAAGTTCAGATCGCCAGTTCTTGAAGATTCTTGGAGGTTCTTCCAAGTCAAGAGGCGGATCGAAAGCAAGAAGAGAAGTTAGGGTTAGGGTTTATTGTAAGCTTTTGCTTGTATTTCATATCCTTTCCTTTCTTCTTGTATTGAGAGTTTGTAAAGACTTCTCCGCCTTCGGTAGTTACCGTAGAGGAGTGTGTTTCATAGTGGAGGGTGCGTGAGTGTGTGGATCCTTGGATTAGTCACCTCTTGTGAGGTGGATACCAAGTAAAATCTATTTGTTAGCGTTGTATTTTGTTTCTTGTACATTTCCACTGCACATCTTTGAAGAAATAAGCAACGCCAACCACGAAGCACGCGACGAGCTATTCACCCCCCCCTCTAGCTACTTTTCAGTCCCAACACGGTCGACCGATCAACTTCACCAACGGTCAGCTTCTGACGTGGCATTAGACGTGTCTGCTGCGGTTGGCTTCGATTAAGAAAGGGTTCGGTCGACCGAACCGTTGACAAGTCAACTTCCAGTTGACTTGCTCCAGTTCGGCTCCTTGGGTGATTGCGGCCATCCGGAATAGGGCTCACCCGCACCCAGTTCCCGGCCTTCTCCTCGAGCAGGCTTCCGTCCGGCTTCTCGTCCCTCGAACGCCGCGCACGTTCTTCTCGCTCCACCGGAGTACTCTTCTGCAGCTCTCTCGTCCTTCGGACGCACCGAGCCCGTCGGCTCCCTTCCCGTGCCGTCCTTCTCACTAGCTGCGTCTTCCGCTCGACTTCCTGCGCTCCTAAGTTCCTGCACACTCAGACACAGGGTTCAGACAAAACGCAGGACCTAACCAACATGGTTGATCACATCAAAACTACCACGGGGTCCAACAATCTCCCCCTTTTTGATGTGCATCAACCCAAGTTCAAGTTAGGGTTAAAAATAGACAAACGTAATTTTAAGAAAATTACTAAACTAACAAGTATAGCATAAACTTGCAATAAATAAAATTGTAACATAGTAAGAGAAAAAAAAACAGTTAATTTTCCTAGCTCCCCCTAAACTTGTATTTTTCTCTCCCCCTTTGATCACAACAAAAACGGGGAAGCAAGTTTTTTTTAAAAAAAAATTCTAAAATAATTTCTTAGAATTTTCAAAAGGAATTTCTAAGTAAAAATCTATTTTCTAAGGTAAAAATTTCCAAAAATAAAAAACTTAGAAAAGCCACAAAAATGTTTGTACACTTTCAAAGCATTTTAATTCTACTTTTAATGTTTTTTCAGAAAATTAATTAAACATTTTTGTTTCGATATTTCAGCTTCCATGTCATGGCGAGGAACTAGGCCTTCTTGGTTATTGGAGCAACAACCACTTCCTTAGACAAAGCCTTCATAAAGAAAATGTTTAATTTTCTCTCTATAAAGCTTTTAATTTTAAGAGATTAGTTTAGCACAGATTTTGGAACCCAATAGAGGTTCCTTCCTACTGAATTAATCAGAAATTTAGGTGGTACATAGTTTCTTGGTATATTCCTAATTTGATCCAGATGATGTTTAACATACCAGTTTAATTTTCCATATAACTTTATTTTTGATTTTGAAAAAATATTTACTTTTGAACATGCATCAGATTTCATTTCTTGAATTTCATTTTTTAACTTTGCATTTTCTAATTTCTAATTTCTAATTTTCATTTTCTTTTTCTAATTTATCTAATTCTTTAGAAAGAGATTTAATAAATTTAAAAGATTGAGTCGGGGTTAGATTGCGTACCTGACTTACCTGATCTGGTGACGCTCCCCCTTAACTGCTGCTTTCTTCTTCTGATGTTCCTCCCCCTTCATCAATGCTCATTTCTCGGTTAGATGTTTCTTCTAGCTGATGGTTGGCCATCAGTGCTAATCCCGAGAATTCTTCGACTTCTGACTCGGAGGATGAAGAGTCGTCCCATATCGCCTTCAGGTTTTTGTGCTTGGGTCGAGCTGACTTCTTGCTTCTTTCCTTATCTTTCTGTTTGCTCTTCAATTTTGGGCAATCATCCTTGATGTGCCCTTCTTCGTTGCAATTGTAGCACCGGACTGTCCTTTCTTTTTGATGACGTTTACTTGACTGCGATCTAAACTTGTTAGATTTAAAAAACTTATTAAAACATCTTACCATTAACGCAGCTTCGTTTTCGTCGATTGACGCTTTGGAGTCGGGATCGTCCTTTTCAGCTCGTAGGGCAACGTTGAGGTTCGACTTCTCTATTGGTTTTTTTGCAAGTCAAGACTCGTGAAGTTCGAAAGTTGAAAACAAGTTTACTAAACTACTTACCTCAAAGTCCTTAGAGATGTAGTAAGCATCTACTAAGGACGCCCATTCTGAAGTTCTCGGGAAGGCATTGAGCGCGTATCGGATGGAATCCCGGTTGGTTACTTCTTCTCCAAGGTTCGTTAGTTGCGTTATTAGCTCCTTGATTCTCGCTTGGAGTTGCGCTACCTTCTCGCCGTTGTTCATCCGGAGGTTTGTTAGTTGTGTCCGGAGGATGTCGCGTCGCGCCAGCTTCGCTTCAGAGGTACCTTCGTGAAGCTCTAGGAATTTCTCCCAGAGATCTTTCGCTGAGTCGTAGCTTCCGATCCGACTTACCTCCTGAGGTGGCAGAACGCTGAGGAGGTGGAATTCAGCTTTTTCGTTTGTGAGGAAATTAGCTTGCTCCTTCTTGCTCCACGTGTTTTCTTCTTTGTCTTTAGGAGCTGCAAAACCATATTTCATAGTAATTAAATCTCAAAGTCTATTTTAAAGAATACCTCCATTTTTCGCTTCCATGTAGCGAAATCTCCGTTGAACTTCAGGGGATTAATGTTCGCGCCGGCCATTGTCTTGATCTTAGTGCTTCAGACGGCGGTTAGTCCTTCTGAGGTTGTTAGGCTCTGATACCACTTGTAGGTACAGCGGGGACCGGCAAGAGGGGGTGAATTTCCTGCAAGTAAAAATAACCCTCCTCAAAGCTTTTCAACTCTTAAAATAAAGCAACACTTAATAACAAAACAAAATGACAGAAAAGAAATAGAACTCAGAGTTTTAACCTGGTTACAATCAAGAGGGTTGTTAATCCAGGGCGATGAAAGACGCAGTAATAAAAACTCCTTCTCTGAAGGCGGAGAAGCCTTTTACACTTTGAAAGCTCACTATTTGCTTAAACAGAAATTACAGAGTTGCTTTTTCGTATCAAATCATTGTACTCTAAAGCTGCCCGAGACCCTCCTTTATATAGGGGTTCTAGAGCTTATCGGATGACCTGATCTTCGGGATCAGGTTTTGACTCGAGAAGGATCGGTCGACCGATCCCCAGGTTTGGTCGACCGAACCTGCTGTACCTGCCCAGTCTTCCGTCCAGGTGTAGTCTCTGAGGATGAGCTTTTGTTCGGTCGACCGATCCTTATGTTCGGTCCACCGATCGGCCAACGGTCTTCCAGCTGAGTTGGCCCGATCAAACTGCTCGACTTAGTCTCTGGATTAACTTTGGTTCAGTCGACCAATCAGGAGGTTCGGTCGACCGATCAGCTTCACCAACGGTCAGCTTCTGACGTGGCATTAGACGTGTCTGCTACGATTGGCTTCGGTTAAGGAAGGGTTCGGTCGACCGATCAATAGGTTCGGTCGACCGAACCGTTGACACGTCAACTTCCAGTTGACTTGCTCCGGTTTGGCTCCTTGGGTGATTGCGGCCATCCGGAATAGGGCTCACCCGCACCCAGTTCCCGGCCTTCTCCTCGAGTAGGCTTCCGTCCGGCTTCTCATCCCTCGAACGTCGCGCACGTTCTTCTCGCTCCACCGGAGTACTCTTCCCCAGCTCTCTCGTCCTTCGGAAGCACCGAGCCCGTCGGCTCCCTTCCCGTGCCATCCTTCTCGCTAGCTGCGTCTTCCGCTCGACTTCCTGCGCTCCTAAGTTCCTGCACACTCAGACACAGGGTTCAGACAAAACACAGGACCTAACCAACTTGGTTGATCACATCAAAACTACCACGGGGTCCAACAATTTCTACTTGTACTTATTCACGATATTTAAGTTGTTGCCCATGGAAAGCGATCAAGGATCATGGGCCTTCGAGTAGGGGTCGATCTAGGCTCCGAACGAAGTAAACGATCGTGTTCTTGTGTGTTTGTTTCTTTTTTATTCCGCTGCTTTAATTACTCGACGAACGTTTTATGATTTCGATAATCACACGAAATAGTCGCGAGCGCTATTCACACCCCCTCTAGCGCATCTCGATCCAACAAAAGGCGCTTTTTTATTGTAACGACCTGACCCTTTGGCCTCTTGGGCGACCCTTGTGGCAGCCCAACTGGTGGCCCCTTATGTTGTCGGCCCATTTGGCGACCTCTAATGTCGTCGATCGACGATCCTTGGCCATGTCGTTACTCACTAGGACTTTCCACCCTTGGCAGTGGATTTTTGCTTCCCCAGGATTCGAACTCTAGACCTCCAGGCTTAAGTACTAGAGTTTATGAATCCTGGTAGCCAAGTGAGTGCTGCTCACTTGCCTACCAGGATTCATAAACTCTAGTACTTAACCCTGGAGGTCTAGAGTTCGAATCTTGGGGGAGGCAAAAATCCACTGCCAAGGGTGGAAAGTCCTAGTGAGTAATGGCATGGCCAAGGGTCGTCGGTCGACAACATTAGAGGTTGCCAAATGGGTCGACGACATAAGGGGCCGCCAGTTGGGCCGCCCAAGAGGCCAAAGGGCCGGGTCGTTACACTGGTGAGGAGCCAGGCAATTGGAAAGTCCAAGTGTGATCTAGGCAAAGGAGAAAGTCCTAGTGAGGAGCCAGACAATTGGAAAGTCCAAGTGTGATCTTGGCAAAGGAGAAGGTCCTGGTGAGGAGCCAGACAATTAGAAAGTCCAAGTGTGATCTTGGCAAAGGTTATAAGTCCAAGCATGTGGTCTTGGCAAGGTAAGTCCTAGTGTGACTTGGTAAGGAGAACTTGACAACTAGGATGAGGCCGAAGGAAGCTCTTGAAGGCAAGGCGTGAAGGATGGGGAGATATCCGAGGGATGCAAGGCTGATGGAGGAGGCTAGAAGGCTAGTTCGAGGTTGGTCGGGTGTGGCCAAATGATAGGCATGGAGACCCAACAGGTCACGGTTGACCAGGAGTTGGATTGGAGATTTTGGACTTGAGTTTGAGGCAAGTCCAGGCTGGTCAATCGATCGAGCGATCGATTGAACAGGGTCCAATCGATCGGTCGATCGATTGGACTGTGCTGCGAGTGTGGGATGGCCCTAATCGATCGACCGATCGATTGGGAGCATTATTCGCGAGCACAGAGGCCTTCCCAATCGATCGGGCGATCTATTGGGAGCTTCCAATCGATCGGTCTATCGATTGGGCAGCAGAAGCTCTTGTGCGGACACGAGAGCACAGATAGGCTCTGAATCGATCGGCCGATCGATTCAGGCAGTCCCAATCGATCGGTCGATCGATTAGGAAGTGATCATTGCGCAGGTTGCAGGTGATGGACGGCTGGGATTGCTGGGTGCTGACATGGCAATCGATTGAGGATAGATTTGATCGATTGGGAGCACTGTTTAAAGCCTTGGCGGAGTGTTTTCTCCTTAGTTCTTTTGCGAGCTTTCTCCTGCGATTTGTGTACGATTCACCGGCGATTTTCTCCGAGCTTCTCCGCCAATTCTTGAAGGCTCTTGGGGTGCATTCCCAAGGTTCAAGAGGCAACAACAAGCAACAAGTAAGCCAGAAGAGAGTGTTTCTATTTGTATTTGTATTTCTTCTTCTTGTGTGAGTTATTTGTGTGTGTGAGAGTTTGTACTAGGCTTCTTCGCCTTCGGCTGTGTCCGAGAAGGAGGGTTTTCATAGTGGAGATAGTGTCGTGTGTGGATCCTTGGATTAGTCACCTCTTCTTGAGGTGGATACCAAGTAAACCCTAGGTGTTAGCGTGTTGGTTTGTTGTGTGTTTGTCTTTAAGTTTTCCGCTGCATATCAAGACGAAGCAAATCAACGCAAGCACGAAGAAACGCTATTCACCCCTCCTCTAGCGGCCACATCGGTCCCAACAAAAAATGCCTATCAAGTATAAGTCAAAGGCGAGACCAACAACTAATGTGGATGTTAAAGTCAAGGCGATCAACGGTAGAGAACCAATGGGCTCACCAAAAGTAGGCCGAACGGAGGTTGACTTCAACTGATGATTGGGCTTGAAGTGTCTGATCGACCAGGAAGCTTATCCGAGAAGATCGCTTAGCCGGTAGGGCAAGACACAAGCTACTGAACCGAGTTACTACGGAGGAGAGCAGCTTCTGGAATCGATCGGGAAGGGAGTCCAAGCCGAGTGGCTATCCCACTTGGCCAAAACAATGGGACCCCTCCCATATCTCGTAATATCCCTTCGAGAGGTAATGTCACTAACAACAGGACATGATCAACAAACAAATTGTATGACTGAAGCTTCTACTATCATATCAAGGATTTACATGCCTTGTTAAGGTATGATATCAGAGACACTTTTTTGACATGTCTTTTCATAGGACGATTGGGAAAACGTGCCCGTGCCTTGAGGAACGTGCACATCGTCTATTGTAACACTATATAAAGGGGGTTCATGCACCGGCGGAGGTAGATGATATCTGTTATTTGTTCTTGTGCTCTCATTGCTACTAGATTGCTCCGCCTTCTTTCTACTATTTCTGTAACACCCATGAAATGATAAACTATACCTATGGGCATTTTTCTTTTAGAATAAAAGAAAAAGAGAAATGAAAATAGAAACCAAAATGAAATAAAAAGAAAGTGAGGTTAAGGTTTGAACTTTGAACCTCCCACAAATGATAGAGTTAAATTGGTGTATGGTAACCACTAGAGTAATTAATAATAGATGAATAGAAAAGAATGGAAATTGTAGTTAAAAGTAAGATGATAGTTAAGTAAAGGAACAAGAGAAAACCAAGTAGCTTACCTCCTCTTCCTCTTGGTTAAGGAAAGAAGCAAGCAAAAGCCAAGTTGCCTTCCTTCCTTCTTTTTCCTCTAATTTCGTGGGAATTAAGAGAGGGAATAAATAGAGGGGTTAAGGGGATGAATGATGACATGTTTCATTTACATGAGGAATAAATAAGAATGAGAGAAGAAAAGGGAAAGAAAATTTGTTAATTCTTCCTCCTTCTTTCTCCTTCTTCCTTCTCCACCGAGACATAGAGCTCTCTCTCCCTCATTTCTAAAATCCAAGCTAAGGTTTTCTCTCTAAGAAAACCAATTCCTAAGAAGGAGTCTCAAGGTTTACTCCTTACAAGAAAGAGAAAACAAAAGGGAGAACTAGAAAGAGAAGCTCCTTCTTCCTCCTCACAAGGGTACCACTTTCTTTAGCAACAACAAGCGAAAGGATGTAAGTATCCCCTCACCTGTGGTACAAGTTGTTTACGGATTTTTTCATAAGGTTAGAATGCTTAAAAACCTAGGATCACTTCTTTGAAGTTTCGGCCATGAACAAATTTAGGGTTCAAAGAAGCTTAAAATTAAATCTAGCATACTCATGAATCTTCTTATGATATGATATGAATTTAGCTAGATATTTATGCTTGTATGTTGTTAGAGTTTATTTTTCTCTTCATGAAACTTTCGGCCATGATAATTTCCAGGGTTCAAGGAAGCTTAAAATTTAATCTAGCATGCTCATGAATCTCCTTATGATATGATATGAATTTAGCTAGATATTTATGCTTGTATGTTGTTAGAGCTTGATTTTCCTCTTCATGAAACTTTCAGCCATGATCATTTCTAGGGTTCAAGGAAGCTTAAAATTAAATCTAGCATGCTCATGGATTCCCTTATGATATGATATGAAGTTAGCTTGATATTCATGCTTGTATGTTGTTCAAAGCTTGATTTCCCTCTTCATGAGACTTTCGGCCATGATCCATTTTAGGGTTCAAGGAAGCTAAAAATTTAACCTAGCATGCTCATGAATACTCTTATGATATGATATGAATTTAGCTAGATATTTATGCTTGCATGTTGCTTAGAGCTTGGTTTTCCTCTTCATGAAACTTTCGGCCATGATCATTTCTTGGGTTCAAGGAAGCTTAAAATTTAATCTAGCATGCTCATGAATCTCCTTATGATATGATATGAATTTAGCTAGATATTTATGCTTGTATGTTGTTAGAGCTTGATTTTCCTCTTCATGAGACTTTCGGCCATGATCCATTTTAGGGTTCAAGGAAGCTAAAAATTTAACCTAGCATGCTCATGAATCTTCTTATGATATGATATGAATTTAGCTAGATATTTATGCTTGCATGTTGTTTAGAGCTTGATTTTCTTCTTTATAAAGTTTCCGCCATGAACATTTCTAGGGTTCAAGGAAGCTTAAAATTTAATCTAGCATGCTCATGAATCTCCTTATGATATGATATGAATTTAGCTAGATATTTATGCTTGTATGTTGTTAGAGCTTGATTTTCCTCTTCATGAGACTTTCGGCCATGATCCATTTTAGGGTTCAAGGAAGCTAAAAATTTAACCTAGCATGCTCATGAATCTTCTTATGATATGATATGAATTTAGCTAGATATTTATGTTTGCATGTTGTTTAGAGCTTGATTTTCTTCTTTATAAAGTTTCGGCCATGAACATTTCTATGGTTCAAGGAAGCTTAAAATTTAATCTAGCATGCTCATGGATCCCCTTATGATATGATATGAAGTTAGCTTGATATTCATGCTTGTATGTTGTTTGGAGCTTATTTTCCTTCTTCATGAACTTTCAGCCATGATAAGGATCAAGACCTAGGAAAAGCTTTAAAATTGGATTAACATGCTTATGACTTTCCTTATGATATGATATGAAGTTGACATGAGATTCTTATGCTTGTATGTTGTTTAGAGTTTAAGTTCATACTCTTGAACTTTCGGCCATAATGGGTTTAGGAGCCTAGATGTGCCTCACATGCTACGTTATGAATTAAGAGATGTTATTTAATGATTCCATGCATGATTATGTCTTTTCTATGATAGGTGATGTGTTCATTTATGTATACCTATGATCCATGCATAATAATGTCTCTTACGATGTGCTATGTGCCCAAATATGCATGCTTTATGATATGATAAGCAAAGGCCTAAGAGTTGCTTCCCTTTTTGTTGGGATTAAGAGCACTCTTTATGACATGATAAGTGAAGGCCTAAGAGTTGCTTCCCCATGGGGACTAAGAGCACTCTTCATGATATGATAAGATATGATATGCTATGTTATGACATGAACCATGATATGCTATTTTACTTTGTATGGCTTGTACCAAGGGTGGGCTCCATAAGCGCCCCTAGGCCGACGGACTATGAACGGGTCTAGTAAAGGGATGGGCTCCTTAGTACGCCCCTAGGTCGACGGTCGTAGTACGGACCTAGATCGCTAGTAGGTTCGGGGCTAGCTACCCTGTCCTAGGGATTGCGCGCATTTATATAAGTATGTGGTACAAGCCGGGCTCTCATGATGATATTATTTTCAAGTACTATATGATATGTTTTAAGACATCTTGCATATGACATGACACATGTTTTAAAAGACATCTTGCATGATATGATTTATGATATGACATGCTATGCCCTTATGATTTATATGACATGATGATTTATGATATGATATAGCATGATGTTCTTTATGGGATGATATGTTATGATTTATGATATAACATGCTATGCCCTTATGATTTATATGACATGATGCTCTTATGATTTATGATATGATATATCATGATGTTCTTTATGAGATGATAAGTTATGATGCTATGTATTCACAATATGATGTTAGATGATCATGTTTCCATGGTTATATGCTTATGTGTTTATGCTTTGATATATGGTTTTTGTGAGTAGGAAAGGATCTTACTAAGCCTGTGTGCTTATAGATTACTTTCCTTGTACCGCAGATAAAGGCAAAGAATGGATGAACTAGGGGAGCTGCAGGAGAGGCAAGGAGATGTGTGTGGTGGTGGCTCGGCTAAGACAAATAAAAGACCTGCTTATGTTATTTTGTTATGTTGACATGAACTAAGTTATTATGTTATTGTCCCGCATGACTTCATGATATTTCTACTGTTTTACTTTAGAAATAAATTTTAATATGCACGTATGTTTCCACAAATAGTAATAGCTAAGTAAGTAACTCCACCCTACTAGCAAGAGGGGCGGGCGTTACAGGTTGGTATCAGAGCGAGGTTAGCCTTCCCGCTACACACACATCAAGCCTCCATCCTGCCGCTCCAAGTAAGACTTTCTGTACTTACTCTATTCTATTTATGTATGATAGGAAATGTTTTAGTATCCATGAACCTAAGTATGACTGATATGGATTTCCTTTATGCATGATAAGCGATATTTAATGTGCACGAATATAAGTAGGGATGACTCTAGACTTATGCTAGCCTTATTGTTATTTATGAAAATAGATATGACTAGAAGACACGGTAACAGGGTCGATGAGACAGTGACCCCACCAGATCTGACCCAGGTAGTCACAGATCTCCAGCGTCAGATCACGGAACAACAACAAGTAATCACTACTTTGATGAATCAGCAAGGAAACCCTGTCACCCCACCAGCAAATCAGAATGCAGTGCCCGTCATACCAATAGCTGCACCAGTACCATCGGTAGCCCCTGCCCCAGTGGTCCGACAGGAGACCTACTTGATACAGTGGCTCAGGCTGAAGCCGGAGAACTTCTTGGGTACTTGTGAGCCATGGGACGCCCAAGCCTGGTTCAAGACAGTGGAAAGTATTGTGGAATTACTGGACTGGCCTGTATCAGAAAAGATCAAATGCGTGTCATTCTGTTTTTCCGGAGATGCAAGAATGTGGTGGGAAAGAGTTAAGGCTAAGAGACAAATTAATCTGATGAACTGGACGGACTTCGAGGCAGAGTTCTTCGAGGAATTCTTCCATATGCAAGTAACGAACCGGCATTATGACGAGTTCACCAAGTTCCGGCAAGGTGACTTATCAGTGAACGAAGCAGTGAAGCGCTTCAAACGTCTTGCACGCCTCTGCCCAGAATTAGTCAGCACGGAAAGAGAAAGGGTTAGACTGATGCTGAAAATGCTTCGACCCGAGATATCATTGAATGTGGCCGGCAGAATTAATAGACTGCAGACTACAGAAGAACTGGTCAGTAGTGCCCTGATCACCGAACATTATCAGAAGGCGATGAACGAGAATAAGAATCAGGCACAGACGGAAGGACAGAAACCTCAGGGTACCAAAACGAGCTGGAAAGGAAACTCTAATGGAAAAAGGAAGCAATAGAACAACACTAAAGGAGGACCAGCAAATAAGCAACCTAAGTACCCTCAGTGTACCATTTGTGGGAAGCAGCATTCTGGAGTATGCCACAAGGGTACGAGGAAGTGTTACAGCTGCGGACGGGAAGGACATATGGCCAGAGACTGCCCTACCCAGTCCCAGACACCCTAAGTACCCTACCATCCCAGCAGTATAACCAGAACAGGAGTGCGCCCTCACAGCTACACCTGATGCAAGCTGCCATTGAAGGAGCTCCGATTAGCCAAGGGAGATTGGAAGCCCCGCCAGCTACGACGAATGCCAGGGTTTTCTCTCTTACCAAAGATGATGTGGCAAGTGCCTCTACCGTTGTCACAGGTCAGCTGTCTATTTTCAGTCAATATGCTAATGTGTTATTTGATACTGGGGCGACACACTCGTTCATCTCTACACCCTTCATGGAGAAGTTAGAGATACCACCACAAGCCTTAAATGGCAAATTCTTAACAACCCTGTCTTCGGGAGAAGTAATGTCATCTACTCATATGCTGCGAGCCGCACCCATCAGAATCGCAGATAGAGAACTCTACTGTGGTCTGATAGTGCTTGACATGCAAGATTATGACAATATATTGGGCATGAATTTCCTGAGCAAGTACGGCGCTTCAATCGAGTGCCGTCAAAGAAAAGTGCTTTTCCGGGATACTCATAGAATATATATTTAGACGCCTAATAATATTTTTTTAAAAATTTTAGATACTCATAGAATATATATTTAGACGCCTAATTTATTTTTTTTTTATTTATTTTTCTAGCTCCGGAGTTAAGACAATTAAATTTATCTTTAGGGTTTAAAGGTTGGGTTATAGTGCTCCAACTAAAAAAATTAATATTAAAAATGTTTAGATGCTCATGGGTATATTATATATAATTAGGGTTTAAGATGTAAAGAAATGTTGATTTTTAAAAAATAAAAAATTAAAACAAATAGAAAATAAAAACAAATAACCGGCTAATAGGTTAAATAAAAAAAAATTAAAACAGTAAAAAAGTAACGCTTGAGGTATCTGGATCAATTCCAGGTACCTCGAGCACTCGTCGTGCGTAAAATATCAAGAGATCAAGAGGATTATTCATTCTGAATTTGATTTATAAAATTGTGAAAGATGGTTCGATTGGTGATCACTCTTTCGATGATAACTTCTTTCTCTTCCGATCTTCTTTTCCAGTATTGTAAGATTTTTACAGTTTACAAATTTTGCTTTCTATATTTTCCATACTCTAAAACATACAATGGTATCAAAGTAATGAGGTTGTAAATTAGGCGAAACTTGTTATCTGGAAATAGTGACTTTGTGTCAATGATTTCCTTCTGAGCCAGCGATCGCTGCTGGAATCGGTGAACGTGAAGCGCGCTGGCAACCACATCGCGTGCTGACGGCTATGTTGCATGCCGACGACCTCATCAGAAGGCAGACGAACGATTGTCGTGGTCGTCGACCATGCGTATGCGTTTGTTGAGCAAAGTTTTTTTTTCTTCGTCAATCAGAAAATGTTTCATTTTAATAAATCAAAGGAAAATGGAGAAGTGAGAGACATTTTTCACGTGTGAAAAAACAGACAAAATGAAGTGACTAGATTTTGTTTATTTATTTAATGCATGCTGCATTTAATTGGAGATTGGGTAAGATAAACTTAAGTTAATTTTTCTTCTCTCGAACCTGTCTGATTCAAGCTAAATTAGTCTGATACAAGCTAAATTAGTTTGAATTAAATTAGTCCAATTAAATTACAGATGTAGTTCAATTGGCTTGAACCTGTCTAGTCTAATGAGACCTAAGTCTAGTTAAATTATTAGTTAATTTAATCATAATTTAGTCCAAATAAGAACCTATCTGATTCAAATCGGTTCGATTAATCAGATTGGATGGAATCATACTGGTTATATTTAATCAAACAGGCTAGATTTATTCTAATGAGTTTGATTTGATCAAATTATGCCAGATTATCTAATGAACCAGAATTGATCAAATGAACTTTAGTTTAATCAATAAGTGTGAGTTATACTTAAATGAGCTTAGGTTAATCAATAACAACTGAACATTCTAATTATATTAATTCTAACGAGCACAAAGGAATAAGCTAATGTTTAAGATCTAGTTTCTCAATCGATCGGTTCAGTGTGTTAATAAACGAGAGCTCCTCAAATAAAGAAAATTTATTTTTCTTATTTGCTTAATTATTCTGTGTATTAGTTCTATGCATATATGTGAATTGAAATGAACCGATTTTGTTACTGGTTTGTTAGTTTTATACTGATATTATTATTTTTAATTCTAGATGTTGAGGATGATATACACAATGACCCGTCGTGATATGCGACGGAATGAGCTGGAGAGGCAATTGAGGAGATAGAGTATGACCCGATTTAAGGGCTCCAAGAACATATTGGATGACTCGATCGACTATTCTGGAAACTCGAATAGGAAAAGTTTTCAATCTAGGAAAATTATAGGATCCGGGTTTTATCCGATCACTACTGGGGGCTCTGAAGGGCGTATCTCATATGCATAGTTGTGTGTGGAGCTACTTCATTTGTGGATCAAGAGGATTCCGAAGAGTTTGAGAAGGATATAGAAGAGGATCTAAATGTGGATCCAATAGAGAATCCTAAAGTTGGTCTACTTGATATTGCCCTAGTTGAGTCCGAAATGAACGGAATAGTGTTGACCACTAGACTAGTGCTTGTCCTTGTGGCAGTGATGTTAGCTTATCTTGCTTATTTGAGTGTTTTTTGTTGTTGTTACTATCCTTACGTATGAACTGTTGGTGCAAGTTGCACCAGAATCAAACCTGAGTTTTGATGTTGTCAAAGGTTCAAGTTAAGTCTTGTTGTGATCAAGTTAACTAAGTGTGCAGGTTGTTTACTCAACTGGGAAAGACCTAGTTGGAGGCTAGGCAGGAAAAATCTTAGGAGATCGTGGAACCTAGGTGGAAAGACCAAGTCGGTCGAGAGGATCCAACAATTAGCAGTGAGATCGAGAGGTCAGGAGGACAGAATATCGAGAGAAAGTCCTGGCGAGCCGATCAAGGCTAAGTGAAAAGTCCAAGCAGATATGGAGGATCAATATTTGGTAGGTAAGTTGAGGTAAACAACTGGAGGAGCGATAGTGAGGTCGGGTTCCTGAAGGGAACAAGCTAAGGTTGTTGATCCAACTGAAGAAACCGGGAAGGTTTCTAAGTTTTGATCAAGACAATTAAACTGTCTATTTTGTCTCATGCATTAGATGTATTATTACTGTGCTAACATCTATTTTATAGGATTATTATCTAACACTATTTTGTAGGTTCAGCTTAATCGGTCGACTAAACTAGAGGATCAGTCGACTGAACAAGGCCAACTCAGAGTAGATACAAGTTTAGACTAAATGGGAGTCCGATCAAAGATTGATCGATCGACTGAACTATATGATCGGTCGACCGAACCTTGATGGCTCAGAACAGTTCAGATCGATCAGAAGAAAAGAAGGAAACAACGCTGAATGGGTAGATCGATCGACCGAACAAATCATCTCATCAATGCGGAATTAAGTGCACATCTCAGCAAATCTCGACGAACAGGGAAGGATACTGTTCGGTTGACCAAAAAGAAGGATCGATCGATCAAACCCTTAATCATCAGTTAATGCCGAAGATCGAATCAGCATCAGATCTCAGCGAAGATAGAAGGGAGCTGGTTCGGTCGACCGAACCCAGGGATCGGTCGACCGAACTCGACGATTCTTATAAAAGAGAGCTCGAGGTCCAAGGTTGAGTAACGCTGTTTGGTTCGAAATTCATATCTGTGCAAGCTTCTGCTGATCATGCTACTGCTCTACAACTCGCACGCTGCTCCATTCAGAAGTGTCGACCAAGCTTCGTCTTTTATTATTGTCGGTACATTTATTTAAACTTGCATTGTACTTAAACTCTTACAAGATAGTAGGGCGTTACTATCTTGCATATTGTATGCACTGCTTCTTTATGAGATTTTCAAAAAGTAGGATTTTAGTGGATTGTCCATCGGTGCGGTCAAGGATCGTGGGCCTTGGAGTAGGACTCAACCTAGCCTTCGAACCAAGTAACCGAACTGATTATTTTACTTTCTGCTGCATATTCTGATTTTTTTTAAAATACGATAAGAAAAGTTTTTTTAAGAGCGATATTCACCCCCCTCTATCGTACTCTTTCGATCCAACAATTGGTATCAGAGCCTCGTATCGCTAAAAATACTTAACCATTTTTCAAAGAACTTTTAAAACTTTTTCTTTTTACTTATTTCTTTTCTTTTTTAAAATTCTCTCTCTTATTCTTTTTTTTTCAGCACTACTAATCCCAAGACGAGAGTCTTGGAAATTTGTTTGTTATTTTCTTTCATTCAAGAATGTCAAATTCCTACCAAGAAGGATACAGCACGGTCCGACATCCCCTTTGCAAAGGGGAAAACTTCAGCTATTGGAAGAATAGAATGGAGTGCTACCTTAAGTCCGATATCGAGGTTTGGTTCACAATATTGAAAGGCTACACACCTCCAATGAAAGATGGAACGCCACTAGAACCAGAAGATTGGATTCTTCTAATGATCAAAATGGCACAACTAAACTACAAGGCGATCAACACTACTCAGTGCGGGCTGAGTCAGCCCCTACGACAATGCTAAAGAACTATAGAACTGTCTGGTTAAGCTATATGAAGGGACTGATGAGTCCAAGATAAGTAAAAGAGATCTTTTATTAAACAATTTATTTAACATTAAAATGTGCCCCGAAGAGACAGTTTCGCAACTACACGCTCGACTAAAAGACATCCTCAATGACCTCCATCTGATCGGACACAACCTAGAGAATCATGACACTATAAGGTATGCACTAAATGCTTTTCCGCGGAATGCTTTGTGGGCATCAATCGTGAATGCTTACAAAGTTTCTAAGGATCTTTCAATTCTCAAACTAGATGAGTTATTTTACGAATTAGAACTACACAAACAAACTAACTTGAGTCAAGTCAAGAAAGGAGTTGCTTTGTATGCAGGTCTGAGTAAAGAAACCAAATCAAGAACAAAGGTAGAATTAGAAAGTGAATCAGACTCTGACTCAACAAATGAATAAGAACTAGTCAACATGGTTCGGAGATTACTGACAAAAAGGAAACTCAAAAGAAGCACTAAGAAGATACCACTCAACCAGATGCAAAACAAATCATAAATGATTTGTTACGGATGCAACAAGAAGGGGCATTTCAAAAAGGAATGTCCAAATCAGAAGGAAGAAAGGCCTAAGTCGACAAAAAGAAAGAAAGCCCTCCAAGCGACATGGGATGAGTCATCCTATGAGGAATCCGTGTTAGAGTGTATACTAAAAGCCTAGTTTTTTTGTAAACATTTATTTTTGAAATAAAGAATCACATTGGTCAAATGTCTACATTTATATGCTAAGTGTAGATGTTCAATTAATTTATATTGTAGATAACATGGTGTGTGGTGTCACACACAAAAGATCATGTTATCAGTTCCTTATAAATTATAAATAGTAGCTCACGACTAAGATGGATAGGAACTAACCATTGGAATAGTCATAGTGTAATTTGGTATTAGTTTATCTTGACTATAAAATTACACTAGTACACTCTGAGTGTATTGAGCAGGACCATTTGAGGTAGTTTTTTTTATACTGACTATACAAAAGAACAATACCTCTGTTATTATGGAAGTGTGTACTCTTAATCATGATATAATAACAAGCACATATACTTAATATTTAATTCTTTAATTTATCAAAGGGTGCGATTTAGTTCGTTAAATCAATAGGCCTGATAAGTTGGGAAATGATATTATTTATATGGTGTGTTGTTGATTATAGAATGAAATTGTGTCCCAGTAATCTAGGTTGATGATGCCCCCAAGAGGAGCTCATAAGGATTGTCATGTAAATCCTGCAGGTGGACTTAGTCCGACATGACAATGAAGTTGAGTGGCACTACTCTTGGAGCTAGATATTAATTAAGTGAGTTGTCAGTAACTCATTTAATTAGTGAACATTCGATATCTTAAACACAGGGAGATTAACACACTCATGATAAGAAGGAGCCTAAAATGTAATTTGGGATTGGTGCGGTAGTTCAATGATAGCTCTTTAGTGGTATGAGTTATTATTGATGAACTTGAGTTGGGTGTTCGGGGCGAACACAGGAAGCTCAAGTTCATCGGGAGATCATAACCAATTCCTTCTCTCGGTCCCTATTGTAGCCTCTTATATAAAGCCTTATATCCACCCAAAGCCTAGCCTCTTAGCCCATGCTAGGGGCCGGCCCCTATCCTTGCTTGGAGCCCAAGCAAGGGGTCAGCCAAGCCAAGCTTGGTGCTTGAGCTAGGAATGGGCAAGCCTTGCTTGGTGCCCAAGCAAGGGGCCGGCCAAGTGTGAAAGGGAAGAGGGATTTTATTAAAAATAAAATTTTGATAAAATCTTTCCTTTTATGTTTTCATCCACATGGTTTTAAAAGAGAGTTTTAAATTTTAAATCTTTTCTTTTATAGATTTTCTACAAAGGATTAAAAGAGAGATTATATATCTTTCCTTATTTGTAGTTATCTATAATGTAAAAGAAAGATTTTAATTTTTGACAAAACTTTCCTTTTTTGTAACCATGATATAAAAGGAGTTTTATTTTTAAATCTTATCTTTTATAGATATCCATTAAAGGATTTAAAAGAGAGAGATTTTAATTTATAAAACATTCCTTTTATAGCTAACCACAAAAGGGATATTTTAAAAGAGAGATTTTAATTTTTGTTTTAAATCTTTCCATGTTTGGGTTTACAAGAGGTGGCTGGCCAATATAGAGTAAATAAAGGAAGTTTTATTTTTGTTATAAAACTTTCCTTTTTTGGATTAACCAAGAATTATAAAAGAGAGGGGGAGGGTGCCTTCATGAAAAACAAATCTATTCTATTGTTCCTCTCTCTTTTCTTTTGGTGGCCGACCCTCTCCCTTTCTCTCTTCTCCTTTGATTTCCACTTTGTGGTCGGTGGCATCTATTCTTCTAGGAGTCTTGGTGGCCGGTTACTAGGAGGAGAAGAAGAAGAGAAAGGAGGCTCTCTTGTCTAGATCCCTTTGGTAGCCGAAGCTTGGAGAAAGAGAAGAAGGCTTAGGTGGATTTCTTCTTGGTAGATTATCTCCCACACGATGTCCAAGAGAAGGAGAGGAATACAATAGAAGATCAAGAGGTTTTTTATTTACAAAGAAAGGTATAACTAGTTGTCTTGTTCCGCATCATACTAATTTTTCTTTGTATGGATTTTGAAATACCAAACACAAGAGGCTAATGATTCAACATAATTAATTTTATGTTTTGATTTTGTGTTTCTTTTATTTTTCAATTTTGTGATTCGATTGTTCTTAATGGTTAAACCTAGGGTTACTATAAGGAGATTAAATATTGAATTTCGTTGAATGACTTTGTCTAGGAAGTAGTGGATGATCCCATACCCAAGAAGGTCTAGTGCCTCGCCATGTTTAACCTGGAAGCTGATCTCTAAAATAAATATTTAATCAAATTTGTAACATAGGAGGATTTGGATTAATAATGTTAAGCATCATTTGCGATCTAAGTCTGAACCTCTAAGAACAGATAAGTTGAATTTGGAATCAATAATGTTAAGTTCTGTTTTCGATTCTAAATTTAATTTCTAAAGAACACAATAGGTTGTTAGGAAAGGTTCAGGACTTGTACAAAATTTTGTATAGGGGAACCGGTATGATATTCCGAGTAGCAACCAACAATTGGTATCAGAGCTAGGGTTTGCCTCTGTGTGTTTGGTTTTCTGTTTAATTATGCACATGTCATACATATTTTAGGCAGGATAATAGTAGGATATGCAAATAGATTAACTCTGTGGTTGCAGGATCCAAGATCCAACTATTATGACCCTAATGTGATTGTGTGTGATTGGACCCTCGGACATGTCGAGGGCATTTTATGTGTGTGCATGATTGTATGTATTAAATACAGCAAGATCTGTATTAGTTTTAAGATTTTACATTTTTGTTTCGATTTCGATTACATGTACATTCCTTCGTGGAATATAGGATCGATATATGTAAAATTCTATTTTTGTTGCGGATCGTATCCTTGCGAGGCATGGTACTATTTGTGGACCAGAGGCGCAGCGGGAAAAGAAGCAAGAAAGATGCGGCGACTAGACCCGATTACGGTGGCTAAAGATGACAGCAGCTAGGGTTGGCAGCACACGGAGGATAGTGATGGAAAATACCATAATAGTTGTAAAATTATTTTTCCATATTTATTACTTTTATTTGCTGTGATGTGTGTGTGCATGATAAAATTCTCATCTTAAATAACTAAGTGGGAGAGGGATTAGTAAATAAATTCCACGGTCTCCATTACTGGTTTGTAAGTGATTCAACAAACTTGCGTGTTGGCTCTGAGTGCCTCCCTCCACAACGGATGAGCTTGTTTGCGGATTACTAGATCAAACTTCCTTTATGGATGGTTATAGGAAATTATTTAGGAGTGTGTGATCTTCTCCAACTGAAGGGGCACAATCCTATTTAGTGGACTAAGTATCAAGTAATGGTATACACTTAGGCACATTTAATAGTATCCTCCCCAACGGAGTCACTGCTATTATTTGTGAGACCAAAGGAAAACCAACTATTAATTTTATTTGTCATAAAGTTAGGATAACAAGATAATAAAATTAATGGGTAAAACCTCCTCTTACAAATGTTGAATTTGTATACGTCCACACTAACATGACATGCAAAATTCATGATATTTTAAGGTGTTAGTAAATTTAAATAGTATTGTTTGAGGAATCAATATTATTCTAAATTTAGAGTCTTGACCAAAATTTTATTTTGTGATTCTTAGGATGACTTTCAACCCACTGGCTATTATACTGAAAGAGAACAAACTTACTAGTCCCAATTACATAGATTGGAAAAGAAACCTGGACATTGTCCTAACTGCTGAAGGTTATAAGTTTGTACTATTAGAGGTCTGCCCTAATGTGCCTAATAGTGATTCTAGTGAAGAGGAGATTGAGTATCATAAGAAATGGGTAAAGGCAGATGAGATGGCGCGGTGTTACATTTTGGCTTCAATGTGCTGCAACATCAGCATCAGGACTTACCAACTACTTATGATATGATGAACAATCTGAAGGAACTCTTCGGACACCAGAATCAGGCTGCTAGGCAAGAGGAAATGAGAAAATTAATGACAACCACCATGTCAGAGGGGACACCCGTAAGAGATCATATCCTAAAGATGATGACATATTTGAATGAAATACAAATCCTTATAGCTAAAATTGATGGGGAAACCCAGATCGATATTATTCTCCAAATGCTACCCAAAAGTTTTGAGCAATTCTGCCTGAACTATAACATGAACAAAAGGGCTTATACGTTGGTGGAACTTCTGACAGAACTTCGGGCAGCAGAAGGTATATTTCATCATAGTTCTCAGATTCACTTTGATAAAAATGTTTCTACTTCTAAGTCGAAAGGCAAGAAGAAGAAGAAACAGGCTGGCTCAGCAAAGAAGGTGAATAGATCTCTAGGTACTGGAACAAAAGCTGGAGTGAAGAAGCCAAAGGGAAAGTGTTTCATCTGCAAGTAGTTAGGACATTGGAAGGCGGACTATCCTCATAGGAGAGAGAATAATAAAGGTATATGTTATTCTCTAGTAGTTGAAACATGTTTAGTGGTGTTATCTACCAACACCTGGTATGTAAATACAGGAGCCACTGATCATGTCTGTAATACATTGCATGGGTTCTAGGAAACCTGATGACTATATGAGAGAGATAACCATCTACATGGGTAATGCTACGAAAGTGGTGGCTGTTGCAGTGGGAGATGTCTACTTATCATTCGATAGGAATAGAACTTTGATTTTGAGAAATTGTCTTTATGTACCAACTTTTAGAAAGAATTTAATTTTAGTTTCTTAACTGTTTTTCGATGAATATGCTGTTTCTTTTGATGACAAAGTGGTTGTCAAGAAAAATAGAGTTATTATCTGTTCTGGTACATTGGTACATTAGTAGGCAATTTGTATACTCTAAATCCAATTACTCCCACAAAGCAGCAAATGGAAATTAATAACACATCTTCTAATTCTAATAAGAGAAAGGAACCTTCGGAAATGAACCAAACATATCTTTGGCATCTAAGGCTTGGTCATATTAACTTGAGTAGGATTCAAAGGCTTATAGTCGATGGACTCTTGGGTTCATTAGTGTTGGAAAACTTTCCTACTTGTGAATCTTGCTTGAAAGGTAAAATGACCAAGAGACCTTTTAAGGCCAAGGGGTATAGAGTCAAAGATGTATTAGAACTGGTTCATTCTGATTTGTGTGGTCCTATGTCTATCTAGGCAAGAGGTGGTTTCAAATATTTTATCTCTTTCATAGACGATTATTCGAGATATGGG
This sequence comes from Zingiber officinale, assembly GCF_018446385.1. Taxonomy (NCBI): domain Eukaryota; kingdom Viridiplantae; phylum Streptophyta; class Magnoliopsida; order Zingiberales; family Zingiberaceae; genus Zingiber; species Zingiber officinale. The sequence goes on from NC_056001.1 coordinate 69,958,027, forward strand.
TACATTTATGTGATGCGCCGCAAGTCTGAATGCTTTGATAAGTTCAAAGAGTACAAGGCTGATGTGGAGAAACGTCATGGTAAAAGTATCAAGACACTACGGTCTGATCGTGGTGCCAATACCTCTTTGGAGAGTTTAGGAATTACTTATCAGAGGCCGGGATTCAATCCAAATTGTCTGCACCTGGTACACCCCAACATAATGGTGTGGATGAAAGAAAGAATAGAACTCTTATGGAGATGGTTAGATCGATGATGAGTTATTTAGAATTACTAGATTCGTTTTGGGGATATGCTCTGGAAACAGCAGTGTACATTTTGAATATGGTACCTTCTAAATCAATACCATCTACTCCCATGGAATTGTGGAATGGGCGTAAGCCTAGTCTGAGTCATATTCGAATATCGGGTAGTCCAGCACATGTGATGAAGGGAGATACTGACAAGTTAGAATCACGTACAGAAGTTTGTCTGTTTGTAGGATATCCTAAGGGAACGAAAGGTGGTTTGTTTTATAATCCTAAAAATCAGAAGATCATTGTTAACACCAATGCTTAATTTTTAGAGGAAGATTATGTAATGAACCATAAGCCCATGAGTGAAATTATTCTCGAAGAAATTAGAGAGGACACGTCTAGTCTAGTACCAACAGTACAAGATGAAATATCACAAGAAACTGCAACACGTTTCATAAATGATGCACAGTTACAGATAGTGCTCATCGTAGTGGGAGGGTAGTGAGGTAACCTGAGAGATTCATATTTTTGGGAGAGTCGTCGGACTTGATCCCTGGTGAACACGAGCCTGATCTCCGGACATATGACAAAGCACTCCAAGATAAAGATGCAGTATCTTGGCAAAGAGCGGTAAATTCTGAAATAGAATCTATGTATTCTAATAAGGTCTGGAAGCTTGTAGAACCACCAAATGGTGTAAAAGTTGTTGGATGTAAGTGGATCTACAAAAGGAAAAAATGGATAGATGGGATGGTGGAAACCTTCAAAGCAAGGCTTGTTGCGAAGGGGTATACTCAGAAAGGGGGAATCAATTATGAGGAAACTTTTTCGTCGGTAGCCATGCTTTATTGTCGCTCATATGGATTATGAGGTTTGGCAAATGGATGTCAAGACAGCTTTCCTTAACGGAAGTCTTGAAGAAAACATCCAAATGAAGTAACCAAAGGGGTTCATAGCAAAGGGCAAAGAGCATATAGTTTGTAAGCTAAATTGGTCTATTTATGGACTGAAGCAAGCTTCAAGGTCTTGAAACATCCGGTTTAATGAAGTAATCCAGTTGTATGGATTTATTCAGTGTCCGGATGAATCTTGTGTATATAAGAAGTGTGATGGAAACGTGGTGGTATTTCTTGTACTATACGTAGATGACATTTTGTTAGTTGGAAACAATATCAAAGTGTTGTCGAAAGTAAGGGTATGGTTGTCCAAGCAATTTGATATGAATGACTTGGGAGAATGCACACATATTCTTGGAATCAAAGTAATAAGGGATCGCAAGAAAAGAATGTTGTGCTTATCCCAAGCTTCATATATCGATACAATCCGAGCTCGTTTTAGCATGTAAGACTCCAAGAAAGGTTTTATACCTTCTAGTCATGGAGTATCTTTATCTAAAGAGATGTCTCCGAAGACATCAAAAGAGATAGAAGAAATGAAGGTAGTTTCTTATGCTTTAGTAGTAGGAAGCCTAATGTATGCTATGTTATGCACGAGACCGGATATCTATTTTGCCATTGGCATGGTTAGCAAATATCAAAGTAACTCTGGACAAGGACATTGGACTGCCATAAAGCATATATTGAAGTACCTTAGAAGGACTAAAGATTATATGCTGGTTTACTAAGCAGATGATTTGCTCCTTGTGGGTTACACGAATTCTGACTTCCAATCAAATAGGGACAATAGTAAGTCTACATCAGGCTATGTGTTTACTTTAGGAGGTGGAGCCATTGCATGGAAGAGTGCTAAGCAGAAATGCATTTCAAACTCAACCTTGGAAGCTGAGTATGTGGCAGCCTCTGAGGCAGCCAAAGAAGCTGTATAGCTTAGGAACTTCCTAATGGACTTAGATGTGATTCTTGGTTTTGCCAAAATCATCACAATTTATTGTGATAATAGCGGTGCAGTAGCAAACTAAAAGGAACCACGAGCCCATAAGGCGAGTAAACACATAGAGTGCAAGTACCACCTGATACGAGACATCGTAAAGAGCGGAGAAGTTATTGTCGCCAAGATTGCATTAGTATATAACCTGGCAGATCCTTTCACTAATGCCCTTCCGGTGAAAGCTTTTGATCGGCATGTTGAAGGAATGGGAATCAGATGTATGACAGCGTTTATGACAGTATAGTCTGTTAATATAAGTGGGAGATTGTTAGAGTGTATACTAAAAGACTAACTTTTCGTAAATATTTATTTTTGAAATAAAGAATCACATTGGTCAAATGTCTACATTTATATGCTAAGTGTAGATGTTTAATTAATTTATATTATAGATAACATGGTGTGTGGTGTCACACACAGGAGATCATGTTATCAGTTCCTTATAAATTATAAATTGTAGCTCATGACTATGATGGATAGGAACAAACCATTGAAATAGTCGTAGTGTAATTTGGTATTAGTTTATCTTGACTATAAAATTACACTAGTACATTCTGAGTGTATTGAGCAGGATCATTTGAGTTAGTTTTTTTTATACTGACTATATAAAAGAACAATACCTCTGTTATTATGGAAGTGTGAATTCTTAATCATGATATAATAACAAGCACATATACTTAATATTTATTTCTTTAATTTATCAAAGGGTGCGATTTAGTTCGTTAAATCAATATGCCCGAAAAGTTGGGAAATGATATTATTTATATGGTGTGTTGTTGATTATAGAATGAAACTGTGTCCTAGTAATCTAGCTTGATGATGTCCCCAAGAGGAGCTCATAAGGATTGTCATATAAACCCTGCAGGTGGACTTAGTCCGACATGACAATGAAGTTGAGTGGTATTACTCTTAGAGCTAGATATTAATTAAGTGAGTTGTCAGTAACTCATTTAATTAGTGGACATTCGATATCTTAAACACAGGGAGATTAACACACTCTTGATAAGAAGGAGCCCAAAATGTAATTTGGGATTGATGCAGTAGTTCAATGATAACTCTTTATTGGTATGAGTTATTATTGATGAACTTGAGTTGGGTGTTCGAGGCTAACACGGGAAGCTCAAGTTCATCGGGAGACCATAACCAATTCCTCCTCTCGGTCCCTATTGTAGCCTCTTATATGAAGCTTTATATCCACCCAAAGCTTAGCCTCTTAGCCCATGCTAGGGGCTGACCCCTATCCTTGCTTGGAGCCGAAGCAAGAGGCCGACCAAGCCAAGCTTGGTGTTTGAGCTAGGGCTGGCCAAGTCTTGCTTGGTGCCCAAGCAAGGGGCCGACCAAGTGTGAAAGGGAAGAGAGATTTTATTAAAAATAAAATTTTGATAAAATCTCTCATTTTATGTTTTCATCCACATGGTTTTAAAAAAGAGTTTTAAATTTTAAATCTTTCCTTTTATAGATTTTCTACAAAGGATTAAAAGAGAGATTAGATATTTTTCCTTATTTGTAGTTATCTATAATGTGAAAGAAAGATTTTAATTTTTGACAAAACTTTCCTTTTTTGTAACCATGATATAAAAGGAGTTTTATTTTTAAACCTTATCTTTTATAGATATTCATAAAAGGATTTAAAAGATAGAGATTTTAATTTATAAAACATTCCTTTTATAGTTAACCACAAAAGGGATATTTTAAAAGAGAGATTTTAATTTTTGTTTAAAATATTTCCTTGTTTGGTTTTTACAGGAGGTGGCCGACCAATATAGAGTAATTAAAGGAAGTTTTATATTTGTTAATAAACTTTCCTTTTTTAGATTCACCAAGGATTATAAAAGAGAGGGGGAGGGTGTCTTCATGAAAAATAACTCTATTCTATTGTTCCTCTCTCTTTTCTTTTTGGTGGCCGGCCCTCTCCCTTTCTCTCTTCTCCTTTGATTTCCACTTTGTGGCCGGCGGCATCTATTCTTCTAGGAGTCTTGGTGGCCGGTTACTAGGAGGAGAAGAAGAAGAGAAAGGAGGCTCTCTTGTCTAGATCCCTTTGGTGGCCGAAGCTTGGAGAAAGAGAAGAAGTCTTAGGTGGATTTCTTCTTGGTAGATCGTCGCCCACATGATGTAACGACCCGACCCTTTGGCCTCTTGGGCGGCCCTTGTGGTGACCCAACTGGCGGGCCTTATGTCGTCGGCCCATTTGGCGACCTCTTATGTCGTCGACCGACGACCCTCGGCCGTGTCGTTACTCACTAGGTCTTCCCACCCCTGGCCAGTGGATTTTTGCCTCCCCCAGGATTCGAACTCTAAACCTCCAGGCTTAAGTATTAGAGTTTATGAATCACGGTGAGGGTCTCCATTGGTTACCAGGATTCATAAACTCTAATACTTAAGCCTGGAGGTTTAGAGTTCGAATCCTGGGGGAGGCAAAAATCCACTGGCCAGGGGTGGGAAGACCTAGTGAGTAAACTCACTTGGTTACCAGGATTCATAAACTCTAATACTTAAGCCTGGAGGTTTAGAGTTCGAATCCTGGGGGAGGCAAAAATCCACTGGCCAGGGGTGGGAAGACCTAGTGAGTAACGGCACGGCCGAGGGTCGTCGGTCGACGACATGAGAGGTCGCCAAATGGGCCGACGACATAAGGGCCAACGGTCGACGACCCGAGGGTCGCCAAATGGGCCGCCAAATGGGCCAAGAGGGCCAGGTCGTTACACATGACGTCCAAGAGAAGGAGAGGAATACAATAGAAGATCAAGAGATTTTTTATTTACAATGAAAGGTATAACAAGTTGTCTTGTTCCGCATCATACTAGTTTTTCATTGTATGGATTTTGAAATACCAAACACAAGAGGTTAACGATTCTAGGTAATCGATTTTATGTTTTGATTTTGTGTTTTTTTTTTGTTTTTCGATTTTGTGATTCGATTGTTCTTAATGGTTAAACCTAGCGTTACTATAAGGAGATTAAATATTAAATTTCGTTGAAAGGCTTTGTCTAGGAAGTGGTGGATGATCCCATACCTAAGAAGGCCTAGTGCCTCGCCATGTTTAACCTGGAAGCCGATATCTGAAATAAATATTTAATCAAATTTGTAACATAGGTGAATTTGGATTAATAATGTTAAGCATCATTTGCGAGCCATGTCTAAACCTCTAAGAACAGATAAGTTGAATTTGGAATCAATAATGTTAAGTTCTGTTTGCGATTCCAAATTTAATTTCTAAAGAACAAAATAGGTTGTTAGGAAAGGTTCAGGACTTGTACAAAATTTTTGTATAGGGGAACCGGTACGATATTCCGAGTAGAAACCAACAATTCCAAGTAGCATTCCAGCCATATTGCCTTTATGGCAAGAAACGAAAAATCCAATTCCGAGGAAGAGTACGAGTCTGAAAACTACACCGAATCCGAGGTCGACATCGAGTCTGAGAGAAGCCATGGATCCACATCCATTTCCGAAAGTCCAAATATGGTTACGATTTACTCAAAGTCAAATTTACTTAAAGTTGTTAAATGTTTATTTAAAAAATTATCAAAATATGAAAAAAAAAATAACTTGCTACTCAAGGAAATAGACCACCTTAAGAAGCAAGTTAACTTGAGTGACTTGACTTACCAAGTTCAAGTCAGAACTTCAACTCAAGTTGCAAAACTTGAGAAAGAAAATTTTGACTTGAAAGGTCAAGTCGAGCGACTCAAGAAAATGTTGGAAAAGTTTGAACTGGGGTCCAAGTGTCTAAATCTGGTACTTGGATCGCAACGAGCCGTGTACAACAAATTGGAATTTGGTTATAAACCAAATCAAACAAATAAACCATATCTGTCCTTAATTAGTCAAAATATTAAAAGTCAAGTCCAAGCATGAGTTCCAATAAAATGTTTAATCAAACCAATCAAACCAAATTTATACTTGATTCCTAGGAGTCAAATCCATTACTTTGATAGACCATATCTAAGCTATGCCTCATGGGAGCAAGTAGAAAAATAGTTCAACCAACTTGATCAATCTACCTTCCATGATTAGGAGTAGGTTTAGTTTACTTAACTTCGAATGGTTAGTTTAAAAGGTTTACCCAACCCTATAACATAGCACCGGAATGGATTAGAATCATAGTATGTCAAGGAAGCTTTGTCAAAGGCATGTCTAGGCTGAATCTTGTGTATTCTACCTGGTACACTAGACTTAGTGAATCTGACCGAAGTTACCCCAGTCAAACATGGGATAAAATCACTAAATGGAAGCCTTTACTGCTTATTAATTATAGGATTACTCGAAATACACTTGGGTTAAGTTTTTATCTAGTGAAATTGAAACTTTTGAAATATTTATAAATTTCTACAAACAACAAGAAAATGATAAAGAAATCAAAATTAAGTAAATTAGAAGTGATAATGGAGGAGAATTCAAGAATCATATTTTACTAATTTTTGCTTAGAAAATGGTTATTAACATGAATTTTTGTGCCCCAAAACTTCACAACAAAATGAACTAGTAGAACGTAAGAATAGAACTTTATAGGAAGCTGCAAGAATAATATTAAATAAATATAATTTACCTAAATACTTTTGGGCTGAAACTGTTAATACAACTTGTTATGTCCAAAATAGAATTATAATTAACAAAAATCTAAATAAAACCTCTTATGAAGTTTATTTTAATAAAATTCCTAACATAAAATATTTTAAAGTATTTGGATGTAATGTGCATATTTTAAACCTTAAAGATTACTTAGGAAACTTTACTTCAAAAACTCAACAAGAAATTTTTCTTGGTTATTCATCTACGAGTAGAGCCTATAGGGTTTACAATAAGTCCACCTTGAAAATTGAAGAAACCACCAATGTAACTTTTGATGAAAATAATATCATAACTAATAATCAACAAGGTTCCATTAATCAAGAAGAAGAACAACAATTAACACAAATCAAATAGCCTAAATTTCTACCTCACGGACATTAAAATGAAACTCTAATAATCCGATTGAACAAATCATAGGTAATCCTGAATTAAGGGTTAAACCAGATCCTCCTTTAGGAACTTAAGTCAAATAGCACTAATATCCGAAGTTGAACCTAAAACCATAAATGATGCATTTGTCATAGCCCGATTGGGTAATTGCGATGCAAGAAGAGTTAGATCAATTTGAAAGAAATCAAGTTTGGGATCTAGTCCCTCCACCAAAAGGAAAGATAGTCATTGACACCAAATGGGTATTTCAAAATAAATTAGATGATCAAGGAGAAATCATAAGGAATAAAGCCTGACTAGTTGCCAAAGGGTTTAGTTAAGTCAATGGACTAGATTACGACGAGATTTATGCCCCGATAGCTAGACTTGAATCAATTAGAATGTTGCTAGCCTACACAACATATAAAGGATTCAAATTATACCAAATGGATGTTAAATCTACTTTCTTAAATGGGAAAATTAAAGAAGAAGTTTACATAAGTCAATCGCCTGGTTTTGAAGATCTCGAAAACCCAAACTATGTTTTTAAACTAAAAAAAGACATTATATGATTTGAAACAAGCACCTAGGGCTTGGTATGAAAGACTATCCAGCTTTTTAAATTCGGAAGGGTTTAAAGAAGGTCAAATTGACCCTACACTTTTCATTAAAACCCTTAATTCTGACATTTTCATAGCCCATGTCTATGTAGATGATATAGTATTAGGTTCAACAAACTCAAAATTCTTAAAAGAATTTATAACCTTAATGGAAAATGAATTTGAAATGAGTTTAGTTGGAGAATTAAACTATTTTTTGGGCCTTCAAATTAGACAAACTAGAGATGGTAACTATATTCATCAAACTAAATACACAAAAGACCTCCTTAGAAAATTTGGTATACAAAATTCAAAAGAATTTAAGACACCTATGGCAAGTAACATTAATCTAGATAGTAACCAAAATGGTAAACCAATTAACTTAAAATATTATAGAAGTATGATAGGTAGCTTACTCTACTTAACTGCAAGCAGATCTGACATTTTATTTGCAATAAGTATGTGTGCTCACTATCAAACTTGTGCTAAAGAGTGTCATTTATCCTTAGTTAAAAGAATTATTAAATATCTATAAGGAACCATTAATGTAGGAATGTGGTATCCTAGAACATCACATTTTGAATTAGTTGGATATTTTGATTCGGATTATACCGGTGTAAGTTAGATAGAAAAAGCACTAGTGGAGGATGTCAATTACTAGGGTTTTCTTTAGTTAGTTGGTTCAGTAGAAAGTAACATTGTATTGCCTTATCCACTACTGAAGCTGAATGCATAGCATTGGGCTAATGCGTAGCTCAATTGCTATGGATGTCCCATACCTTAAAAGACTTTAATCTAGATTATAAGAATGTAAAAACTTACATTGATAATATAAGTTCTATAAATCTAACTAAAAATCCAGTACATCATTCTAGAACTAAACATATAGAAGTTAAACATCATTTCATTAGAGATCATGTCTCCAAAGGAAATATTGAACTTAACTATATTGAATCAAAATCTAACCTTGCTGACATATTTACTAAACCATTACCTGAAGCTGAATTTAGTAATTTAAGAAGAAAATTAGGAATGTGTTTTATAGAATAGGTTTCTTAACTTGTTTTAATATTACTTAGTAGTTTTTCAAATTATTTTTGTAAAAATCCCCTTTTCAAATTTTTGTTTTCAAAACCTATTTCAAATATTTTATCTTTCTTGAATAGTCTAGGTCTTTCCTGTAGAATTGCATGATCCTATAGTTTTAGGAGCCAACATCTCATAAGCACAGTAGGATCCCTTGCTTGTACAATCTGGAATGGGTGGGATGCTTAGGACTTAGTTTAAGATTTCAGATGCTTAAGTCAGTACATCACTATAAATCCGGGCTTTAAACCATATACATTGATTAGTTTGAGTTCACTAGCTAGTAACTACCTAGTTAGTTCCAAATGCTCAAATTGACCAACCTGAGTCGATAGCTACTATCTTGTGGTACTTAGCATTGTACAAAGGTTGAACATTTCATCATAAGGACATTTTTTTTTAATTTTTAAACCATGCTACATTTCATCATAAGGACATTTTTTTTTAATTTTTAAACCATGCTTGGACTTTTAGGATGTTATCAATTTTAGGGAGAGCTTATATCTAAACTTTCCATCTTACAAATTTTTAACCTTTTATAAGATATTTTTACAAATTATTCAATATTTTTCAAACACCTTCTAATTATTCAAATTTTGTCTTTTCTTAAATTTTCTAAAATTCTATTTTTTGAAAATGTTTCTAAATTTAAACTTAAGTTATTTACGACTTTACTCTCAGGTTTAAAAATTATTCTCTTTAAAAACTTTTCTATAACTTAAGTATATTTAAAAAAAAAGAAACTTTCAAACTTTTACTTTTCCTCTTATTTTTCAAAATTTTAGCTTCTCTTTTCCAAATCATTAACTTAAAATTTTCAAATCTTACAGAGTGCTCCGAATTCTTATTTTTACTAATCTATAACTTTACTAATTTTTAAAGAGCCTTTCCCTTTTACATTTTTATAAAACTTCTACTTTAATTTTTTAAGCTGTTTATTAGCTTCCCTTATTTTTGATGTGTGTCAAAGGGGGAGAGATAGTGAATTCAGGGGGAGTTGTTCAACTCTGGGGGAGAGTGTAAATTAAAAATGCTTGTTTATTTTTGTACTTTTTAGATTAACTTTGAACTTTGATTGTCAAACATCAAAAAGGGAGAGATTGTTGGTGCAAGTTGCACCAAAATCAAATCTGAGTTTTGCTGTTGTCAAAGGTTCAAGTTAAGTCTTGTTGTGATCTAACAAGTTAACTAAGTGTACAGGCTGTTTACTCAACCATGAAAGACTTACTTGGAGGCTAAGCAGGAAAAACCTTAGGATTTCGTGGAACCCAGGTGAAAAGACCAAGTGGGTCGAGAGGACCTTGTTGGGGCAATTTTCCTAGGTCAAGTTTGACCAGTTTGACTAAGCTTGAGTTGAGTCAAGCTTGAGTCAGGATTTGAGTTTTGATGTTTGACAATATATAGAGATTGCTAGGGCAATCGTCTATTTGATAATATATGGAGATTGCTAGAGCAATGGTCTAATTGTGGAGATGGTCAAGGGATTGACCAGGTTGTTGATAAGACAAGTCAAGTGGGTCAGTATTGACTGGAGACTTGACCGGAAAGTCCTAACTGAAAGTTAGGCGTATGGAAGTCCTAACTAGAGTTTAGGCAGTGGTGGAAGTCCTAACTGGAGTTTAGGCAGTGGTGGAAGTCCTAACTGGAGGTTAGGCATATGGAAGTCCTAACTAGAGTTTAGGCAGTGGTGGAAGTCCTAATTGGAGGTTAGGTAAATTGGAAAGTCCAAGTGTGAACTTGGCAAAGGAGAAAGTCCTGGTGAGGAGCCAGGCAATTGGAAAGTCCAAGTGTGAGCTTGGCACATGTTGTAAGTCCAAGTATGTGGTCTTGGTCGTTACAATAAAAAGGCATCTTTTTACTGTAACGACCCGGCCCTCTTGGCCCATTTGGCGGCCCATTTGGCGACCTCTCATGTCGTCGACCGTCGGCCCTTATGTCGTCGGCCCATTTGGCGACCTCTAATGTCGTCGACCGTCGACCCTTGGCCGTTCCGTTACTCTCTAGGACTTTCCACCCCTGGCAGTGGATTTTTGTCTCTCCCAGGATTCGAACTCTAAACCTCCAGGCTTAAGTATTAGAGTTTATGAATCCTGGTAACCAAGTGAGATCCTAGTGTGACTTGGCGAGGAGAACCTGACAACTAGGATGAGGTCGATGGAAGCTCTAGAAGGCAAGGCGTGAAGGATAACGAGATATCCAAGGGAAGCAAGGTTGATGGAGGAGGCTAGAAGGCTAGTTCGAGGTTGGTCGGGAGTAGCCAAATGCTAGGCGTGCAAACCCAATAGGTCACGGTTGACCGAGAGTTGGGTTTGGGAAGCTAGACTTGAGTTTATGTCAAGTACAGTGTGTTCAATCGATCGGGCGATCGATTGAACATGCTCTAATTGATCAACTGATCGATTGGAGTGTGCTGCGATTGTTGGAATGGCCCAATCGATCGGTCGATTGATTGGGGTCAGGAAATCGCGAGCACAGAAGCTCTCCCAATCGATCAGGCGATCGATTGGGAGCTGCCAATCGATCTGTCGATTGATTGGGCAGCAGAAGCTCTCGCACGAACGTGAGAGCACAGAAAGGCTCTGAATCGATCGGCCGATCGATTCAGGCAGTCCCAATCGATCGGTCGATCGATTGGGAAGTGACCGTTGCGCAGGTTGCCGGCGATGGACGGTTGGGATTGCTGGGTGCTGACGTGGTAATCGATTGGATCGATTGGGAGCACTGTTTAAAGCCTTGGCGGAGCGTTTTCTCTGTAGTTCTTTACGGGCTTCATCTACGATTTGTGTGCGATCTTCACAGCACTTTCTCTGACTTTCACTACCAGTCTTGAAGGCACTTGGAGGGGCTTCAAGAGGCAACAACAAGCTACAAGTAAGCAAGAAGAAGTAGTGTTTTCATTTGTATCTTGTACTCTCTTCTTGTATTTTTGTGTGTGTTGTTATGTGAGTTTGTACGAGGCTTCTCCGCCTTCGGTTGCGACCAAGAAGGAGTATTTCATAGTGGAGATAGCGTGTCGTGTGTGGATCCTTAGATTAGTCATCTCTTCTTGAGGTAGATACCAAGTAAATCCTAGTTGTTAGCGTTGTGTGTGTCTTGTGTTTATTTCCGCTGCACATCATCAAGACGAAGCAACCGACAAGCGTGACGAAATGCTATTCACCCTCCCTCTAGCGGACATCACGGTCCCAACAATTGGTATCAGAGCGAGGTCGCTCTTCTATGGACTAACCGCCAAGAGAGCAAGAAGCTAGAGGAAGAAGAAGATGGACTTGGGAGGTCCACTTGGATGGGACATCCGAATTCCTCCGCCATACGAGAAGGAAGACTTCTCCTTTTGGAGGAATCGGCTTGAGACATGGTTCCAAATGGATTGGAACCAATGGGTTGTCTTGAGTGACCCATTTGAAGCTCCTACGGACAAGAAAGGTAAACGCCTCCGACCTCGACATTGGATCGAGGAACAAAAGGAGCAAGCAGAGGCGGATAAGGAGGTAACAAATATTTTGCTAAATTTATTACCTTCTAATATCATTGTGAGTGTAGGTGAATACACAAGTGCAAGTAATCTTTGGAAAAAGATCATTGCTTATCATGAGACCCCTACACAACTCCAAGGAGTGGAGGAGTCCAAGGAGAAGGGTTCATTGGTCTAAGAAGAGAAGGACCAATCGGATGTTGACAAAAGGTCAACATTCGAGGAGGAAAAGGAAGAGGAGGAAGAGAAAGAGAAGGAAGAGGTGGAAGAGGAGAGATCTTCCACATCCTCAAGAGATGAAGAAGTGGAAGAGTCCACATCCTCAAGTAAAGAGGAAGAAATAGAAGATGATGCCATCTCTACATTGCAAGAAAAATCAAATGGAGAATCAAGCATCATCCCTACAAGCAAAGGTATAGAAAATTTAATAGTAAATAATAAAAATCATATCGTTTTCTTTGAGTGTAGGGAGCATGGGCACTACAAGAACAAGTATCCCAAGTTGGCCAAAAACAAGAGCCGAGTAGTACCCAAGGGCAAGGAGAAGCCCAAGGAGACAATCCCCACAACAAAAAGGAGCAAGGAACATATTGTGTGTTTCTTGTGTAATCAAAATGGACATTATCGAAGTCAATGTCCAAAGGGGAAGAAGTCAATCAAGATCAAAGGAGGGAGCACAAGTCAAGGAGGAGCTTTTAACAGCAAACCCAAGGTAACCTTTAATAGTGCAATTCCCCCTAGTCATGATAAAATGCATGTTAGAATTAATCCTTATCATTTTAATGCAAATTATCATGAAAGTAGGAAGCATGATAGTGTTAATGGAAAGTACATTCCTCCTCATGCTAGAACTACCACACCTAAGTTTAGGAAGGTAGATAGTAACTTAGGCAATAACTCTAAGGACTTTAGATATATGCCTAAAAATAGAAATGCTCATAGGGGTCAAGAAAAATCCAAATCTATGGATTTAATGACGGAGAACCAAGTCTTGAGGTTAAGACTTGATAACTTAGAAAGGACCCTAGCAAGAATGAAAAATATTCTTAAGGATAAAAATGAGCAAATTCTAGGGAGAGCTAGGCAAGAGCCATCCAATGGCTATAGAGGTTTGGGATACAAACCTAAAGCCAAGAAGGATGTGACTTCCTTTCATAGGATTCCATATAGTTATGGGACCAACCCTAGGATTAAAGGTCAAGTCAAGGATACTAGGGAAGGAATCCCTAAAGGTCATTTTGGCAAGACCAATGTGACTAAGACTTCTAAGAAGTCTAACAAAGTCACAAAGAAGGTCACAAGGGAGACCATCCCTAGAGTTGACCTAGTAAAGGTCATTAAGGCTCCAAAAAGGCCAAACAAAGTCACAAATAAGATTACAAGGGGAGTTAGCCCTAGGAGTGACCTAGTAGAAGTGACCAAGGCTTCTAAGAAGCCTAGAAAGGTCCTTAGGAAGGTATCTAGGGAAGTTATCCCTAGTGAGTGCCTAGAGCATCCAAGGAGCACCAATAGGTTTTGGGTTCCTAGGAGCATATTCTCTACACCCTAGATGGGTTTAGAGAGTGTCAACTCCAATTGGAAGGGTAGTTAACCCAACCTTGTTAAAGTTGACACTTGAGAGCATTTTCAAGATTATTGTTAACCTTTGAAAATGAAAAAGATTGTAGGGTTACTCTTTAAAAGAGTAATATATGTGCCAAAATTTGAAGAGTTGAATTTAATCTAACTTGGCACACTTAAGAAAAGTATAAGAAAAATCAAGTTAGAATTTTGATACTTTCTTAAGGAATTAAGAGAAAACCCATGCTTTAATCAAATGTCATTAAAGCCTTGAAGAGCAAAAATGTGTCAAAATTTTAGAAGTTAAATCTAATTTAAATTGACACATTTAGAAAAGGATAAGAAATGCCAAGTTGGGGTTTTGACATTTTCTTAGAAGGCTAAAGGCGAATCTAAGCCTTAATTTGATTTCATTTACTCTTTGAAAGAGTAAAATGTGCCATACTTTGAGGAATTTGTTTAATTTAAAATGACACAAATTTAGAAAGAGAAAAAGAAATGTCAAAATTGGGTTTGGCACACTTTTGATGAAATTGGGCAATCAAGGATTTAATTTTAAGGTTTAGCTAAGAATTAAGGATACTTAGATAGATTATCTTGGTATATTTTATCTATGCTAAAATGCCATGATTGTTTTCCCATCATATGTCATGACATCATATTTATTTTTACATTCATGATTATTATGAAAAATATAAAAATATCATGTCATGTCATACATACATCATGTAGCTATAGCATGCTTTTCTTTTGAAAATTACTTATTTTGATGTATGCCATTGATCATCATGCATTATGTTAATTTCCTTGTAACTAAGGACAAAAGACATTTATTAAGAATGGTAAATATCCCAACAAGTGGGATTATACCAAATGACATCCTAGGTGGATGATCATAAGGTGACTTGTATGTGTTTTAATACACATTAGATACAAGTGAGATGTTAGGATGGTGAACAAAACTCAAGATGATGATTTAGTGCATTTTCTTGAGTTTTAGGTTCATCAAAACACATAGTTATCTGTCTTCCAATCATTGGGAAAGCTAATGTACAAGTCATGTGCATTGATCCCAAAGAAAATGGTTGGATATTGGTTTTGAAAATCTTTTAAAATGCTTTTGGAAAACCTTGGTGAAGACTATCTTTTGATAGTGATCATCATTGAATAGTTAGACACAAATCTGAAGAAAACACTAAAGTTTTTACAAGTTTTCAAATTTGTGTCAATCTTTGAAAATAAGAAGTATTTTCATAGAAAACTATTTTTCCTTGATAAAGTATACCCTAAATAATGTCTATATGAATTTTCATGATTTTTAGAATTTTATAGAATTTTTGGAGAGTTTCTGAATTTCACTGAAATTGAATTTCAGGAAATCAGAAACCTAATCGATCAGCCGATCGATTGGGATGAGTTCGATCGATCAGCCGATCGATTGGTAGCCATTTCCCACGAACAGAAGGGTATTGAATCTATCAGCCGATCGATTGACCCAGGCTGGATCTATCAGTGGATCGATTCAGAGGGTATTTCTGCGAGCAGTAGCTTGCAGAATCGATCAATGGATCGATTGAAGTGATTTCAATCGATTGAGTCCCAACTTCAATCGATTGAGAAGTCTGATTTTGGACTGAAAAGCCTTATTGCAGCACTTGAAGTCACTTCGAGTCCCAATAACCATTCCAAACCCCTTGGAATACATTTGTAGACATTTAGGGGGAGTTTTCATGATGAAAACAAGTATGGATTGGTTAAAAGAAACCAAAGTGTAGTTTAGAATAATGTTTAGTTTCAATTCTGAATTTTGGAACCTTAAAACTTCAAGTTTTGGTTTTCAAGGGTCATTAACCATTCCTAAACCTTTGGCATACACTTGTATCCATTTAGGGGGAGTTTTCATGTTGAAAGCAAGTATGGATTGGTTAAGGTAGACTTAGGTGAAGTTTAGGTTGAGGTTTAGCTTCTTTATTGAATTTTGAACCTCAAAACTTCGAGTTTTGGTTTTCCTAATTATTTAGCAACCCCAAGTCATTGTTGGTATAATGATAGAAATTTGACCATGTTTTTAGCGGGAGTTACTCTTTGAAAACATAAAAATCTTTTCAAAGACCTTGGAAGGTAGGTTAAACCTTCGTGATGAATTAATACTCAGGGTTGAGTATTGGGGAGCAATGGAAGATTGGTTATCTTCATTGTTAGGATGATAAATGCTCTCGGATGAGGATTGTGGAGTAGATTACTGCTCAAGGGGGAGCATTGAGTTAATGAAGGGGATCGGACCTTCATTGGTAAATTGAAACATGCTCTTGGATGAGCATTGAGAAGAAGATTACTGCTCAAGGGGAGCATTGAATACAATGAATGGAAGTGTCATTGGGAAGTTGATGCATGCTCTAGGATGAGCATTGTGAAGTGAAGTAGAGCTCAAGGGTGAGCTTTGGCGGCAATGAAGACTATGAGATCTTCATTGTGGGGTTGTTAACAACATGTGAGGTTGTAAACAATGAAGAGTTAACTCTTATGGAGAAGAGTTTATTTTTTTATTTGATGTGTGACAAAGGGGGAGAATGGAAGGTTAAGTTAGGCCTTCATCCCAAGCAGAGCGAGTTTACCCTCTAAGAAAGAGTGAGAATGAAGGAAACCTTCATTCATGCTTTGTCATGAGAGGATTAAGGTTATGGGATTTAGCCTTGGTATAGAGAAGAGATTAAGGCTATGAGATTTAGCCTTGGTATAGAGAAGAGATTCAAGCTATGGGATTTAACCTTGGTATAAAGAAGAGATTAAGGCTATGGGATTTAACCATGGTATAAAGAAGAGGCTAAGGCTATGGGATTTAGCCTTGGTATAGAGAAGAGATTAAGGCTATGAGATTTAGCATTGGTATAGAGAAGAGATTAAGGTTATGGGATTTAGCCTTGGTATAAAGAAGAGATTAAGGCTATGAGATTTATCCTAACTTAGAGGAATTGTCAAACATCAAAAAGGAGGAAATTGTTGGGGCAATTTCCCTAGGTCAAGTTTGACCAGTTTGACTAAGCTTGAGTTGAGTCAAGCTTGAGTCGGGATTTGAGTTTTGATGTTTGACAATATATGGAGATTGCTAGGGCAATCGTCTATTTGAAAATATATCGAGATTGCTAGAGCAATCGTCTGATTGTGGAGATGGTCAAGGGATTGACCAGGTTATTGTGAAGACAAGTCAAGTGGGTCAGTGTTGACCGGAGACTTGACCGGGAAACTCCTAACTGAAAGTTAGGCGTATGGAAGTCCTAACTAGAGTTTAGGCAGTGGTGGAAGTCCTAACTGGAGTTTAGGCAGTGGTGGAAGTCCTAACTGGAGGTTAGGCGTATGGAAGTCCTAACTAGAGTTTAGGCAGTGGTGGAAGTCCTAACTAGAGGTTAGGAAAATTAGAAAGTCCAAGTGTGAACTTGGCAAAGGAGAAAGTCCTGGTGAGGAGCCAGGCAATTGGAAAGTCCAAGTGTGAGTTTGGCACAGGTTGTAAGTCCAAGCATGTGGTCTTGGCAAGGTAAGTGTAAAATATCGAAAAATGGCGAATAATGATGAGGGAATTTTTCGGAATTTTTAGATATTTTTCTGAAATTTTTCGGAGACCGTATGGAAGAGTTTACGGGGATAAAAAACGGGTCCCGGGAAAAGCCTGTTTGGGCTACCCTATTTTAATGAGGAAGTGTTTGATTTTCTTTAAATATTTCTCTTTAATTTTCTTTGCTTTTCTTCTTTTTCTTTTACTTCCTCCCCGTGCCCCAAATCTTCTCACCAATGCCGTTTCTTCTCCCCTCGCGCACAAACCGCCGGCCGAATTCCCATCTCCCTCGCGCGCACGCTCACGCCTGTTCTTCTCTCTTCCTCTCTTCTCCCGAGCGCCGATGGCCGGCCATTTGCCTCTGCCCTAGCTTTCCTCTCGCCTCTCCTGTGCCCTAGCGCCGGTACCATTTCAACACCTCCTTCCTTGAGCCGTGCCCTAGGTTGGGTTCACAACCGGTCGATTAGCCATCCAGCGGCGAGCTTTTCTTCCCTTGCGCTACTGCCTCTACACCTTCTTCCTCACTGTTGTCACATTCCGAGCCCTAATTCTGAGCTTTCCATGTTGATTCCTTCTTTGCTAGTTCCTACAGTCGGTTATTGAGGTTTCTGTCGGAGAGGGAAATTGCCAGCACTAAGATATGGTAAGTCTGTTGGATTTGGGTTTCAGACTTGGTATAGGATGTTGTGTTCACCGGGTGGATGTCTCTGGTTGCAATTTCAGTGTAGCTTCAGTCAAGAATCTGCGACAGCAAGTACTTTCGGCTAGCAATTTCCAACAGCGAGGTTCACCGGCAGTGAATCCACAAGGGAACATCTAAGATTCGGGTGAGTGTTGGCATTAATCTATGTTTTAGCTTAACTTGTTGTGATTATGGAAGGGTTAGGGTTAATTACTCCACTTTGATTGTGAAATTATTGGTGATAATTAACCCAGTTGGATTAATTGAATTATCAATGTGGGCTCTTATGGTTTGATTCATTATGTAGTAAATTGGTAATTAAAAGATGGATTGGTTATTTTGGTTTAAGAAAAAGAATTAGTGGATGAGTTGATATTGATAAATAAGGGGTTAAACTAATCTAAGGAAGATGATGACTTTATTAGGGTTAAACCAGTTTAACTCTAGCCTGGGTGGTAATCAATAATAGTATTCGATTATGATTATCCTAAATAGGTTTGGGGATTTGATTTAGCTATTTAACTCATAAGTAATTAGCTAAATCTATATGTTTGATTTGCAGGACTTTGAGGCGAGACGAGCATCTCGACAAGGGATTGGTTTATCTTCACATTTGAGGCGGGTACCTCTTGACTTATCTTTTATGATATTATCAATTGGATATGCATAGTACTTTATAGATACAAGCAATGATCATGTTTGCCTTTGGTATGTCACTGTTCGATACCCATAGCATGTTCTGTTTGTCGCTGGTTATGTATCCATGTTTACGCCTTTTGATCATTGCCATGAGTACCTTAGTTCCTAAAGTAAGTGACATACCATGATTTACTGAGTTTAGGACTAGATTCTGGATTTTTATTATCTGGCATGTGCACCTATATTTTTATATCATATCTGATCTGTGTACCTAGACCATTCTTCTTTGATCCATGTATATTGATGGTACATATTTTATGGAGGTGGATATGTTCAGGATCTAGGGTTTTTGATTCCTTATCTGACCTGTGTACCTAGACCATTGATTAGGTCAATTTATTCTAGGGTACACATTTTATATATATGGATTGGTTCAGGATATTGCCATGCTTAGTGTCATGCGCCATTCGCATGATTGCATGCTGCGCGATTATTGGCTCCATTATTGTTGAGCACATCGTCAGTTACATGTATCTGCACACACGACCACTCATGGGTTAGTTGTATATTCAGGCAGGGTGTGTTGCAGCAGGTGCTCTGTCAAGGGCTCCTGTAAAATACCGGAAATAGGCGAATATTTATAAGTGAATTTTTGGAAATTTTTCGAAAATTTTTCGGAGCTCGTACAGATATGTTCACGGGGATAAAAAAAACGGGGTCCGGGAAAGCCTATTTGGGCTACCCCAATTTAAGTGAGGAAATGTTGATTTTCATTTTACTTTCTTTTCTTTTTCTATTTGTTTTTTTTTTTCCTTTCCTCCATTCTGCGTGCCATGCCCGAACTGCACAAGGCAGTTGCTTCTCCCGATCACTTTCTCCTCTCTTCTTTTCCACATCGTCCCTGTGCCCTAGTCTTCTCTTCATCGCGTCGCCGCACTCCTCTTCTCCGAGCCGATCCATCTTCGCCAGCCGACGAGAGACAAGGGAAGCCGATTGCTTCTTCTCCGACGTGACATCGCTTCTGCCCTAGCCACCTCGCGCCGCCACCACTGCCGACGCCGACCCTCTTTCACTTTGCCCTAGCCGCCGGCGACGCACGGAGCAGCGCCGCACCCCTTGTTGCCCTAGCCGACGCCTTCTCCCCTTCACCGACGCGGATCCAGCCGAGCCCTAGTGCCGGGTGCTGCCACTGTGTCTTGTCGACGCCGCCAGCCTTGTGCTCTAACGCTGGTCACCGCGACTCCTCCTCTTGTGGGCTTGCGACACAGCCGCCTTGCTTCTGCCTTAGCCTCCAACCGTCGGTTCTGTGTGATCTTCGAGGTCACGGATTGGTGTGGTTTGGTTGGGAAGGGACTGCTGTTACAAAGTTGGGATTTAGGTATGAAATATTGGGCTTCAATTTGATTCATCTTGCAATCTTGAGATGTTGATGCAGTGTATTAGCATAACATGTGTTGTTTGGGCAGTAACTTTGTGATCCCCAGCAGCGGCTCTGATCTTGTTTCAGCAGCCGACATCTTTGATTTTGGATCAACAGTGATACATACGAATTGAGGTAAGGAGTAGGGATTTGATGCATGATGTAGAGGATTGTTAGATTTGGTAAATACATTGAATTAGGTTGGAATTGGATTATTATGATGATGAATATGAAATAGGTTTATGGGTTGATATTGGAATTAAGGATGAACTTATTATTTAATTGGATTAGAATTTAATTTGGCTAATTTTGTGGTATGATAGAATTAGCTAAACTAGACCTTATGTTTAATATACAGGACCTTGACGCGAGACGAGTATCTCGGAGTCAGATTGGACCTTTCTATTTTCAGAGGCGGGTACTTTTGACTTATGTCATTTGATATACATAGTAGTGAATTTAACAAGTTGCATTAATTATGTCCTTTATTCCTTTCGGTTAGTCATTACCCATTATCTGATACATGATTGATTGATTGCTTGATTTGCATCGCATGTATACTTTATTTGTTTATACATGCTTATAGGGGGTAGTGATATACCATGCTTCACCATGTTCAGGACCTAGGTTTTTTATACCTTCTGTTTACCTTTGATTCGATATGATTCGTTGACCCAGGGTGCACTTTTCTACATATATGGATTAGGTCAGGATGTTTTTATGGTTATTGTCATGCACCATTTGCATGATTGCATGCTGTGCGATGGTCCGCTCTATTATTGTTGAGCACATCGCCAGTTACATGGATCTGCACACACCACCACTCATGGGTTAGTGGTCGATTCAGGCAGAGTGTGTTGCAACAGAGACTCTGTTAGGCACCGTTGGTCCGCTCATGGGTAGTGTGACACAATGTGTTATCTGGCAGGGATTCCTCCCCGTCATCGTGTACCGGGAGTTGAGAACATTGCGCTCCCCCATTTATGATTTGGGGTAGGAGGATAGGTGTACTCCGACAGCATCCCGTCCACTCGGTCACTCATCAGGAGTAGTGACGACAGAGTGCACGGTTGTCACAGCCCTACCCACTCGGCCTCACTATTGTGTGAGATGATCGACTGGCGTTAGGGGTGACCAGGACGCATCATTGGCATCATATGCATGATGTATTTATTGCTTGTGTTTGCTGCATTTATATGCTGCATATTGTTTGGATACCTATGTTTGACATGCATACAGGATTTCCCTATCCCTCGGACTGTTTGACCTTATACTCAAGTTCTGGTTAGTACAGTTTCTCCCTGTTTACTTCAGATGCATTTTTATCCTTCTTATATCAGGAGACTGTACGCATGATTAGTGCTAGGTGTTATTTCCTTACTTTGTATATCAATTGTACCTGCTGAGTGTTGGACTCACCCCGCCTCCATTGTTGATATTTTCAGGTTGATGCTGTCAGGAGAGAGTTCCAGTTGTTGGTCCCTGCAGACCTCGAGGATATGTTTGGTTTTCTTTGGTTTCTTTTTTGTTCTAGACTGTTTTGAACATGTTATGTTTTGGATTATTCTGCTTATGGATATTGTATGGATTTTATTATTGCGATGGATTTGGATTTTATTCTACTACATGCCTGCCTGGACGGCAGAAGAGGTGAGTTCGTCGGATTTGAGCTTTACGAGTGTAGTTGAGTAGGGTGGATTTCGAGTCAGAGTACTTTTGTTTGTGATTACTATTATTAACTGCGTGGTTGTGACAGCCAGAGGCTGAATATCTATATAAACTGCGTGGTGATTATTTTTATTTATTGTTATTATTCCAGCCGCCTGTGGCTGAGGTATATGTGTTATGTAGAAGTTTCAGATTGTCCGCCGTGCAGGGGAGATGCTGCCGAAATTTCTTCGGACAGGGACTCCTCTGGGGCGTGACAATTTAGTGGTATCAGAGCACAGGTATACGATCTTTTGTTTTCGTATTTTTGATGTTTGGGATAACCTGATACCAATTTATTTACCTGGTATCAGAGCGCCAGAGTTTGGCGTCGCTTGTTGGATTTCCGTGTTTTGGATTTTTGAGATTTATCTGATACCAATTTATTGGTATCAGAGCAGGTTATGGATACCTGCTTTTGGTGTTCTGGATTTTTGGATGTCTATTTCGGTTTGTACAGATTTCCGTTATGGTTATGTTTCGAATTTTCGTTTCGGATTTATTTGGATTTCCGACGATATTCTCGTTCGGAATTTTGAGGTCAAAAGTTGGGGGCTGGACAGCGATGGAACATCTCCAGAAAGCAAATAGGTATGATGTTTATTTTATGATTTTTATACTTGTAGTAATATCTGTAATTTAATTTAATAGATATGAGACGATCTACTCGTATTGCTGCGAGACGTGGTGCTGGACGACCACGTACGAGGACCACGGGATCTTTGGATATGCCAGAGATGCCTACTGTTAGTGAGCCTGTCAGTCAGGGAAAGACTCAGCATGCTGCGGGCACGTTGGGCTTTCAGACCCCGACGGCTCCTATAGAGGTACCTACCTCGGTTGTGCCGAGCGTACCTATCCCTACAGTAGTTCCGGTACCATCAGAGGTACCATTGGCGTACCCGACATCTGCTCCAGCGCAGCCTACAGCGTATTCAGTACCACCGCCACTTGGACCTACAGCGTACCCGATACCAGTGGCACCTGTGCCCCCAGTGCCTACAGTAGCAGCAGCTGCACCATATCCGGTACCATTACCTACCGTACCTCCAGCTGCGGCCACTTATGTTCACCCGGCAGTACCACCGACGGCTTATGCTTCAGTATATACAGCAGCACCGGGAGTTCCTCCTCTGGTTTATTCCGCGGTACCACCTTTAGTATCAGCTCCAGTGTTTCCGCCAGTTCCTGCAGCCATCCCGACACAACTCACTGATATTGTCGCTGCACGAGCTAGGATTCCAGCATTGGCTGAGTCGATGAAGACTCGTTTCACTCTTTTCCGCGGAGATCTCGATCCGAGTATGGCTCTGTCATGGATAGAGACTATGGAGCACTATGGCTTGCTTCAAGTGGGAGAAAGCGAGTGGCTGCCTACCATTTATGGGATGAAGCTAATGCACGTGGATTACTCGACATTCTATTATTGGTGGCAGCGTCACATGGACCAGTTCGAGAGAGGTTTTGAGAGCTTCTTTCCTTGTCTTATCGGATGGCTCACAGCGAGTTTTATGAGTCGAGGCGAACAAGCTGCGATGTTGAATATATCTGAATTCCACGGTTGGCTAAGTTTTGTCGAGTTAGTTGCGGATGTAACTCGCATGATGCGCTTTATTCGGGGACCGGATGGTTATCTGCATATACGACTTGCCGGTTTAGGGATCACATCTTACTCGATGCATTGGATCGAGCTTTGATGATAGAGTTAGCTCGTGACAACATATCCGGACAGGAAAAGGAAGCATCTGGGTGAGACATCGAGGCGGATCCAGCGGACACGGTGACGAGGACAATATCGAGTAGTCGCGGTCGGTCGGTCGAGTTCTTAGGGTATCTCGTAGGCCTCGAAGTCGTGGTGGTCTTCTTGGGACATTCCGATTTTCTCGTGAGCCGCAACCACCTCGGTGATACTCATTGTTTGGATGTGGATCGAGAGATCACCTCACCCCTGCTCTGGAACAGTCGGTTTGCTTTTATTGCAAGCTGGGCACAGAGCCGAGATTGTCGGTGAAGGCTCGGCCTGGCTTCGGAGGGTCAGTCGAGAGGGCAGTCTAGTCGATCGAGGCATATCGAGGAGGGCAGAAAGCCCATTCTTCACAGCGTCAGCAGGGAGCAGCTCCCTCAGCAGCAACATTTGGCATGCTTGGACAGGAGTACTCCAGTGCTTCCATAGCACCCCAGAGTTCTATTCCAGGACCTTATTATCCGACTCAAGGGCAGTACCAGACTCAGTCCCAGCCAGCTGCACAGTATCAGTCACCATCCTCTCAGTCTTATCTGGCACATAGTCCAGCAGCACCTCAGTGGCAGGCTTCTGCCCAGCCGCAGCAGCCGCTGCCAGCATTACCACCTCCTCCTCCGCCAGAGACTGGATGTGTTCATGCGATTACCAGAGAGGATGCGCAGCGAGCCGACGGATCCGTTTTCCGCGGTACGATTTCCATTTATGCATTTTCCGCTGATATTTTGATTGATACTGGTAGTTCGCACTCTTTTATATCCCGTACCTTTATGCGGGAGATTGGTAGATTACCTACTGTTAGACTGCAACGGTTAACCGTCTCCCTACCGTCCGGTGATACTTTAGACGTCAC
The DNA here is from genome assembly GCF_018446385.1 of Zingiber officinale. Lineage (NCBI taxonomy): Eukaryota > Viridiplantae > Streptophyta > Magnoliopsida > Zingiberales > Zingiberaceae > Zingiber > Zingiber officinale. The sequence goes on from NC_056001.1 coordinate 69,982,399, forward strand.
CCAAGAGGTCAGAGGTTGCCCGTTAGACTTTGGCAACATGACACTTACGGTAGATCTTCTAGTATTGGAGATGATCGAGTTTGATATCATTCTTGGCATGGATTGGCTGTCAGTATATCATGCTACCGTTGATTGCCAGACGAGGGTGGTCACCTTCCGGCCTTCGAACCAACCCTCGTGGAGTTTCACTGGCATAAGAGATGACGACATCTCGATTATTTCGGCGATTCAGGCGCAGAAGTTGCTGTCTCACGGCTGTCATGGTTTTCTATTATCTCTTATTAGTACTGAAGACAGCAGCAGTTCGTAGCTCTCCGACATTTCTGTAGTCCGAGAGTATCCAGATGTATTCCCTAAGGAGCTTCCTGGTTTGCCTCCCAGAAGGCCAGTGGAGTTCACTATTGAACTGATTCCGGGAACCTCACCGACATCGAAAGCTCCGTATCGTATGGCACCGAAAGAGTTGAATGAGCTGAAGGTTCAACTCCAGGAGCTTTTGGATAGGGGATTTATACGCCCTAGTGTTTCACCATGGGGTTCTCCAGTATTATTTGTCAAAAAGAAAGATGGTACCATGAGGTTATGTATTGACTACAGGCAGCTGAATTCAGTGACCGTCAGAAATAAATATCCATTACCACGGATTGAGGATTTGTTTGATCAGCTCAGAGGTACTTCAGTGTATTCTAAGATTGATCTGCGATCCGGATATCATCAGCTGAGAGTCAGAGACTCAGATATTCTGAAGATAGCGTTCCGTACCAGATACGGTTATTATGAGTTTTTGGTAATGCCATTTGGGCTTACCAATGCTCCAGCGGTGTTTATGGACTTGATGAACCGCATTTTTCTGGAGTATCTGGATCAGTTTGTTATCGTTTTCATTGATGACATATTGGTCTATTCGCATTCCGAGGAGGAGCATGCACATCATCTTCGTACAGTTATGGAGATTCTTCGACGGCATTAGCTGTACGCGAAGTTCAGCAAGTGTGCATTCTGGCTATCTTCAGTCGGTTTTCTGGGACACGTGGTCTCTAGTAGAGGTATTTCAGTTGATCCTCAGAAGATCGAGGCTGTCACCGGTTGGGAGCAGCCGAAGTCAGTTCAGGAGATCCGCAGTTTTCTGGGATTGGCTGGATATTACCGACGTTTTATCGAGGGTTTCTCGCGTATTGCTATGCCATTGACACGTCTTACCAGGAAAGGCGTGAAGTTCATGTGGACAGAGGATTGCGAGACCAGCTTTCAGGAGCTGAAGCGGAGATTAGTGTCGGCTCCAGTTTTGGTTTTACCTTCTGGAGAGGATGGATTTGTACTCTACACCGACGCGTCTCTACAGGGTTTGGGTGCCGTTCTGATGCAGCACGGCAGAGTAGTCTCTTATGCTTCTCGTCAGCTGAAGGAGCATGAGAAGAACTACCCAGTTCATGACCTGGAGTTAGCCGCCATCATTTATGCATTGAAGATTTGGCGTCATCACCTGTACGGCATTACATTTGAGATTCTCACGGAACATAAGAGTCTCAAATACATTTTCACTCAGAAGGAGCTTAATCTCCGACAGAGGAGATGGATGGAGTTCCTGAAGGATTACGATTGTACCATTAGCTACCACCCGGGTAAAGCTAATGTGGTTGCTGATGCACTCAGCAGGAAGTCCAGAGGGACTTTGGCTTGCCACCGAGTTTCAGTTACGGACTTGATTCAGGGTTTCTCTGAGTTAGACATTGAGGAGCAGGGACCGACAGAGCAGGGTATTCTTATTACCATGGTTGCTCAGTCGTCGATCAGGACGAGGATCAAAGAGGCCCAGGCTGGTGATCAGCATTTGCAGTTCATTGGCAGTCAGATAGCTTCCGGGCAGCAGACCGAGTTCACACGAGATGAGGAGGGTATTATATACTTCTGAGGCAGATTATGCGTACCTCAGTCTCATCCGGTCTTACAGGAGCTACTTCAGGAGGCTCACCGTTCTCGATTTGCGATCTATCTAGGCGGGACCCGTATGTATCAAGATTTGAGACGTTCCTACTGGTGGAACGGTATGAAGAAAGACATCGCGGATTTCGTAGCTAGATGTCTTGTTTGTCAGCAGGTGAAGGCTGAGCACCAGAGACCTGCAGGGTTACTTCAGCGGATTCCTATTCCTGAGTGGAAGTGGGATCACATTACCATGGACTTTGTGGTGGGTTTGCCGAGGACACGACGAGGCCATGACGCGATTTGGGTAATCGTTGATCGATTAACCAAATCCGCGCACTTTTTAGCGATTCGGAGGACTGATCCCCTGGATCGATTGGTAGATCTGTATTGTAGGGAGATCATCAGACTACATGGAGTTCCGCTGAGTATCATTTCGGATAGAGATCCACGGTTCACGTCTCGTTTCTGGCAGAGTCTGCAGCAGGCCTTGGGCACACAGCTCCTTTTCAGTACAACCTTCCATCCACAGACAGATGGACAGTCAGAGCGGACCATTCATACTTTAGAGGACCTGCTGAGGTCATGTGTTATGGATTTCGGAGGCAGTTGGGAGGACCATCTGCCGTTGGTAGAGTTTGCCTACAACAACAGCTTCCATTCGGCTATCCAGATGACACCGTTTTAGGCGTTGTATGGTAGACCTTGTCGGACACCAGTCCTTTGGGATGAGGTTGGAGAGGCCCAGTTGTTGGGACCTCATAGAGTTCAGCAGGATGCAGAGTTGGTCCGTACTATCAGACGGAGGATGTTAGAGGCACAGGATCGCTAGAAGAGTTATGCTGATCGGAGACGCAGACCACTAGAGTTCTCTGTTGGCGACCATGTATTTCTGCGAGTTTCACCCATGAAAGGGGTGAAGAGATTTGGCCTCAGCGGTAAGCTAGCTCCGCGGTACATTGGCCCTTTCGAGATCTTGGAGAGGATCGGAGCGGTAGCTTACAGACTGGCACTACCACCGTCCCTGTCAGGCGTTCACGATGTGTTCCACGTATCGATGTTGAGGAGATATGTACATGACCCGACACATGTGCTGGCAGATATTCCAGTTCCAGTTCAGCCTGACATTACATATGAGGAGGTTCCGGTACGGATTCTCGACCGGAAAGAGCGTCAGTTGCGGAACAAGACTATCCGGCTAGTAAAAGTCGGATGGCAGCATCATTCGGACGAGGAGGCTACTTGGGAGCTCGAGGATACTATCCGAGCTCGATATCCCCATCTTTTCACTTGAGGTATGTGATTTAGTTTACCGTTCAACATTTATACTCTATATCTGTTGTTAGTACATGCTGATGGTAGATAACAGAAATTTGGGGACCAAATTTTTATTAGTGGGGGAGAATTTAAAATACCGGAAATAGGCGAATATTTATAAGGGAATTTTCCGGAATTTTTGGAAATTTTTCGGGAATTTTTCGGAGCTCGTACGGATAAGTTCACGGGGATAAAAAAAATGGGGTCCGGGAAAGCCTATTTGGGCTACCCCGATTTAAGTGAGGAAATGTTGATTTTCATTTTACTTTCTTTTCTTTTTCTATTTGTTTTTTTTTTCCTTTCCTCCATTCTTTCCCCCGCGTGCCGTGCCCGAACTGCACAAGGCAGTTGCTTCTCCCGATCACTTTCTCCTCTCTTCTTCTCCACACCGTCCCTGTGCCCTAGTCTTCTCTTCATTGCATCGCCGCACTCCTCTTCTCCGAGCCGATCCATCTTCGCCAGCCGACGAGAGACAAGGGAAGCCGGTTGCTTCTTCTCCGACGCGACATCGCTTCTGCCCTAGCCACCTCGCGCCGCCACCACTGCCGACGCCGACCCTCTTTCACTTTGCCCGACGCCTTCTCCCCTTCACCGACGCCGATCCAGCCGAGCCCTAGTGCCGGGTGCCGCCACTGTGTCTTGTCGACGCCGCCAGCCTTGTTCTCTAACGCCGGTCACCGCGACTCCTCCTCTTTTGGGCTTGCGACACAGCCGCCTTGCTTCTGCCTTAGCCTCCAACCGTCGGTTCTGTGTGATCTTGGAGGTCACGGATTGGTGTGGTTTGGTTGGGAAGGGACTGCTGATACAAAGTTGGGATTTAGGTATGAAATATTGGGCTTCAATTTGATTCATCTTGCAATCTTGAGATGTTGATGCAGTGTATTAGCATAACATGTGTTGTTTGGGCAGTAACTTTGTGATCCCCAGCAGCGGCTCTGATCTTGTTTTAGCATCCAACATCTTTGATTTTGGATCAACAGTGATACATACGAATTGAGGTAAGGAGTAGGGATTTGATGCATGATGTAGAGGATTGTTAGATTTGGTAAATACATTGAATTAGGTTGGAATTGGATTATTATGATGATGAATATGAAATAGGTTTATGGGTTGATATTGGAATTAAGGATGAACTTATTATTTAATTGGATTAGAATTTAATTTGGCTAATTTTGTGGTATGATAGAATTAGCTAAACTAGACCTTATGTTTAATATACAGGACCTTGACGCGAGACGAGTATCTCGGAGTCAGATTGAACCTTTCTATTTTCGGAGGCGGGTACTTTTGACTTATGTCATTTGATATACATAGTAGTGAATTTAACAAGTTGCATTAATTATGTCCTTTATTTCTTTCGGTTAGTCACTACCCATTATTTGATACATGATTGATTGATTGCTTGATTTGCATCCCATGTATACTTTATTTGTTTATACATGCTTATAGGGGGTAGTGATATATCATGCTTCACCATGTTCAGGACCTAGGTTTTTTATACCTTCTGTGTACCTTTGATTCGATATGATTCGTTGACCCAGGGTGCACTTTTCTACATATATGGATTAGGTCAGGATGTTTTTATGGTTATTGCCATGCACCATTTGCATGATTGCATGCTGTGCGATGGTCCGCTCCATTATTGTTGAGCACATCGCCAGTTACATGGATCTGCACACACCACCACTCATGGGTTAGTGGTCGATTCAGGCAGAGTGTGTTGCAACAGGGACTCTGTTAGGCACCGTTGGTCCGCTCATGGGTAGTGTGACACAACGTGTTATCCGGCAGGGATTCCTCCCCGTCATCGTGTATCGGGAGTTGAGAGCATTGCACTCCCCCATTTATGATTTGGGGTAGGAGGATAGGTGTACTTCAACAGCATCCCGTCCACTCGGTCACTCATCAGGAGTAGTGACGACAGAGTGCACGGTTGTCACAGCCCTACCCACTCCGCCTCACTATTGTGTGAGATGATCGACTGGCGTCAGGGGTGACCAGGACGCATCATTGGCATCATATGCATGATGCATTTATTGCTTGTGTTTGTGTTTGCTGCATTTATATGCTGCATAATGTTTGGATACCTATGTTTGACATGCATACAAGATTTCCCTATCCCTCGTACTGTTTGACCTTATACTCAGGTCCTGGTTAGTACATTTTCTCCCTGTTTACTTCAGATGTATTTTTATCCTTCTTATATCAGGAGACTGTTGGCATGATTAGTGCTAGGTGTTATTTCCTTACTTTGTATATCAATTGTACCTACTTAGTGTTGGACTCACCCCGCCTCCATTGTTGATATTTTCAGGTTGATGCTGTCAGGAGAGAGTTCCAGTTGTTGGTCCCTACAGACCTCGAGGATATGTTTGGTTTTCTTTGGTTTCTTTTCTGTTCTAGACTGTTTTGAACATGTTATGTTTTGGATTATTCTGCTTATGGATATTGTATGGATTTTATTATTGCGATGGATTTGGATTTGGATTTTATTCTACTACATGCCTGCCTGGACGGCAGAAGAGGTGAGTTCGTCGGATTTGAGCTTTACGAGTGTAGTTGAGTAGGGTGGATTTCGAGTCAGAGTACTTTTGTTTGTGATTACTATTATTAACTGCGTGGTTGTGACAGCCAGAGGCTGAATATCTATATAAACTGCGTGGTGATTGTTTTTATTTATTGTTATTATTCCAGCCGCCTGTGGCTGAGGTATATGTGTTATGTAGAAGTTTCAGATTGTCCGCCGTGCAGGGGAGATGCTGCCAAAATTTCTTCGGACAGGGACTCCTTTAGGGCGTGACAGCTCCGTTGGTCCACTCATGGGTTAGTGTGACGCAGCGTTGTAGCAGGACAGGGATCCCTTCCCGTCATCGTGTACCGGGAGATGAGAGCATTGAGCTCCCTTATTTATGATTTGGGGTAGGAGGATAGGTGTACTCCAATAGCATCTCGTCCACTCAGTCACTCATCAGGAGCAGTGACGTCAGAGTGCACGGTTGTCACAGCACTACCCACTCGGTCTCACTATCATGTGTGAGACGGCTGACTGGAGAGTAGGGGTGACCAGGACATGTCATTGGCATCATAGGCATTGATGCATTTATTGCTTGTGCTTGCTGCATTTATTTGCTGCATTTGGTTGGATGCATTTGTTTGACATGCATACAGGAGGCATATTGTGTATCTGGTTTGACGACCCTTTTGTTCTGGATAGGAGTTCCTGGTGAGTACACCTTCCTCAATTACCTTTCAGTTTTACATATTTCCTATATATGATTAGGAAGTTGTATTCCATGTTTATTGCTGTTAGATATATCTTGCTAGGCATGTCTATTGGTATTCGCTGAGTTGTTGAACTCACCCCCGTGGACACTATCTTTTTCAAGTACCAGGTTGTTTATGATGTCGCTTGGAGTATCCTGTCTACTGGTCCGCACGTCACCTCAGAAGATCTATCAGTTTCATTTATGTTTTGTTTGTTTTTTGTGTCAGTGTGTTTAGTTTGAGCTCCGATTTTGTTTCTGGAGTTTTGAAGTTGTTATGTAGTATTTTGTATTATTGTTGGTTGTGTAAGCCTAGCCGGCTAGCAGTTTTGTGTTTGGTTTGTATTTAGTTTCTGTCATTTTCCGTTGTATTTTGGTTTTGGTACAGCCGAGTGGGCTGCTTTACATATAACTGCGTGGTTGTGTTTTTATTGTATCAGCCGAGTAGGCTGTATCATATAACTGCGTGGTTGTGTGTATATTCCAATCGCCTATGACTGATGTATAGTGTGTATGTAGAAATAATTCAGATTGTCCGCCGTACAGGGGAGGTGCTGCCGAAATTTCTTTGGACAGGGACTCCCTCGGGGCGTGACAATTTAGTGGTATCAGAGCAGGTATACAATACTTGCTATGTGTTCTAGATTTTCGATATTTATCTGATACCAATTTATTTGGTATCAGAGATCGGCTTACGAGTCTTATTTTCCCTGTTTTTCATATTTCGTGTTTTGGTCTTCTCGATGTGACTTTTCGGGTTTTAGGACCTGGCAGCAGCAGGACATCTCCAAGCTATAGGAGGTATGTTGGTATACTGTTATCCTACTATTTTGTTAGTGTATGCATTGTTGACTGTGATAGTTATGACATGTAATAGCACTTTGTATTTGGTATCTGTCTGATGTTGTAGCCATATTACATGTGATGGGTTAGCCACTGATGATGATCGACCGTAATAGAGATTAAGGGTTACAGTTTCTGGTGTTTTTTCATAACATACACCAGTAGTTTTTAGCTTCTAGTACTACTAGTAGGAGATGGAGGCACATACCTGCCTCTGCTATTATTAGTTGTGTAGTGGATAGTATCTACCTATTTATGTTGACCTAGCCAGTAGTATACCATGTTATCTTAGTTAATTTCATCAGTAAATATTGGTTTACTCTTGTTAGATCGGTCAGTAGGAGTCTGATTTACACTTGTTGATTTGGGTAGTCGTATATTGATATACCTTAGTTGCTTGTGGAGGATTAAGGTATTCTTGATTAGTTAGTAGATGACTGATTTAGTTTTGTTGGTTTGACCAGTAGAGGACAGTCATACTCTATTTTTAGAGGTTCGAATCTTTTGATTATTTGTGCTTAGTTAGGTATCTAGAGTACATTTGAGTACATGACTTGTACTGACGTGGAAAAGACTGAATTAGCCGTATACCATTGTCGGCTTGGTCAGTCTATTGAGGATCGATGTATCCTATTCCATGTGGACTTTAATTTTTGACTGTATGTACCTAGTTGGATTGTCTATGATTGCGTTTTCTTGTATGATCTTTATGTTAGATTTTATTTAGTTATACCCCTAAACCATGAGAGTAGGTAGCATAGGGTTTGTGTGGTATATTGGATTAAATATGCTGATTATACATACCTGTGTAGTTTATACACTTAATTATTATGTGTTGTAGGAGTTCTATGATAGACGGTCAAAATTGCATGTAGTGAGTGTATATTTGTCCAGATGATGATTATTGTGGGTTTCTAGTAGATTATACCCGAGTGGTCTGATTGGTTTATTGGAGGTATTTTATCGATTAAATCTATGTTGTGAAATGTACACATGTGTTTGAGTGTTTTATTGGAGGTATCTTATCGACTTTATCTGAGTTGTGATATGAGCAGATGTGTTCGGTGTAATATTTGAGGTATCTTGTTTATTATATGATTGTTCTGAGTGTATACTCGTGTCAATTATGATTTGTTGGAAGTATTACGTTGATTATACTCTTGGCATAGGTGTATATGTCATATGAGTGCTGTTTGAGTTGTATTGTTGATTATACCTAAGTTGATATATGCACACGGGTTCGGTATGCATTGTTGGAGGTATCATGATGAATTATACCTATGTTGTGAGTATGTGTGGTGTGTACAAATTGGAGGATTATGTCGATCATACATATGTTGTGTGAGCACGTATGCCAGGTGTATTGTTGGTAGCAGCATGATGATTCTACTTATTTTGAATGCAGGATGTGGAGTGTCTACATTATGTTATTGGTTGTATTACCCTGTCAACTAATTCTCCTATTAGTGGGTGACCGACCCACTAGGATGATGATAGAGTTGACTATGGATTTGATTTGCTTACTGGGTTGTTATACCCTAGGCTACCCACAGTGATATGTGGTAGAGAGATCTCGTGCAGTCTCTAGCTAGATAGTTAGATGTCTTAGGCACTTATGTATTGTTTGTGGTGGAGCGTTGCTCCCACATATTGCGGATTGTTTGTAGCGGAGCATTGCTCCCATATTGATTGCAGATACATATTTCGGATTATTTGTGGTGGAGCGTTGCTCCCACATATGGAGGATTTCTTGTGGTAGTGTGTTGCTCCCACATATGCGGTATTTCGTGTGATGGAGCGTTGCTCTCACACTGGAGGATCTATTCTTTGGTGATTTATATCGTTGGTGATCAGATCTGTTTATTGTTGAGAATCTTATGGTTAGGAATGTCTGTGATACAGACATTATGTGTCTTGGTTTTACCATTAGGGCTTGCGGTGCCTTGATGTTATCATGGACTCGATGATTTGGATATCTCTAGGATGTTTGGATTGGTTTCCATTGTCTTATTGATGATGTTATGATCTATTTCTGATCCGAGGTGGGTCACGTACACCATCTTCGCATAGTTCTAGAGATGTTTAGATGGAAACGTCTATATGTGAAGATCAGTAGTGCACACTTTGATTATTTTCTGTGAGATGATTGAAGCACATGGTCACTAGTAGGAGTATACCGTGGTTCAACAGGAGATAGAGGTTGTTATCGTTGGGAGTAGACGGAGTCTATAGAGGAGGCTCGCAACTTTCTTTGTTTGGCTCGATATTTCCGGAGATACGTTGAGGGTTTCTCTCGGATTGCTATGCCACTTACACGCTTGACCAGGAAAGGTGTGAAGTTCACTTGGATTGAGGATTGCGAGAACAGCTTCCAGGAGCTGAAGCGGAGACTAGTGTCCACTCCAATTTTGGTTTTACCTTCTGAAGAGGACGGATTCATGCTCTATACCGACGCATCTCTACAGGGTTTGGGCGCTGTTTTGATGCAGCACGGCAAGGTAGTCTCCTACTTCTCGGCAGTTGAAGGAGCATGAGGAGAACTACCCAGTACATGACTTGTGGCTGGCTGCCATTATTTTGCCTTGAAGATTGGGCAGCAGCATCTGTTCGGTATTACATTTGAGATTCTCACTGACCATAAGAGTCTCAAATATCTATTCACTTAGAAAGAAACTTAATCTCTGACTGAGGAGAAGGATGGAATTCCTGAAAGATTGCGATTTGTACCAATAGCTATTACCCGGGAAAAAGCTAATGTGGTTGCCGATGCACACGACAGGAAGTCCAGAGGGACTCTAGCTTGCCACCGAGTTGTGGACACAGACTTGATTCAAGGTTTCTCCAAGTTGGGCCTTGAAGGGTAGGGACAGACAGAGCAGAGTATTTTGTTTACCATGGTTGCTCAGTCGTCGATCAGGATGAGGATCCGAGAGGCTCAGGTTGGTGATCAGCATTTGCAGTTCATTGGCAGCCAGATAGCTTCCGGGTAGCAGACTGAGTTCACACGAGACGAGGAGGGTATTATATATTTTCGAGGCAGATTATGCGTACCTCAATCTCATCCGGTCTTACAGGCGCTACTTCAGGAGGCTCATTGCTCTCAATTTACGATCCACCCAGGCGTGCACGACGTATTCCACGTATCTATGCTGAGGAGATACGTACCCGACCCGACACATGTGCTGACAGATATCTCAGTTCCCCTTTTTGCCTGACGTCACTTATGAGGAGGTTCCGGTATGGACTCTAGACCGGAAAGAGCGTCAATTGCGGAACCAGACTATCTGACTGGTTAAAGTCGGATGGCAGCATCATTCTGACGAGGAGGCTACTTGGGAGCTCGAGGATATGATCCGAGCTCGATACCCTCATCTTTTCACTTGAGGTATGTGATCTAATTTACCGTTCAGCATTTATACTCTTTACCTGTTGTTAGTATTTGCTGATGGTAGATAACGAAATCTGGAGACCAAATTTTTATTAGTGTGGGAGAATGTAAAATACCAAAAAATGGCGAATAATGATGAGGGAATTTTCCGAAATTTTTAGAATTTTTTCTGGAATTTTTCTGAGACCGTATGGAAGAGTTTACGGGGATAAAAAATGGGTCCCGGGAAAAGCTTGTTTGGGCTACCCTATTTTAATGAGGAAGTGTTTGATTTTCTTTAAATATTTCTCTTTAATTTTCTTTTCTTTTCTTCTTTTTCTTTTACTTTCTCCCCGTGCCCCAAATCTTCTCATCGATGTCGTTTCTTCTCCCCTCGTGCACAAATCGCCGGCCGAATTCCCATCTCCCTCGCGCGCACGCCCACACCTTTTCTTCACTCTTCCTCTCTTCTCCCGAGCACCGACGGCCGACCATTTGCCTCTGCCCTAGCTTTCCTCTCGCCTCTCCTGTGCCCTAGCGCCGACACCATTTCAGCACCTCCTTCCTTGAGCCGTGCCCTAGGTTGGGTTCACAACCGGTCGACTAGCCATATAGCGGCGAGCTTTTCTTACCTTATGCTACTGCCTCTACACCTTCTTCCTCACTGTGGTCACATTCCGGGCTCTAATTCCGAGCTTTCCATGTTGATTCCTTCTTTGCTAGTTCCTACAGCCGGTTATTGAGGTTTCTGTCGGAGAGGGAAATTGCCAGCACTAAGATATGGTAAGTCTATTGGATTTGGGTTTCAGACTTGGTATAGGATGTTGTGTTCACCGGGTGGATGTCTCTGGTTGCAATTTCAGTGTAGCTTCAGTCAAGAATCTACGACAGCAAGTACTTTCGGCTAGCAATTTCCAACAGCGAGGTTCACCGACAGTGAATCCACAAGGGAACATCTAAGATTCGGGTGAGTGTTGGCATTAATCTATGTTTTAGCTTAACTTGTTGTGATTATGGAAGGGTTAGGGTTAATTACTCCACTTTGATTGTGAAATTATTGGCGATAATTAACCCAGTTGGATTAATTGAATTAGCAATGTGGGTTCTTATGGTTTGATTCATTATGTAGTAAATTGGTAATTAAAAGATGGATTGGTTATTGGTTTAAGAAAAAGAATTAGTGGATGAGTTGATATTGATAAATATGGGGTTAAACTAATCTAAGGAAGATGATGACTTTATTAGGGTTAAACCAGTTTAACTCTAGCCTGGGTGATAATCGATAATAGAATTCGATTATGATTATCCTAAATAAGTTTGGGGATTTGATTTAGCTATTTAACTCATAAGTAATTAGCTAAATCTATATGTTTGATTTGCAGGACTTTGAGGCGAGACGAGCGTCTCGACGAGGGATTGGTTTATCTTCACATTTGAGGCGGGTACCTCTTGACTTATCTTTTATGATATTGTCAATTGGATATGCATAGTACTTTATAGCTACAAGCAATGATCATGTTTGCCTTTGGTATGTCACTGTTTGATACCCATAGCATGTTTTGTTTGTCGCTGGTTATGTATCCATGTTTACGCCTTGTGATCATTGTCATGAGTACCATAGTTCCTAGAGTAAGTGACATACCATGCTTTACTGAGTTTAGGACTAGATTCTGGATTTTTATTATCTGGCATGTGTACCTATATTTTTATATTATATCTGATCTGTGTACCTAGACCATTCTTCTTTGATCCATGTATATTGATGGTACATATTTTATGGAGGTGGATATGTTCAGGATCTAGGGTTTTTGATTCCTTATCTGACCTGTGTACCTAGACCATAGATTAGGTCAATTTATTCTAGGGTACACATTTTATATATATGGATTGGTTCAGGATATTGCCATGCTTAGTGTCATGCATCATTCGCATGATTGCATGCTGCATGATTGTTGGCTCCATTATTGTTGAGCACATCGTCAGTTACATGTATCTGCACACACGACCACTCATGGGTTAGTGGTATATTCAGGCAGGGTGTGTTGCAGCAGGTGCTCTGTCAAGAGCTCCGTTGGTCCACTCATGGATTAGTGTGATGCAGCGTTGTAGCAGGACAGGGATCCCTCCCCGTCATCGTGTACCGGGAGATGAGAGCATTGAGCTCCCCCATTTATGATTTGGGGTAGGAGGATAGGTGTACTCCGACAGCATCCCATCCACTCGGTCACTCATCAGGAGCAGTGACGTCAGAGTGCACGGTTTTCACAGCCCTACCCACTCGGTCTCACCATCATGTGTGAGACGGCTGACTGGAGAGTAGGGGTGACCAGGACATGTTATTGGCATCATAGGCATTGATGCATTTATTGCTTGTGCTTGCTGCATTTATTTGCTGCATTTGGTTGGATGCATTTGTTTGACATGCATACAGGAGGCATATTGTGTATCTGGTTTGACGACCCTTTTGTTCTGGATAGGAGTTCCTGGTGAGTACAGCTTCCTCAATTACCTTTCAGTTTTGCATATTTCCTATATATGATTAGGAAGCTGTATTTCATGTTTATTGCTGTTAGATATATCTTTATAGGCATGTCTATTGGTATTCACTGAGTTGTTGAACTCACCCCCGTGGACATTATCTTTTTCAGGTACCAGGTTGTTTATGATGTCGCTTGGAGTATCCTGTCAGCTGGTCCCCACGTCACCTCAGAAGATCTATCGGTTTCATTTATGTTTTGTTTGTTTTATGTGTCAGTGTGTTTAGTTTGTACTCCGATTTTGTTTCTGGAGTTTTGAAGTTGTTTTGTAGTATTTTGTATTATTGTTGGTTGTGTAAGCCTAGCCAGCTAGCAGTTTTGTGTTTGGTTTGTATTTGGTTTCTGTCATTTTCCGTTGTGTTTTGGTTTTGGTACAGCCGAGTGGGCTGCTTTACATATAACTGCGTGGTTGTGTTTTTATTATATCAGCCGAGTAGGTTGTATCATATAACTGCGTGATTGTGTGTATATTCCAGCCGCCTGTGGCTGATGTATATTGTGCATGTAGAAATGATTCAGATTGTCTGCCGTACAGGGGAGGTGCTGCCGAAATTTCTTCGGACAGGGACTCCCCTGGGGCGTGACAGTAAGTCCTAGTATGACTTGGTGAGGAGAACCCAACAACTAGGATGAGGTCGATGGAAGCTCTAGAAGGCAAGGCGTGAAGGATGGGGAGATATCTGAGGGACGCAAGGCTGATGGAGGAGGCTAGAAGGCTAGTTCGAGGTTGGTCGGGAGTAGCCAAATGCTAGGCGTGCAAACCCAATAGGTCACGGTTGACCGAGAGTTGGGTTTGGGAAGCTGGACTTGAGTTTGAGTTAAGTGCAGTGTGTTCAATCGATCGGGCGATTGATTGAACAGGCTCCAATCGATCAACCGATCGATTGGAGTGTGCCGCGATTGTTGGAATTGCCCAATCGATCGATCGATCAATTGGGGTCAGGAAATCGCGAGCACAGAAGCTCTCCCAATCGATCAGGTGATCGATTGGGAGTTGTCATTAGATCGGTTGATGGATTGGGCAGCAAAAGCTCTCGCACGGACGCGAGAGCACAGAAAGGCTCTAAATCGATCGACCGATCAATTCAGGCAGTCCCAATCGATCGGTCGATCGATTGGGAAGTGACCGTTATTCAGGTTGCAGGCGATGGATGGCTGGGATTGCTAGGTGCTGACGTGGCAATCGATTGGGGATGGATTAGATCGATTGGGAGCACTGTTTAAAGCCTTGGCGGAGCGTTTTCTCCGTTGTTCTTTGCTAGCTTCATCTGCGATTTGTGTGCGATCTTCACGGCGCTTTCTCCGACTTTCACTGCCAGTCTTGAAGGCACTTGGAGGGGCTTCTCCAAGGTTCAAGAGGCAACAACAAGTTACAAGTAAGCAAGAAGAAGTAGTGTTTTAATTTGTATCTTGTACTCTCTTCTTGTATTTTTGTGTGTGTTGTTGTGTGAGTTTTTACGAGGCTTCTCCGCCTCTGACTATGACCGAGAAGGAGTGTTTCATAGTGGAGATAGCGTGTCGTGTGTAGATCCTTGGATTAGTCACCTCTTCTTGAGGTGGATACCAAGTAAATCCTAGTTGTTAGCGTTGTGTGTGTCTTGTGTTTATTTCCGCTGCACATCATCAAGACGAAGCAACCGACAAGCAATACGAAACGCTATTCACCCCCTCTAGCAGACATCACGGTCCCAACAGACCTGACACTTGGCAGTGAGATAGAGAGATCTAGAGGATCGAAGATCGAGAGAAAGTCCTTGCGAGCCGATCAAGACTAAGTGAAAAGTCCAAACAGATTTGGAGGATCAATGTTTGGAAGGTAAGTGAAGGCGCTGGAATTTCGTTCTGTTTAAATTTCCCTTTACAAAAATTGTACAAGAACAGAACTTTTCCTAGCAACCTGCATGTTCGATCAAACATGTGTTTGATCAATCAAGCAAGTTCTTGAATGATCAAAGCACACCTTGATCGAAGTACAAGATCGCTGACCTCTTGTGTTGGTATTCCAAAAAACGATACAAAGAAAAATAACTAACTAATTACGCAGAGGAATTAAGAACTAGTTATACCTTTTCTTTATAGTTAAAGACCTCTTGATCTTCTGCCGTATTTCTCTCCCCTTATTAGACATCGTGTGAGCGACGATCTACCAAGACAACACCACCCTCCTTCTCTTCTCGGTTTCGAAACCTCCAGCTACAAAAGGAGGCTCTAGGATGGGGCACCTTCTAATCTTCTTCCTCTTCTTCAAGCCGCTGACAACCAATGGATTGTTAGGAAGGGGCGCCGACCCTAGCTAGGAGAGGAAGGGGGGGTGGCCCTTACAAGGTGAGGAAGGGAGGCCCTAGCAAGGTGAGGAGGGGTGCCGACCACAAGGAGAGAAGAGGATTGTGGAGAATTAGAAAATTGGATTTTAGGAGCCACCACCTACTCCTTTTTATAGGCTTGCCGTCAGTTACAAAAAAAGAAAAATAACTAAATTCTGTTTAGAAAAAATCTCTCTTTCTATAACCGAATTTTGTTTAGAAAAAATCTTTCTTTCTATAACCAAGTTAAACCAAAGCAAGTTAAATTAAACCAAGTTAAGTTAAACCAAACCAAGTTAAGTTAAATCAAACCAAGTTAAGTTAAACTATACCAAGTTAAACCAAACCCAGTTAAACCAAACCAAGTTATGGATGGGTGGATGCGAGACTTTATATAGAGGCTACAATAGGGACCTAAAGGAGGAATTGGTTTAGACCTCCTGATGGGCTTGGGCTTCCTGTGTTCGGCCCGAACACCCAACCCAAGTCCATCAATAATAACTCATACCACTAAAGGGTTATTATTGAACTACCGCACCAATCCCATATTACAATATGGGCTCCTTCTTATCATGAGTGCGTTAATCTCCCTATGTTTAAGATATCGTATATCCGTTAATTAAATGAGTTACTGACAACTCAATTAATTAACATCTGATTCCAAGAGTAGTACCACTCAACTTTATTATCATGCCGGACTAAGTCCACCTCCAGGGTTTACATGATAATCCTTATGAGCTCCTCAAGGGGACATCATCAACATAAATAATTAGGACACAGATTCCTTTTATAATTAACAACACACCATATAAATAGTAATATTTCCCAACTTATTGGGCCTATTGATTTAACGAATAAATCTCACCCATTGTTAAGTTAAAGAAATAAATACTAAGTATACGTGCTTGTTATTATATAGGGATTAAGAGGACGCGCGCCCATAATAACAGAGGTTCTGTTCTTTTATGTAGTCAGTTCAAATCGAACAACCTCAAATGGTCCTGCTGAATACACACATAGTGTACTAGTGTAATTTTATAGTCAAGACAGACTAATACCAAATTACACTACAACTGTTCCAATGGTTTGTCCCAATCCATCTTAGTTGTGCGCTACTATTTATTATTTATAAGGAACCGATAACATGATCATCTGTGTGACACCACACACCATGTTATCTACAATATAAATTAAATGGACAACTACATCGACATATATATAAATATAAAATATAAACATTTGACCAAAGTGATTCTCATTTCAAAATATTTCAAAATAGATGTTCATACAAAAGCTAGGCTTATAGTATACATCCCAATAGTAAGTTAAGGTAAACAAGTGGAGGAGCGACAGTGAGGTCGGGTTCCTGAAGGGAACAACCTAAGGTCGTTGATCTAATTGAAGAAACCGGGAAGATTTTTAAGTTGAGATCAAGAAAGTTAAACTGTTTATTTTTACTCATGCATTAGATGTATTATTACTGTGCTAACATATGTTTTGCAGGATTATTGTCTAACATTATTTTGCAGGTTCGACATGATCGGTCGACCGAACCGGAGGATCGATCGACCGAACAAGGCCAACTCAGAATAGATACAAGTTCAGACTAAAACGGAGTCCGATCAAAGATTGATCGATTGACTGAACCATATGATCGGTTGACCGAACCCTAATGACTCAGCACAGTTCAGATCGATCAGAAGCAGAGAAGGAAACAACATTGATCAGTCGATTGAATGGGTAGATCGGTCGACCAAACAAATCATCTCATCAATATGGAATTAAGTGCACATCTCAGCAAATCTAGATGAACAGGGAAGGATACTGTTCGGTCGACCAAAAAGATGGATCGGTAGACTGAACCCTTAATCATCAGTTAATGCCGAAGATCGAATCAGCATCATATCTCAATGAAGATGGAAGGGAACTGGTTCGGCCGACCGAACCGAGGGATCGGTCGACCGAACGTCGATGATTCTTATAAAAGAGAGCTCGAGGTCCAACGCTAAGTAACGCTGTTTGGTTCAAAATTCATATCTGTGCAAGCTTCTGCTGATCATTCTACTACTCTATAACTCGCAAGCTACTCCATTCAGAAGTGCTGACCAAGCTTCGTCTTTTGTTATTGTCAGTACAATTATTTAAACTTGCATTATACTTAAACTCTTACAAGATAGTAGGGTGCTACTATCTTGCATATTGTACGCACTGCTTCTTTCTGAGGTTTTTGAAAAGAAGGGTTTTAGTGGATTGCCCATTGGTGCGATCAAGGATCGCGGGCCTTGGAGTAGGATTCGACCTAGCCTTCGAACCAAGTAACCGAATTGAGTATTTTACTTTCTACTGCATATTTTGATTATTTTTAAAATACGATAATAAAAGTTTTTTTTAAGAGCGATATTCACCCCCCCCTCTATCGCACTCTTTCGATCCAACATGAACAATATTATCCATTATGTTCAATAAAATTATGTAGTGTATGCACAAACAGTACTACTTTATGAAATGTTGTGTTATATGTTAACAAACTAAAAAGAAGAATGTTATGTGTTAACAGTCTTAAAAGAATGATTAGTTAATTTAAATGATAAGTTTATTTCATAATTTGTTCACTTAATGATTAGTTCATTTGATGCGATGTATATAATAGAATTGATCAATGTTGGTTAGATTGGATCATACAAATGATGAGTAGAAATGAAGTTTCCACTTGATTTTGTAAACCAACTTAAATTAACATTGAGTCAATGATAAATTATATACATGTGAAATACACTTAATTACTAAATAATGTGTTTATTTTTGTTAGATCATGACTACTAAAAATATCATAGCTGCACTCAATAAGGGAGAAAAACTATATTGAGGAACAAAAAGTTCTTAAGACCGTAAATTAATTTATGGAAGAACCTACTGATGGTTCTATAACACAACATAAAAGTGATCTTGATGCCTTTAAGAAATGAAAGAAAAAGGACTCTACTTCTAAGGGAATATTGATTAGTTTAATAGTAGATGACCTAGTATTTGATTATGAGTCATTACCATCAGCTCATACCGTCTGGGTTACCTTGAGAGAAAAGTACAGTGGAATTAGTTTAAGCAATCTTCGTCAACCGACAATCAAGTTTGACAGCTACCAAAAGTGCTCGAATATTACCATGGTCTAACATCTGAGAAAAATGACAAATAGGATTCAGGATTTGAAAGTTTCATGAGTTTACTGATGAACAACAGGTTTAGGCAGTTATTTGTTTCCTTCTTAATTCATTGAAAATGATAAAACAAAATTTGACTCACAGTGAAAGTATCAAGACTTTTACTAATTTCTCACATAATGTTGAATTGGAGGCAGAGAGAATATAATCTGTAAGGATTTTTGGACAAGCTTTTGTAGTTGAAGGTTTTGTTGGAGCATCTGTTTCTAAGAATAAGGAAAGATGGTTTAAGAAAGGAATGGGAAAAGGAAAAGAACCTAGTGTTATTGTTAGGCAAGGCTCAATCAATAAGAAAGGAAAGAAGTATGGAAAGAAACCTCAAAGTAAGCTGACTTGCTATAACTGTGGCAAGAAGGGTCACCTTACTCGGGAATGTACCGAGCTGAAAAAGGTAGATCCATTTCTATCTTCTTTCCATGAGCATTATTTTGCTAGTTCAGTATTGTTTCCTGATTCTTATTCTTTGTAGATTATAGATTTAGGAGCAATGAACCATATTGCAAGTGATCGAGCTATATACGTGGAATATCGTCGGGTATTAGCTGACAACAAATAGATATATGTGAGAAACAATGTAAGGACTGAAGTTAAAAGGAGTTGCCACTTGCAAACTCAACTACATGGTGAGTGTACCTTGTTTCTATATGATGTCGTGTATGCTCCTAAGATTTGATGAAATATGGGTTTCATTAATAGTCTTCTTGATTTGAGTTATTGTATAAACTTTTATAGTCATTATGCAAAACTAAGAATTAACTTAGTGATAATAGGATATAGTTATGTATTGAATGGTTTCATGGTTCTTAATGTAGAACCAAATATTAATTATGACAATAATGATTATTTTACAAACATTGCTCTTACAACGATGCTGATATAAATGATGAAGTTTGGCATGATAGATTAGGACATATAGGACAAGAACAAATGAATAGATTAGGGTATGCTAGGCACTCATACTAAAATTAACTTATCTATATGTGAGTATTATCTTGCTGGAAAAGTAACAAGGAAATCATTTGGTAAGGCTATTAAGGCTGAATCATCATTGTAATTAATTCATTTGGATATTTGTGATCCAATTAATGTGAAGGCTAAATATGAAAGTTCTTATTCATTACATTTATTGATGACTTAACACTTTTTAGTTATGTGTATTTGATTTCTCATAAATCTGAGATATTAGATTGCTTCAATTGTTATTTAGATGAAGTAGAGAATCAATTGGAATGTAAGGTTAATATCTTATGTACTGACCGTGGAGGTGAATATTTTTCTGATCAGTTCAAGATAATATGTAATGAGAA
This sequence comes from Zingiber officinale, assembly GCF_018446385.1. Classification (NCBI taxonomy): domain Eukaryota; kingdom Viridiplantae; phylum Streptophyta; class Magnoliopsida; order Zingiberales; family Zingiberaceae; genus Zingiber; species Zingiber officinale. The sequence goes on from NC_056001.1 coordinate 70,002,477, forward strand.
AGGGATTATTAGACATCTAACTATCTCTAAAACTCCATAGTAAAATTGAGTTACTGAAAGAAGAAATCAAACCCTTTTAAGATATGGTTAGGTCTTTAATGACTCAAGCTAACTTACTAATTTTCTATTAGGGAGATGTATTATCAGCTACAACCAATATTCTTAATCGAGTGCCTTCTAAATATGTTCCATCTACTTCATATGAACATTGGGCAGGTAGAAAACTAGATTTGAATAATCTAAGACTTTGGGGGTTAGATGCTTGATAAGCATATTTCATATAGAGTTTTTATCATAATTTGACGCAAATTTTGTCCCATTTTATATGCATATATTCATATTTCATCTTTGTGTACTTCATTTTGTTACTTTTAGTTAAAAGAATTGCTCTTTTCTTGTTTTCATTGATAGGATGTGAATCTGGAGATAAAATGGAGGATTGAACATGGAGTTGGAGCAAGGAGCATGCTTTGGTCATGTCCCATGACACATGCATTCTCCTATGGACAAGAAAGAGGAAGAACAGAGTAGAAAAAGGCTGAACATAGGATAACCATACCTCATCATCAGCCTTATCATTGATCCAACATACGAAACATTTAGGAAGCAAAAGAGATTCAAAAGACTATCAAAATGAAGTTTAAATCAATGAACATGTTAGAGCCTTCGTATGGAAGAATTGAGAGCAAAACAACACCAAAACACCTCGATAGAGCCCACCATGGCCACCCATGTTACTGGGCACGAGCATGTATAAAATAGCTGAATTCTAGAGTCGAACACAGGTGCCCGTGCTACTGGGCACAGGTCATGTTCAGTTCATCCTACACTGCAGATCAAAAGTAAAATGACCATAACTTTCGGCACAGTAGGAGTTACGGGTCATACCACCTATGGAAATGTAGATAATTTAAAGATATGAGAAAATCGAGTTTAAGGGTAGGAAAACCTCTTTTGGCAGAGCCATGAAAACCTACAAATCTTGATAGTTTTTTTTTTGGAAGGGGGGGGGGGGGGGGTAGCAAACCCTTGTTTAAGTATCTTGGACTAGAGAATTATTGGGACCAAGAGGAAGGGGTAATAGTTCGTTCGCTTCGATGAAGATGATCCTACAGCAGAATCAGCGAAAAACTCTTCTATGCTAACACGAAAATTTACTTGATATCCACCTCCTTGAGGTGATTAATCCAAGGATCCGCATCTCTCTCACATATAAACTATGAAAGAGCTTCTTCTCAAAAATAATCCTGAGGCAGAGAAGCCTCATACAAGCTCAAGAACAAGAATATAACTTGAAACAAAGAAACAAATGTAGATACAAATTGAAATATGAATTAGCACTTTGAACCTTGATTTTCTTGAGCTTTTGTTGCTTTGGAATGCCTCTTGAAAGTGGAAAATGCAACAACACTTATTTCCCTCAAATCTTAAGAACTGGTGTTGAAGAGTAGTGTGAGAAACTACTTTGAATCTTTGTGAAAATCCTTTTCTAGGGTTCAATCGACGCCTCCCAATCGATTCAGCTTTTTCTTTGATTGCCACATCATCCGACCGTCGAACATCTACAGAATGACTCTTTTTTGAACCCTAATCGATTGGTAAGCCATCCCAATTGATTCAGAGCCTTAATCAATTATCCAATAGATTTCATAACTCTCTATTCACTCGTAAAAAGGTCTTAATCGATTAAGAAGTCTTAATCGATTGCCTCAATCGATTCCCTCTCCTCACGATAAAACATTACCTAATCAATTGACCCAATCGATCAATAGTGGCTGAATCGATTGGCCAATCAATTTAGTCATTATTTTCGTGAATTCCTCTTTATGAATCTCCTGACCCTAATCGATTGGTCCAATCAATTAGTATTGGTCCAATCAATTGACCAATCGATTCGGACCCTTTTTGTGTTATCGCAAGAACCTCTTAATTGTTTACCTAATCGATTAGTTTAGGGCCAATCGATTGCACCAATTGATTACCCAACTCTAACTTGCTTATTTTAAGTCTGGGGTTCCATTTCCTAACATTCGGTCAACTGTGACTTATTAGGACTTCTTCACCAAGCGCATGGTCAATCCATTGACCCACTTAGACTTTTCTCCTCATGCTAAGTGTTCGATCCTCCATGACCCACTTAGACTTTGAAACACCAAGTGTTCGATCAACCTTTGACCCAGCTGGATTTTCCTCCTCATGCCAAGTGTCCAATCCTCCATGACTCATTTAGACTTCCAAACACTAGGTGTCTGGTCAACCATTGGCCTACCTGGATTTTCCAATGCTTGGCTTCACTCACCAGGACTTTTCCCAACTTGCTTCACTCACCAGGGTTTCTTCACTACCTAGCTTCACTCACTAGGACTTTCCAATTTCCTAGCTTCGCTCACTAAGACTTTCCAACTACTTGGCTTCACTCGTCGACACTTTTCAATTGTCTAGCTTCACTCACTAGCACTTTCCATCTGCCTGACTTCACTCAATACAAATTTCCTTCTTCTTGCTTCACTTACCAAAACTTTCCTCACTGGTTGACTTCACTAACCGAAATTTTTTACACCAAGTGTCCGATCAATATTGACCCACTTAGTGTTTCTTCTTCTACCAACCATCTTGTTAGTGTTGCTCTTACCTAACCTCTAGTTATAACTTTCTTAGTCAAGTATTTGATCCATGTTGATCTACTTGACTACTCTCTCACTTCAAACTGGTCAACCTTTGACTAGAGGAGACTTGCACCAACATTCACCCTCTTGGACAATTACACCTGCAATCTCTATATATTGTCAAATATCAAAATTTAAGCTTAGTTAAACTGATCAACTTTAACCCAAGGATAATTACATCAACAATCTCTCCCTTTTTGATGTTTAATAATACATTTAAGTTAGGCTAACCCAATAGCCCCAACTTCTTCTTCATGCCAAAACATGAATGATGGTTTCCTACATTCTCCCCTTTTCTATGAGGGTTTCACCTTCTCCCCCTTTGAATATGGAGAGTTTTCTAACTTAAACTCTATATTCTCTCCCTTTGGTATATATCAAAAATCTTCTCCCAAGATTTATCCCACTTATTGTTCACAACATCACTTGTTGTTCATAACATCACAATGAAGGCCTCATACCTTTCATTGTCCTCAATGCTCACCTTGAACATTCATCATCCAATGTTCTTACTAGAGCATTCGTTCTAAATTCTCAAATCACGTTTTTAAGGAGATTCTCCCCCTCAAAATATGGTCCAAACTTATATCATTGCACCAACAATGATTTGGAGTTTTTAATCCTTTAGAAAGACTAAAATTGAAGTTTTAAGGTTCAACGTTCAATATTAAAACTAAACCTCCTCCTAAGCTCTAAATTAGTCACTTTTAACTATCTCTTTCTTATTTTTATTAAGAAATTACCCTTAAATACTTAGAAAAACACATTATATTGGTGCAGGGAGTACCAGATGATTCAACCTATGTTTTGATTATAGCAAAGATTTTAAAAGTTAAGATGTCTTGTTATCAAACAATTGTGAATGAGCTTGCAAGAAAGTCCTAAGTGTGTGTTTGGTTCAAGTTATCATATATAATCTTGGTTATATAATTACCAAGTAATCATATAACCAAGGTTATGGGGAATAAAATATAACCAAATGTTGTTTGGTTCAGCCTATGTAATGCAACAAAAACTTGTTTGTTTGAAGGTTTTAATGAATAACCTAGTTTAATATTTTACTATATTACCCTTAGTTACAAAACCAACCATATACTATTCTTATTATTCTTATTATTATTATTATTATTTTTTAAACTCTATATTTTTTTTATTTTTTTTCACATTTTTCTTTATTTTATGTGTATTTTTTATATTTTTTTTTAAATTTTAAATTTTTAACTTTTTATTTATTTTATGTTTTTTTATTTTTTTATATTTTTTCTATTTTTATTTATATATATATTTTTTAATTTTTAATTATTTTTTATGTTTTTTTATTTTTTTAAAATTTTTCTATTTTTAATTTTTCTATGTTTTGTTCTGTTTTAATATTTTTAAATTTTTCTATTTTTTAAATATTTTTTATTCCATCTTTTTATTTTTTTAATATTTTTTTATGTTTTTTCTATTTTTTAAAATTTTTAATGTTTTTTTACTTTTTTTTTTATTTTTTTAAAAGTTTTTTATTTTATTTTTTATATTTTTATATTTTTTATTTATATTTTTCTTTTTTTATCATATTTTTCTCTTATTCGAGGGTATTTTGGGTGAAAAATTTTCGTTAACCCCGAAATCAAGAAAAACCATAGTTTTCCGAGGTTTTCTGATTATGGGTTACATGCCCCTTTTACTGACGTGTCGGACATGGAACATTACTCAGGAATCATCGATTATCTAAACCAAACAGGGTTTTCGTTGATAACCTTGGATGGATAACCAAGGTTATCAAGGATAACCCCCAACCAAACACACCCTAAGTGTTCTTAGGCAAATGTTCCAGTGGATTCTAAGCAGGTGGAAAGTCCTAGCTGCTGTTAGGTAATAAAGTCCTAGTCCGAGGGATTGGGAGAAGTCTTGGCAGGTCGAGGACTTTGGGTGAAATCCTAGATTCGAGGGCTCTAGGTGAAAATCCTGGTGGTCGCAGACTGAGTGAAAGTCTGGATGGATTATAGAGCAGACGTTCAGCATGAAGCCCTAAAATCTTGAACTCTAAGTAAAAGTCCAGTTAGTCTGGAGGACCAGTTTGGCAAAAGGTAATTTCTTTTAAGAGGAGCAGGTGATGACACGTTCCCCGTTGAGGGAATAGTAGGCGTCGGTTCGACCAAAGATTTCCAGGAAATCTGAAAGTCAGAATCAGACAGTCTGGCGGTTGACAAATAATTTATTATTTATATTTTATTATGCTAACTTTATCTTGCAGGGTACACTTTGTATTTAGATTAATATGTCTTGCATGAAGTGAGATGCACAAAGAAAATCTCGGAAGAACAGTGTTTGAGGTGCCTCTAGGGCTGTTGGAGGCACCTCGACAGCTTTGCTAAAGGCCCGCGTGGAAGAAGCACAGAGACACCTTTGAAGCGCCTGAAGGCACCTTGGATACTGGATGGAAGGCACCTTCCATGCATTTGAAGGCACCTTCGAAGAGATAAAATTCGCAGAAAGCGGATGTTATCGACGACCGAAGCTACGAGGATAAGATTGAGTTGGAGGCACCTTCAAAGGGGTTGAAGGCACATTCAACAGCTTATATATGTATTCTTCGAGCAGTGCATCAAACATGATATTCTAAATGACTTCTGCTCTTACTCATTGCTTCGATAAATCCTCTATGACGTCCAAAAGCTCTGATGATGACTCTGCTAAAGATTTCATCCTACAATGTTGTCTATATTCTTTACGTTTCTAATTACTTATAATCATTTCAAATTGTACTTGTACTCTATACGATTGATTACTGATTGGCCATCGAAATCACTCTCACGTGTGGGCCTTGGAGTAGGAGTCATCACAGGCTCTGAACCAAGTAAAAGAAATGTGTTACCGATTTCTTTGCTTTCTTTCTTTCCTTCCTATCTTTATTCCATTGCATTTTACTCGAACATTTTTAAATGAACGTATAAGTCACGAATGGTATTCATCCCCCCCTCTAGCACGTCTCGATCTTGTAGGATCGTTGCGCTAGAGGGGGGATGAATAGCGCTCGTGGCTAGTTTGTACATTTAAAACAATTGAGTAAAAACACAGCAGACTAAGAAAGAAAAGAAAGAAAGACAACAACACAAACACCAAGAATTACTTGGTTTGAAGCTGTAACGACCCGCCTCCTACTGACTAGGCTGCGAGGCCGATCGTTACGTAATGCTGTGCTAAATTACTATTGCGAAAATCTGGATTGATTAAAATTTTTACTAAACTAATTACTGTAAACTGAACTTAATATTCTAGGTGTACCTAGGAGTCGTACACATGCTAGGGAAGGTAATCTATGCCTCTTGGATGACCTGCTAGCTGTAATCAGGCATTTCAATCGACCCATGGATCGATTGGGCTGTCGGATCGATCCAGTGATCGATCCAGCTTGACACTGACACGGAAGAAGACTCTGGATCGGTCGGCTGACCGATCAGCAAGCCATCTCGCTGCTGTATGCGGCTGGATCGGTCCACCGACCGATCCAGGAGTTCACTGATCGGTCGGTAGACCGATCGATTTCACCGATCGGTCGGTGACCGATCGGTGAGTTCTTCACCCTCCGCATTTGGATCGGTCGGTGATCGATCCTTAAACTATCTGTTTGGATCGGTCGGTGGACCGATCCAGTGTCTAAACTCGATCGATCCGTGGATCGATCGAGTCAACACCGAAACTCTGATTTCAGCACTTGTTCGTGCCAAAATCTCACATTTCACTTATACAATCCATAAAATATATTCTAATGACATAAAGCTAGCATTCTAAACTGGATATAACGCATGGTTTACTAGTTCGTAGCATTTAACAATTAAAAATGCGTGAAAATAGAAATACTAAAGGTTCAATAGTTTAAGCTTGCTAGATCCCCTAAAGATCATTTATTCCATGTTCCTACCACACACACCATCTCTGCATTGACCTCCAGCTTCCTCTGCTAGTCCATCTTCCCTTTACCTTTTTCTGCAGTATAAGGGAAAATAGTATCTGTAAGCTTTAAGCTTAGTAAGAAACCATCTACCTCACTAAAACATGCATACGATGCAATATGCTTTTAAAACATGCTATTTGAAAATACATACGGAATATGCTAAGCATGGCATGGCATACAACACATAGAAGTAAACTAATCATGGCAATAAAGCTAATGATAAACTATCATTTGTATCAACAAAAAACTAAACTGATCTGAACATAAACTGAGCTAGACTGAAGCTGAATTCAAACTCAACTAACATAACTAATCTTTGTGAGTTTTGAAAAACTAATAATGTAATAGATTAAAGTACATAATCATACTGCTAGTGGGCCCGGTAACTGTACATGTTATGCGCGCATCCTTAACTAGACTCTGGGTTGCAAATCCTGAATTTAGTAAGGTTTACTTGGTTATCTAAACCTAGGGACCGACTATGGGAGCCCAGCCCAGTAGATATCTAATCCTGTACAGTGCCACTGAAAATAAAATACTGAACATAACTACAAATTGCTTATTTTACTGTTTCTAGGTTGTCTGAACCTAGAGCTAGGTTATCTAAACCTAGAGGCGACTGTGGGAGCCCACCCATTGGACCGTAGTCCCATGTAAGCTGTAGTAAGGCTAACTAAGCTATTTTAAATGCTTCTATTGCATTTACTGAGCTATTAAAAATACCTAAGTTGCCTTTTACTGAGCTAATCATTTAATCGAACATCTAGTGTGCTTAAACTCTCCCCTCTATTAGGGAGACTACCTCTAGGCACCCGACAACATCTAAAACCTCCAACTGAAGGGGGAAAGACGTGTCCGGCCCATCCAAAGGTACTCACTAAATCCCTAAACCTGCGAGGAGGGTTAAATACACCCTATGTGTCCGAAAAATCTGCATATAACTAAACTAATGCATAGAAAACCAAACGGGGCTACTTATACTGTAGGTGAGGGGTTTCTTACCTCGTACGCTAATTTCCTTACAATACTATTCGCTAGAATTCCGGTGGAGACGACTTCTCGACGATCTTCTCGCGTCTAAGCGTTCCTCTCGCGGAGGGGAGCATCCTCGTGCCCTTGATGTTGCCGGGAGGTGCTCCTAGAAGCCCTTGGCTTGATGCGCCGAGAGAGGGAGGAGAGGAAGGGGGCGGCGTGAGGTTAGGTCTCGGTGGAGAAGTTGCCGAACCAAACCAAATCAAATAATCCAAACCCCACTTAAACTTCCTATTTATATTAAGTGGGTACTTTGGCCCAACTCTAATATAAATTAAATTGAATCCTCTTTCTTTCAGCACGGCCCTACTGGGTTCACCGGTTACTAAGGCTAACTAAAAGTTATCGGATCCGAGAGGTTCCGGGTTCGATTCCCGCCTAAGCTATTTTGCGGTTCTAATTATTTTTACTGCTTCCGCTACTCAGAAAATTCCGGAAAAATATCTAAAAATCCCAGAAAAATCATAGAATATTTATAATGCATTTTCGAGAATTTTTCAGGCGTTACAATCCCCCATACCTTATAAAAAGTTCGTCCTCGAACTTAGAATAATTCTGGGTACTTCTGTCTCATGCTGACTTCTGTCTCCCAAGTTGCCTCTTCTGCTGTGTGACAGTGCCAAATGACTTTGACTAATGGTACTTCCTTGTTCCGCAATTTCTTAACTGCTCGGTCTATTATCTGAATAGGCCGACTATCATAGCTGAGGTCTTCACGGATCTGTACCAACTGGGGCTCAATCACTTGGGTGGCATCTGGTGTATGCTTCTTCAGCATAGAGACATGAAATACGTTGTGGACAGACGACATTTCCTGGGGTAGCTCTAGCTCATATGCTACCTTGCCCACTCTTCTGCTGATAAGGTATGGTCCCACATATCTGGGACTTAGCTTGCCCTTCTTCCCAAAACGCATTACTCTCTTCATGGGAGCTACTCTGAGGAACACTGAATCCCCGACTGAAAACTCTAGGGGTCTGCGCCATGTATCAGCATAGCTCTTCTGGCGGCTCTGAGCTGTCTCTATCCTCTAGCGGATCTGCGGTATAGCTGCTGTGGTATCTGCTACTAGATCTGTCTGAAGTTCTAGTTCCTTCTGTTCACCACTCTCATACCAGCAGATTAGAGATCTACACCTCCGCCCATAGAGAGCCTCGTAAGGTGTCATGCCGATAGTGTCCTGATAGCTGTTGTTGTATGTAAATTCTGCTAGGCTCAGATATTTGCACCAACTTCCCTTGAAATCTAGGGCACATGCTCGGAGCATATCTTCGAGTACCTGATTTACTCGCTCAGTCTGACCATCTGTCTGAGGATGGAAAGCTGTGCTAAATTTTAACTTCGTGCCCAAAGCTGTTTGTACACACTCCCAGAAGTGTGATGTGAACCTACTGTCTCTGTCTGAAATAATGGTTCGTGGGACTCCATGCAGCCTGACGATCTCCTTGAGATACAACTGAGCTAACTGCTCCATGGAATAGGATATTCTGATAGCTAGGAAGTGGGCTGATTTAGTCAATCTGTCGACTATTACCCAGATGGTATCAAAACCATTCGTGGTTCTGGGTAATCCCACTATGAAATCCATGGAAATATCCTCCCACTTCCATTCTGGTATCTGTATGGGCTAGAAAACTCCCCCTGGTCTCTGATGTTCTGCCTTAACCCTCTGACAGGTTAGGCAGGTGCTGACATATCGAGCGATGTCTCTCTTCATCCCGGGCCCCCAAAAACGCTTCCTCAAGTCCTGGTACATTTTGGTGGAGCCTGGATGCATCGCATAGGGAGTCTTGTGAGCCTCATCTAGGATTTTCCTCTGTAGTTCCTCCTGATCTGGAACACATAGCCTGTCACCGAAATACAACACCCCGCTATCTGATATTCTGAACTCTCCACCTTCTGATTCTGCTAAACCTTGCTTGATTCTCTGAATTTTAGGATCCTGCTCCTGAGCTGTTTGGATGTCACCGAGCAAGGTAGACTCTAATGTCATAGTAGAGAGCTGTCCGACTATGAGCTCGAGACCGAAATCTGAGATCTCCTTCTGTAGGGGCGGTGACATGGCTGCTAGAGATAATAGGGTAGCGCTGGACTTCCGGCTGAGGGTGTCTGCTACTCTATTCGCTTTTCCTGGGTGGTAGAGGATATCTATGTCATAGTCTTTGACCAGTTCTAGCCATCTGCGCTGTCGCATATTCAGATCCTTCTGAGTGAAGAAGTACTTCAGACTCTGATGATCTGTATACACTCTGCACTGAGCTCCATACAAGTAATGTCTCCAAATCTTGAGAGCGAACACCACTGCTGCAAGCTCAAGGTCATGAGTAGGATAGTTCTTCTCATAATCCTTAAGTTGTCTGGAGGCATAGGCGATCACCTTGCCATCTTGCATCAGCACTGCTCCTAGTCCCAACTTTGAGGCATCACTATATATGTCAAAGCTATCTGCGTTCTCTGGTAGAGTCAGAATAGGTGCACTGGTCAATCTCCTTTTCAGCTCGCTGAAACTGTTCTCACAGTCCTCTGTCCACTGAAATTTTCTGTTCTTTCTGGTAAGAGCTGTCAGTGGGGAGGCTATCCTGGAGAAGTCCTCTACGAACTTTCTGTAATAACCTGCTAATCCCAGAAAGCTTCTGACCTCACTGGCGTTCTTGGGTCTTTTCCAGTTGCTCACAGCTTCTATCTTACTGGGGTCTACCATGATACCATCCTTTGAGATGATGTGACCCAGGAAGGACACCTGATCTAGCCAAAATTCACATTTGGTGAACTTGGTGTACAGCTGATTCTGCTGAAGGGTCTGCAATACTGTTTTCAGGTGCTCTACGTGTTCTTCCTGAGTTCTTGAATAGATAAGAATGTCATCGATGAACACGATAACGAACTTATCTAAGTATTCTCTGAATACCCTGTTCATGAGGTCCATGAAAGTAGCTGGAGCATTTGTCACGCCAAAGGGCATGACTACGAACTCGTAATATCCGTATCTAGTCCTGAATGCTGTCTTGGGTATGTCCCCTTCTTTAACCTTCACCTGATGATAACCTGATCTGAGGTCTATTTTAGAGAACACTGCTGCTCCCTTTAGCTGATCAAACAGGTCATCTATTCTGGGAAGAGGATACCTGTTCTTGATTGTGACTTGGTTCAGTCTCTACACAGGCGCATGCTCCCGTCTTTCTTCTTCACGAACAATACAGGTGCTCCCCATGGTGAGTGACTAGGACGGATGAAGCCCTTGTCAAGCAGCTCCTGTAGTTGCTCATGAAGTTCCTTCAGTTCTGCTGGAGCCATGCGGTAAGGCGTTTTGGAGATAGGATTTGTACCGGGAATGAGTTCTATCTCAAATTCGATCTCCCTGTCTGGTGCTAGGCCTGGTAACTCTTCAGGGAAGACTGCTGGGTAGTCACATACGACTCGGACCTCTGCTAGCTGTTGGTCCTTGTCCTGACTGGTGCTGACTACGTGTGCTAAGAACCCCGTACATCTTGAATCCATCAACCTCTGTGCCTTCATAGCTGAGAGAAACTTCTTGGCCTTTCTCCTGGGTTCTCCGACAAATTCGAACTGTGCTTCTGCTTCAGGTTGGAATATGACTTTCTGTTTACGGCACTCTATGGAGGCACCGTATTTGATCAAGAAGTCCACCCCGAAGATGACGTCGTAGTCGGTCATATTAATCACTATCAGATCGCAAAAGAGCTCTCTGTCTGCTATAGTGACCGGCACTGCTCTGAGCCAGTGCGTAGACGCCATGATTTCTCCTGAGGGTAACGTCGTAAGGAACTGGCTACTGAGTACCTCTGGAGGTACTGCTAACTTCTCAGCAAATGCCCTGGATATGTATGAATGGGTTACCCCAGTATCGAATAAGACAGTTGTACTTTGCTGTAAAATACTAATCTGACCTGTAACAACTGTCGAGGCATTTGCTGCGTCCTCTCTAGTGAGTGAGTAGATCCTCGCATTGGTCGTAGCTAGAGGGGCTTCTAATCTGCCCTGGCTGATATGTGGACCATCTAAAGTGGCCTGCATATGATGTAACTGAGCTGGCTGGCCTCCATACTGAATCGGCTGTGGCTGAGGAAGACTGGTTTTGTTTGGACACTGCTTGGCCATATGCCCTTCCTGTCCGCATTCAAAGCATCCTCGTGTGCCCTTATGACAAACTCCAGGATGGAATTTCCCACAAGTAGCATACTTTGGATAACTGGGTTGCTTGCTGGCTGGTCCTCCTTTTGGGTAACTCCCTGGTTTGCGCTTGTTGCTGGAGTTCCCTTTCCAGTTAGAGCCGTGGGAGCTGTGACCCTGCTGCTTCTGAGTGCCTGAGCCTCCTTGACCTTTAACTTCTGAGAGGACTTGCTTCTGCTGCTTGATGCTATTCTGGTAATGCTCAGTGATTAGAGCACTGCTCACTAATTCTTCTGTGGTTTGTGGCCTATGAACGCCACCAGCCATGTTCATTGCTATTTCCGGCCTCAGCATCTTGAGCATCAACCAGATTCGTTCCCTTTCTGTGCTGACTAATTCAGGGCATAGACGAGCCAACCTGTTGAATTTTCTCACGGCTTCGTCAACTGATAGGTTGCCCTGATGAAACTCAGTGAACTCGTTGTAGTGACGGTTGGTGACCCGCATGTGAAAGAACTACTCAAAGAATTCCTTCTCGAAGTCAGCCCATGTCATCTGGTTCACTGGGCGCTTCGGTCTGATTCTCTCCCACCACATACGTGCATCTCCTGTCAGACAGAAGGAGGCGCACTTCACCTTCTCATGTTCTGGCCAGTCCAGAAGCTATATCGTACTTTCCAGTGTTTTGAACCATGCCTGAGCATCCCATGGTTCATTGCTGCCTGAGAAATTCTCTGGCTTGACTCTCTGCCACTAGATCAGATAGGTTTCTCTCTGCGTTCCTGCTGCTGGGGCTACTGGTGCCATAGGCTGGACGGGTGGAACCTCTAAGACCACTGGTGTCGCTAAGTTAGGCTCCGGGGTGACAGTGGGAGTGTTCTGCTAACTAGCCTTTAAGGTGGCTATTTCCTGTTGCTGTTCAGTTAGCTGCTGCTGTAACTGAGCCACTAGTGTTGTAAGGTCTGGGGGAGGCACTGAACTGCCTGCCTCATGCTGGGGCTCAGTGGCTGGTGCCCTTCTAGCTGGGCGTCCTCGTGCCATTTCTAAAGACATGCAGGACATACATGACTAACACAAGCATAATAGAGAAACTATTGTTATCATGTTAACTACTATCATAAACAAGCATGCTTTAGTTATCAATAACAGAAAAGCAATAAACATACAAAGTGAGAGGTATTCTTACTTGGAAGCTGCAGGTTCAATGCTGATGTGTGTGTAGGAAGTATGGAACACTGCTCTGATACCACTCTGTAACGACCCGCCTCCTACTGACTAGGCTGCGAGGCCGATCGTTACGTAATGCTGTGCGAAATTACTATTGCGGAAATCTGGATTGATTAAAATTTTTACTAAACTAATTACTGTAAACTGAACTTAATATTCTAGGTGTACCTAGGAGTTGTACACATGCTAGGGAAGGTAATCTATGCCTCTTGGATGACCTGCTAGCTGTAATCAGACATTTCAATCGACCCATGGATCGATTGGACTGTCGGATCGATCCAGTGATCGATCCAGCTTGACACTGACACGGAAGAAGACTCTGGATCGGTCGGCTGATCGATCAGCAAGCCATCTCGCTGCTATATGCGACTGGATCGGTCCACCGACCGATCCAGGAGTTCACTGATCGGTCGGTAGACCGATCCAGTGGCTCACTAATCAGTCGGCTGACCGATCAGTGAGTTGCTGCACCCTCTGTTCGCATTTGGATCGGTAGGCTGACCGATCCTTAAACTCTCTTTTCGCGACTGGATCGGTCAGCTGACCGATCCAGTGGCACAACTCAACTCTGATCGATCCGTGGATTGATCGGAGTTTCTGATTTCGCACTGAAACTCTGATTTCAGCACTTGTTCGTGCCAAAATCTCACATTTCACTTATACAATCCATAAAATATATTCTAATGACATAAAGCTAGCATTCTAAACTGGATATAACGCATGGTTTACTAGTTCGTAGCATTTAACAATTAAAAATGCGTGAAAATAGAAATACTAAAGGTTCAATTGTTTAAGCTTGCTAGATCCCCTAAAGACTTTTATTCCATGTTCCTGCCACACACACCATCTCTGCATTGACCTCCACTTCCTCTGCTAGTCCATCTTCCCTTTACCTTTATCTGCAGTATATGGGAAAATAGTATCTGTAAGCTTTAAGCTTAGTTAGAAACCATCTACCTCACTAAAACATGCATACGATGCAATATGCTTTTAAAACATGCTATTTGAAAATACATACTGAATATGCTAAGCATGGCATGGCATACAACACATAGAAGTAAACTAATCATGGCAATAAAGCTAATGATAAACTATCATTTGTATCAACAGAAAACTAAACTGATCTGAACATAAACTGAGCTAGACTGAAGCTGAATTCAAACTCAACTAACATAACTAATCTTTGTGAGTTTTGAAAAACTAATAATGTAATAGATTAAAGTACATAATCATACTGCTAGTGGGCCCGGCAACTGTACATGTTATGCGCGCATCCTTAACTAGACCCGGGGTTGTAAATCCTGAATTTAGTAAGGTTTACATGGTTATCTAAACCTAGGGACCGACTATGGGAGCCCAGCCCAGTGGATATCTAATTCTGTACAGTGCCACTGAAAATAAAATACTGAACATAACTACAAATTGCTTATTTTGCTGCTTCTAGGTTGTCTGAACCTAGAGCTAGGTTATCTAAACCTAGAGGTGACTGTGGGAGCCCACCCATTGGACCGTAGTCCCATGTAAGCTGTAGTAAGGCTAACTAAGCTATTTTAAATGCTTCTATTGCATTTACTGAGCTATTAAAAATACCTAAGTTGCCTTTTACTGAGCTAATCATTTAATCGAACATCTAGTGTGCTTAAACTCTCCCCTCTATTAGGGAGACTACCTCTAGGCACCCGACAACATCTAAAACCTCCAACTGAAGGGGGAAAGACGTGTCCGGCCCATCCAAAGGTACTCACTAAATCCCTAAACCTGCGAGGAGGGTTAAATACACCCTATGTGTCCAAAAAATCTGCATATAACTAAACTAATGCATAGAAAACCAAACGGAGCTACTTATACTGCAGGTGAGGGGTTTCTTACCTCGTACGCTAATTTCCTTACAATACTATTCGCTAGAATTCCGGTGGAGACGACTTCTCGACGATCTTCTCGCGTCTAAGCATTCCTCTCGCGGAGGGGAGCGTCCTCGTGCCCTTGATGTTGCCGGGAGGTGCTCCTAGAAGCCCTTGGCTTGATGCGCCGAGAGAGGGAGGAGAGGAAGGGGGCGGCGTGAGGTTAGGTCTCGGTGGAGAAGTTGCCGAACCAAACCAAATCAAATAATCCAAACCCCACTTAAACTTCCTATTTATATTAAGTGGGTACTTTGACCCAACTCTAATATAAATTAAATTGAATCCTCTTTCTTTTAGCACGGCCCTGCTGGGTTCACTGGTTACTAAGGCTAACTAAAAGTTATCGGATCTGAGAGGTTCCGGGTTCGATTCCCGCCTAAGCTATTTTGCGGTTCTAATTATTTTTACTGCTTCCGCTACTCGGAAAATTCTGAAAAAATATCTAAAAATCCAAAAAAAATCATAGAATATTTATAATGCAGTTTTGAGAATTTTTCAGGCGTTACAGAAGCCTATGGTGACTCCTACTCCAAGGCCCGCACGTGAGAGTACTTTCGATGGACAATCCACTAATCAATAAAAAGTTATAAAGGATTTACAATTGTAGTACAAGTAACTTTTAAATAACACAATACTGGCAACTTGGAGAAATAGATCTTCAGTGTAGTCGTTGTTGGAGCAGCTTTCGGACATAGAGAGGCTTTATCGAAGCAGTGCGCAAGTGTAGAATTAGTTTTAAATGTTGTTGTCAAGCTCCCGATCCAGTGCTGCTTATATAGGCTATTTCGGGCACCTGGATCACATCTCCCTACCAATCGACGTGCTCCACGTCAGCTTGTGGATGACTTTTTGGGTCCGGGTGCTCGGACCAGTTCTTTCTAGCTTTACTTTTTCTAGCAAAACAAAGTTAGTCCGAGCAATAAACCATATATAATATAAATTTGGCAGCCTCTGACTGTCCGATTCTGATTTTGAGTTTTGCTGAAACACTAGGTCGAACCGATGCTTACTGTTCTCTTTTCGGGGGAACGCGTCCTTACCTGCTCCTCTCAGGAGAGTTATCTTTTGTCAGATCGGTCATCCACGATCGTCTAGACTTTTTCTCAGCGTCTGAGACTTCAGGTCTTCATGCTGAACACCCACTCCATGACCCATCCAGACTTTCACCTGGTCCGCGACCACCAAGATTTTGCTTAAAGTGTTCAACCCGCCAAGACTTCACCTTGCCTAACCACAGTTAGGGCTTTCCACCACCTAGGATTACCTCCCCTAGGACCTACGGTTACCTCCCCTAGGATCTATGGTTACCTCCCCCTAGGGTTTTCCACCTGTCTAGAATCCACTAGAACTTTTGCTTAAGCACACTTAGGACTTTTTTGCAAGCTCATTCAACCTTGTTATGCAACAAGTAACCTTAACTTTGGACCCTTTCTCATAATCAAAACTTAGATTCGATGGTCTGGTGTTCCCTGCACCAACAATCTCCCCCTTTTTGATTATGACAATCTGGTTCAAAGTTAAGTAAAACATAACAATAAAATGAATAACTTAAGCATGAGCATAATTGAAACAATTAAAATAACTTATGAGCATAAGTGAAACAATTAAAAGAACTAATGCATAAGCAAAATAGTTTTAAAAAAATTTCCCTTATGCTCCCCCTTAATCAAAAGTTTAACTTAACTTTATCTTTCTAACATTTAACTTTAACGTAACTTTATTTTTTTAACTTTTAACTTTCTCTCTCCCTTTGACATAATAAAAAATATTCTAATTTTTAAAAACTTTTAAGTACCTAATTAGCTTTAAAAGGATTTTTAACAACTTTAAAGCTTAAGTAGTTATCTTTAGAAAGATTTTGAAAAACACCTTTAAATACATAAAAAAATTAAATACTTAGCTTTTGAAAGATTTTCAAAATATTTAATTAAATACTTATCTTTAGAAAGATTTTCTAAAAAAAATTTAGCTTATCTTAGAAGGATTAAAACTTTAACTAAGTGCTTAATTTTAGAAGGATTTTCTTAAAAAAAATAACTAAATACTTAGCTTAGAAAGATTAAAAAGTTTAACTAAGTACTTAGTTTTAGAAGAATTTTCTGAAAAAAATTAACTATACTTAGCTTAGAAAGATTAAAAAGTTTAACTAAGTGCTTAGTTTTAGAAGGACTTTCTTAAAAAAAAATTAACTAAATATTTAGCTTAGTCGGAAAACTTGGATAAATTTAAGTTTTGAAAATCCCTTACAAAGTGATGTTTTACTTCTATGTGTTTAATCCTTGAGTGATGGATTGAATTTTTAGTTTGGATTTATTGATTAAGTTTAATTAATTTTGAATTAGGTTTATAATTGATTAAGTTTGAATTAGATTTATTAATTAAGTTTAATTAATTGAGTTTAATTGATTAAGTTTGAATTAATTAAGTGATTAAGTTAATTGATTAAGTTTAATTGATTGAGTTTAATTGATTAAGTTTGAATTGGATTTATTGTTTAAGTTTAATTAATTGAGTTTAATTGATTAAGTTTGAATTAATTAAGTGATTAAGTTAATTGATTATGTTTAACTAGTTTTTTACCTAAGTCTATCTCATCCTTTTCTAAATTGGCAATCAGGGAACCTTATAGGTTTTTGTGAGATGATTAATTTTATCTTCAATTTTAATTAATATCTAAGGATTGATTTACATTTGAGTTAGACTAAGGTTTAAAGTTAGTCAATTAAATATTTATTTCAATGATTGGCTTTCAGGCAGTGGTGAGGCACTAGGCCTTCTTGGGTATGAGATCATCCACCACTGCTAGACAAATCCTTTCAAAGAAATTGAATATTTAATTTTTTTTCTGAAAATCCTAGGTCTAATTAGTCAAGTGTGAATCAAGCCTAGGCCCTTATCTAGCCTAATCTAAGCATGTATAATAAAATCCATAAAACAAACATCAAACATGTCTATCTAATAATAAAAATGGTCTTTCTATTGGCTCTCCCGAGATCATAGCCTCGATAGGGTCTATTAAGGTAGTGAATTTTATCCTTGGGTATCCAATATTGACCAAGTCCAACTTGGTTAATCAAGTTTAACTTAGGGACTCATGCTTGGACTATTCTTCTATTGGTACGATTAACAAGAGATAAATACAATTTAAATTTATGTTTAGCCTTATATCCAAGTCCGGATCGATTGTATATGACTTTTTGTTTTTCAAGAATCAAATCAAGATTCTTGGAACCCAAGGTAAACCGTTCCAATGTATCCTTCAGTTCCTTGACTTAACTTTTCAGGCTCGAATTTTCTTCATCAAGTTGTTGGACATGAGTTGAAGTTCCAATCTGAAAAGATTCAGTCAAGGAGATTGGGTTAGTCACTTCCTTAAGGGTTGTTATCTCCTTTTGGAGTGACTTGACCCGAACGTTAGATTTGGCTAGCTTATGCATGAGATAGTTTACTAAGTTATGTAGTTTATTTATTTGAGAAGAACTTACAGTGGGGTTAGGCCCTTCAGAAATGGATACAGATCCGTGACTTCTCTCAGACTCAGTTCTGACTCGCTCTCAGTTTCATATATCAATTTTTTCTCAAGAAGTAAGTGCGAGGAAGCTCATCTGCTCGACATCTTCATCAGAATCTTCTGAAGAGGATTCATCCCACGTCGCTTGCAGTGCCTTCTTTCGTTGCTTCTTCGTTTCCTTCTAGTTTAGA
Organism: Zingiber officinale; assembly: GCF_018446385.1. NCBI lineage: Eukaryota > Viridiplantae > Streptophyta > Magnoliopsida > Zingiberales > Zingiberaceae > Zingiber > Zingiber officinale. The sequence continues at coordinate 70,021,079 of NC_056001.1, forward strand.
CAGTTGACTTTGATGTGTCCCTTTTTGTTGCAGCTGTAGCAAGTTACTTCAGACTTTACTTTTGAATTTAGTTGCATTGTCTTTGTGTGAATCACCTTTTTGATGTCCTTTTTGGTGAATTCTTTCTTCTTCTTGTAAAGTTTTCGTACAAGGTTGATGAGTTTGACAGTTATCTCATTGTCGTCATCTTCTGAGTCCAGTTCATCTTACGACTCAGGTTCAGTTCGGCGCTTGGTTTTTGGTTCTCACGTTCTTCTTGTTCCTGCAATCAAAGCAATATCTTTCTCGACCCAAGTAGTATTAGTTTGTTCGTGATGCTCGAATTCGAAAAATAATTCGTCTAATTTTATTAAGGAAAGGTCCTTGGAAACTTTGTAAGCATCTACCTGATGACATCGTGGTTTTCCACCTTTTGACCGATTACGTGGAGGCTATTGAGCAGGTCTTGAATCCGCACGTGAAGTTGGCTTGCTGATTCACTTTCCTACATTTTTATCTTATACAGTTTATTTAATATCAAATCACGTTTTCTTACCTTCGTGTCAGAAGTTTCCTCGTGCAACTTGATCAACTTTTCCCACAGCTCCTTTGCGCTTGAGAATGGGACGACTTGGTTCAACTCTTCTTTTGTCAGACCACATTGTAGAGTCTGAGTAGCTTTGGCATCAACTTCAATCTTCTTTCTAGTAGGTGCATCCCATTTGTGTCACGGGACGAGGACTCCATCTTCAATGGGATATGTGAATCCTGTCTGGATGATTATCTACATCTCGACTTGTGTCTTGAGGTGGTACTCCATTCGGCTCTTCCAATAGCCGAAGTCTTCCCCGGAGAACAAAGGTGACCGAGCGGTGCCATAGCCTTCTTAAGGGGCCATTTAGAAAAATCTTTTATACAAAAAAAAAATTGCCAAATGTCCCAAGACTTGGTCTTGGATTAGTAGTGCTGGAGAAAAATAAAATAATGGTATTTCAAGAAGTTTGAAAAAAATAATAAAAAAATATTGTGGCAAATTTTGTTAAATGCGATATTTCACCAATTCTAACTAATGGTGAAAAAATGAAAATAATTTTTTCAAAAAATTTAGATGGAAAAAATGAAAGGTGCAAGAATATTTTTTAAACACAAACGATATACAATTTTCTTTTTCAAAAAAGGAACCCCCTTCTTGATTGGTGGTTTCACCAATTCAAAGCGGTCTTGCTTTAATATCAATTGTAGAATCATTGCACTTGAGGGAGGGGGGGGGGGGGATGAATAGCGCTCATGGCTAGTTTGTTCGTTTAAAATAATCAAGTAAAAACGCAGTGGAAAAAAAAGAAAAGAAAGAAAGGCAACAACAAAAACACCAAGAGTTACTTGGTTCGGAGCCTATGGCGACTCCTACTCTGAGGCCCACACATGAGAGTGCTTTTATAGGAAATCCACTAATCAATCGAAAGTTACAATAGATTTACAATTGTAGTACAAGTAACTTTTAAATAACACAATACCGACGACTTGGTTAAATAGATCTTCAGCGTAGTCATCATCGAAGCAGCTTTCGGACGTCGAGAGGCTTTATCGAAGCAACACACAAGTGCAGAAGTCGTTTTGAATGTTGTTGTCAAGCTCCCAGTCGAATGCTGCTTATATAAGCTGTTCCAGGCGCTTGGAACCCCTTCAAGCGCCTGGACCACATGTGGCGGCCAATCAACGTGCTCCACATCAGCTTGTGGATGACTTTTCAGGTCCAGGCGCCTGGACCAGTTTTTTCCAGACTTACTTTTTCCTATAAAATGAAGTTAGTCTGGGCAATAAACCATATATAATATAAATTTGACAACCTCTGACTGTCTGGTTTTGACTTTGAGTTTCGCTAAAACTCTAGGTCGAACCAACGCTTATTATTCCCTCTTCGAGGGAACACATCCTCATCTACTCCTCTCAGGAGAGTTTACCTTTTGCCAGATTAGTTATCCACGGTCATCTGGACTTTTGCTTAGCATCTGAGACTTTAGGTCTTTATGCTGAATGTTTGCTGCATGATCTGTGCAGACTTCCGCCCAAAGTGTTTGACCCGCCAAGACTTCGCCTTGCCTAACCACAGTTAGAATTTTCCACCACCTAGGGTTACCTCCCCCTAGGGCCTAGGATTACCTCCCTCTAGAGGTTTCCACCTGCTTAGAATCCACTAGGACTTTTCCCTAAGCACAATTTGGACTTTCTTGCAAGCTCATTCAACCTTGTTAAACAACAAGTAACCTTAACTTTGGACCCTTTGTCATAATTAAAACTTAGTTTGATCGTCTGGTGCTCCCTGCACCAATAGATCCTACAATCGGTATTAGGGCGAGACTGCTGTGAATCAATGAAATTACCATTCAAGCAAATTTTTTGTGGTATTAGTTTTTAAATTTTTCGAAGTCGATCAGAATCAGTATAGTTGCCTCTTTTCGATCAGTTTTCTTGCAATCGAGTTTTCTTCTTGAAGCTGGTGCAACACCACTCGAGCCCTTTTTTATACTTAATTCTGCACTACTAAGCCAAGACCTAGTCTTGGGACAAGTTCTAATTTTCTTGTTATGTAAGAGATCTTTTTCAAATGGCCCACCAAGAAGGTTATAATACTGCATGCCCTCCACTATTGTTCGACAAAGACTTCAACTACTAGAAGGGCTGAATGGAGTACCACCTCAAGACCTAGGTGGAAATATGGATAATCATCCAAACGAGATTTGCATATCCCACCAAAGATGAAGTCCTAGTCCCATGCGACAAATGGGATGCACCAACTAGAAAGAAGATTGAGGCTGACACCAATGCTACTCAGACTCTATAATGCGGCTTGACAAAAGAAGAGCTGAACCAAGTCAGCCCAATTTCATGATCGAAAGAATTATGGGAGAAGTTGATCGAACTGCACGAGGGAACCTCAGACACAAAGGTAAGTAAGTGTGATTTGATTCTAAATAAATTGTATAATATAAAAATGTAGGAGGGTGAGACGGTGAGCCAACTACATGCATGCATCCAAGACCTCCTCAACGGTCACGTAATTGGTCAAAAGGTGGAAAATCGCGACGTCATCAGGTATATACTCATTGCATTTCCGAGGAAGACTTTGTGGACATCCATGGTAGATGCTTATAAAGTGTCTAAGGATCTTTTGCAAATTAAATGAGACGAATTGTTTTCCAAATTCAAACTTCATGAATAGACTAATGCATTGCCAGTTGAGAAAGGTATTGCTTTGGTCACAGGTACAATTAAAATGCAGGAGCCGAAAGTCAAGCGTCGGATCGAACCCAAGTCCAAATATTAACTAGACTCAGAAGATGATGATGATATCACTGTCGAGCTCATCAACCTTGTACAAAAACTTTACAAGAAGAATAAAGGATTCACCAAAAAGGAGATCAAGAAGGTGATCTAGTAAAAAATAGTGCAACCGAGTCCAAAAGACAAGTCGAAGTAACTTGCTACGGCTGCAATAAAAAGGGACACATCAATGCCAACTATCCAAATTAGAAGGAAACAAAGAAGCAACGGAAGAAGAAGGCACTACAGGCAATGTGGGATGAATCCTCTTAGAAGATTCTGACAAAGATGCCAAACAGACGAGCTTCCTCACACTTACGGCCCAAGAACAAGTCGACAAATCTGAAATCGAGAGCAAGTCGGAAACCAAGTCTGAGAGAAGCCACAGATCCGTATTTATTTTTGAAGGGCCTAACCACGTTGTAAGTTCTTCTCAAATAGATAAGCTACATAACTTAGTAAATTATCTCATGCGCAAGTTAGCCAAATCCAACATTCGGGTCAAGTCACTCCAAAAGGAGGTAACAACCCTTAAGGAAGTGACTAACCCAAGCTCCTTGACTGAATCCATTCATACTGGAACTTCAACTCAAGTCCAACAACTTGAGGAAGAAAATTCCAACCTAAAAAGTCAAGTCAAGGAACTAAAGGACACATTGGAATGGTTCACCTTGGGTTCCAAGAATTTTGATCTAATTCTTAGAAAATATAGAGTCCTATACAATCGATCCGGACTTGAATATAAGGCTAAACATAAATTTAAATCATATTTATCTCTTGTTAATTGAACAAATAGAAGAATAGTCCAAGCATGGGTCCTTAAGTCTAACTTGATTAATTAAATTGGACTTGGTCAATATTGGATCCCCAAGGATCAAATCCACTACCTTGATAGACCTTATCGAGGTTATGATCCAGGGGGAGCCAATAGAAAAACCATTTTTATCATAAGATAGACTTGTTTAATCTTTGCTTTACTACTTTTATTATACATGCTTAGACTAGGGTAGATAAGGACTTAGGCTTGATTCACACTTAACTAGTTAGACCTAAGATTTTTAGAAAGGAAATTAAATATTCAATTTCTTTAAAAGACTTTGTCTAGAAGTGGTTGATGATCCAATACCCAAGAAGGACTAGTGCTTCGCCACAATTTGGAAGCAAATTATTGAACTAAATATTTAATTGACTAACTATTAAACCTTAGGCTAACTCAAATGTAAATCAATTCTTAGATGTTAATCTAAATTGAAGATAAAATTAACCATCTCACAAAAACCTATAAGGTCCCCTGATTGATAATCTAAAAAAAAGGTGAGATAGACTTAGGTAAAAATTAGTTATACTCAAATTAATTAATCTAATTCAAACTTAATCGATTAATTAATAAATCAATAAACTTAATTCAAACTTAATCAATTAATCAATAAACCTAATTTAAAATTAATCAATAAATCTAATTCAAACTTAATCAATTAATTAATAAACCTAATTCAAACTTAATTAATTAATCAATTAACCTAATTCAAACTTAATCAATTAATTTAAACTAAACTTAATCAATTAACTTAAACTAAAATTAATTAATTAATCTAATTCAAACTCAATCAATTAATCAAAGAACCTAATTCAAACTAAAACAATTAATCAATAAACCTAAATCAAACTCAATCAATTAATCAATTAACTCAAACTAAAATTAATCAATTAATCAAACTTAAAATTAATTAAAATTGAACTTAAATCAAACTTAAGTGAAATTCAATCAACCATCTCACTATCATCCATAGGTATGACATGATCGACAACCTACATTGGGTGAGATAGAGAATAAGGGGTTTAACTCAATTAATCTATCTTATAATCCTTGCAAATTGTATCCAAATCAAATACTTTATGTGTAGGAACATAATGATTTGGACCAATGGATGTTGGAAAGTGGATTCTCCAAACACATGACTAGAGACTGATTGAAGTTCACCAAGCTAAAATTCAAAAACCTAGGGTCAATTGTGTTTGGCAATGACGGAACACTTAAGGTAATTGGAACAGGTAATATTGAACTGAGTTCCGATTTTGTTATTCGAAAAGTTCTATTCATTGATAAATTTAATTTTAACATACTTAGCATAAGTCAACTATGTGACTCTGGATACTTAGTAATGTTTTCAAACTCTGAGTGCTTAATTAAAAATGTCAAAAATAATGAAATTACACTTAAAGGGAATTAGGAAAAAGAATATCTATACAATTAAGATACCAACCTTCTCACTCAAGTGTCTTTTGACACAACAAGAGGAAACTAAATTGTGGCACAGGAGATTAGGTCACACTCATATCTGACTCTTTTCAAAAATGAGTCAAAATGACTTAGTTAGAGGTCTACCCAAATTAAAAAATTTAGAAAATATAATCTATAATGCTTGTCAATAAGGTAAACAAACTAAGTCAACCCATAAGTCAACAAACTTGAATCAAACTAACTCAATACTTGAGCTCTTACACTTAAACCTATTTGATTCACATGGAGCCAAGTCACATAAGAAACCAATACTCCTTAGTTATAATTGATGATTACTCAAGATTTACTTGAGTAAAATTTCTAAAAACTAAAGATGAAACTCTTGAGATCTTTAAGACTTTTTACAAGTTAACAAAAAATGAAAAAGATACCAAAATCAAAAGAATTAGAAGTGAACATGGAGGAAAATTTGAAAATCATAGGTTTAACGAATTTTGTCAAACTAATGGATACAATCATGAATTTTCATGTTCTAAAACACCCAAAGAAAATGGTCTAGTAGAACAAAAAAATAAAACATTACAAGAGGTCGCTGGAACCATGTTAAACGAATATAACTTAAGCAACCAATTCTTGGCCGAATCAATAAATACGACATGTTATATTCAAAATATAATATTAATCAATAAATTTCAAAATAAAACTCCTTATGAAATATACTATAATAAAATTCCTAACTTAAATTATCTAAAATTATTTAGGTGTAAAGTACACATACTAAACACTAAAAACTATTTAGGTAAAATTTTCATCAAAATTAACAACAAGAATTTTTTTAGGGTACTCTAGAACCAGTAGGGCTTATAGAGTTTATAACAAAGATATCTTAAAAGTTGAAGAAACAACCAATGTAATTTTTGATGAAGAAAACAACCTACCTAACTTAATCAAAGAAAATAATCAAATTATAGGAAATTCAGAAGATGATGAAAGTAGATTTGAATCAAGTTAATCACAAGAACTAATTATTGACCCTAACGTAAGAGCTTCTAGAATAAGTTCTAATCACCCATTTGACCAAATTTTGGATGATCCAACCCTAGGAGTTCATGTTGGCGCTACTCGGAATTCCGTTCTATTTCCCCTGAACAAAAATTTGTACAAGCACAGAACTTTTCCTAGCAACCCATGTGCTTTTTAGGAATTAAACTTGGATTACAAACGAAACTTAACATTATTAATCCAAGTTTAACCCATGTGTTCATTAGAAGTTAAACCATATTACAAAAGTTGATTTAATATCTATTTCAAGGATTGGCTTCCAGGTCGATAGCGAGACACTTGACCTTCTTGGGTATGGGATCATCCACCACTTCCTAGACAAAGCCTTTTAAAGAAATTGAATATTTAAACTCCTTACAGTAACCTTAGGTTTAACTACAAAGACCTCAATTGAAGCACAAAATCGCTAGCCTCTTGTGTTAGTATTTCAGGATCCATATAAAGAAAAACTAAACAAGTACACAGCAGAAATAATTAACTAGTTATATCTTTCTTTGTATCTTAAAGACCTCTTAATCTTCTGTTGTATTCCTCTCCTTCTCTTGGACGTCGTGTGGGCAATGATCTACCAAGACAAAGACACCCGACCTTCTCCTTCCTTTCCAAACTTTCGGCCACCAAAGAATATAAAGTGAAGAGGCGCATCCTTCTTCTTCTTCTTCTCCTCCAAGCAACCGACCACCAAGTGCTTCTTCTCTTCTTCTTCTCCTCCTTCAAGTTGTGACCACCAAGGTGAGAAGGGCACCGACCCTAGAGGGAAGAAATGGAAGAAGTGGGGCACCGACTTAAAGAGAGATAGAGAGAAGAAGAGGCCGACCACCAAAGAGAATAAAAGAGAGAGAACTTAGGTTGTCTTTGGGCACCACCCTCCTCCTCTTTTATATTCTTTGCTAGCGGCAAAAAAGTAAAGTTTTAATAAAATTTTCCTTTTATTTCTATTATGGATGGTTTATAAAAAAGGAAAGATTTTAACAAAATTAAAATCTTTCTTTTAAACCATTGTAAATAGTTATAAAAGGAAAGATAACAAAATTTTATTTTAAACAAAATCTTCCTTTTATTCCTATAATGGTTGTTTACAAAAAAGGAAAGATTTTAACAAAATTAAAATCTCTCTTTTAAACCATTGTAGATAACCATAAAAGGAAAAAATTTAAAAAAATATTATTTAAAAAAAAAACTTCCTTTTCTCTTCTTTTATGGTATGGCTGGCCCCTTGCTTGGACACCAAGCAAGGCTTGGCCATCCCACATCTTGGCCACCAAGTAAGGCTTGCTCGGCCCCTTGCTTGGGCACCAAGCAAGGATGTGGTCGACCCCTTTCTTGGGTAGGAAGGATAATCAAAATGGGTGAATGCGAGGCTTTATAGAGGCTACAACAAGGACCTAGAGGAGGAATTGGTTTGGGCCTCTTGATGAGCTTGAGCTTCCTACGTTCGACCAGAGCACCCAACTCAAGTTCATCAATAATAACTCATACCACTAAAGAGTTATTATTGAACTACCGCACCAATCCCATATTACATTATGGACTCCTTCTTATCATGAGTACGTTAATCTCCTTGTGTTTAAGATATAGAATGTCCATTAATTAAATGAGTTATTGACAACTCACTTAATTAACATCTAGCTCCAAGAGTAGTACCATTCAACTTCATTGTCATGTCAGACTAAATCCACCTGTAGGGTTTACATAACAATCCTTATGAGCTCCTAAAGGGGACATCATCAACCTAGATAACTAGGACATAGTTCCTTCTATAATCAACAACATACCATATAAATAATATTATTTCCCAACTTATTGGGCCTATTGATTTAACGAATAAATCTCACCCTTTGATAAATTAAAGAAATAAATACTAAGTACATGCGCTTGTTATTATATCGGGATTAAGAATACGCATATCTATTATTTTATGCAGTCAGTATAAAAGGAACAACTTCAAATGGTCCTGCTCAATACACACATAGTGTACTAGTGTAATTTTATAGTCAAGATAAACTAATACCAAATTACACTATAACTATTTCAATGGTTTGTCCCAATCCATCTTGGTTGTGAGCTACTATTTATAATTTATAAGGAACTGATAACATGATCTTCTGTGTGACACCACACACCATGTTATCTACAATATAAATTAAATGAACAACTGTATTTAACTAAATGCAGACATTAGACCAATGTGATTCTCATTAAAAAATAAATGTTTATACAAAAAGCTAGACTTTTATGATACATTCTAACAATCTCCCACTTATACTAAAAGACTATGCTGCCATATTTGCTGCCATACATCTGATCCCCATCCCCTCAACATGCCCATCAAAAGCTCTCGTCGAAAGGGCCTTAGTGAAAGGATACGCCAGTTGATCTTCTGATGTAATCTTGGCGACAACAACTTCTTCTCGCTTTATGATGTCTCGTATCAGGTGGTACTTGCGCTCAATGTGTTTACTTGCCTTATGGTCTCATCGTTCCTTCGAGTTTGCTACTTCACCACTATTATCACAATTAATTATGATAATTTTTGGCAAACCAGGAATCACATCTAAGTCCATCAAGAAGTTTTTGAGCCATACAGCTTCTTTGGCTGCCTCAGAGGCTGTCACATACTCAGCTTCCATGGTGGATTCTGAAACGTATTTCTGCTTAACACTCCTCCATGTTATGGCTCCACCTCCCAAAGTAAACACATACCCTGAGGTCGACTTACTATTGCCCATATCTGATTGGAAGTCCGAATCCGTGTAACCCACAGGGAGAAAATCATCTGCCTGGTAAACCAGCATATAATCTCTAGTCCTTCTTAAGTACTTCAATATATGTTTTACGGTAGTCTAATGTCCTTGTCCTTGGTTACTTTAATATCTACTAACCATGGTCATGACAAAATAGATATCCGGTCTCGTACATAGCATCACATACATTAAGCTTCCTACAGCCGAAGCATAAGGAACTGCCTTCATGTCCTCTATTTCTTTTGATGTTTTAGGAGACATCTCTTTAGATAAAGGTACTCCATGCCAAAAAGGTAGAAAACCTTTCTTGGAGTTTTGCATGCTAAAACAAGCTAGAATAGTATCGATGTATAAAGCTTGGGATAAGCACAACATTCTTTTCTTGCGATCCCTTATTACTTTGATCCCAAGAATATGTCCACATTCTCCCAAATTCTTCATATCAAACTGCATGGAAAACCATACCCTTACGTTTGACAACACTTTGACATTGTTGTCAATGAGCAAAAATATCATCTATGTATAATACAAGAAATATCACCACGTTTCCGTCACTCTTCTTGTATACACAAGACTCATCCGAACACTGAATAAATCCATAAGACTAGATCACTTCATTAAACCGGATGTTCCAAGATCTTGAAGCTTGCTTCAATCTATAGATAGACCGATTGAGCTTACATACAAGATGCTCTTTGCCCTTCGCAATAAATCCCTTTGGTTGCTTCATATGGATATTTTCTTCAAGACTTCCATTAAGGAAAGTTGTCTTGATATCCATTTGCCAAATCTTGTAATCCATATGAGCGGCAATAGATAAAAGAATCCGGATAGACTTAAGCATGGCTATCGGCGAAAAGGTTTCCTCATAATCGATTCCCTCTTTCTGAGTATACCCTTTTGCAACAAGTCTTGCTTTGAAGGTTCCCACCTTCCTGTCTATCCCTCTTTTTCTTTTGTAGACTCATTTACATCCAATGACTTTTACACCATTTGGTGGTTCTACAAGCTCCCGGATCTAATTAGAGTACCTAGATTCTATTTCAGAGTTCATTGTACTTTGCCAAGATTCTGCATCTTTATCTTGGAATGCTTCATCATATGTCCAGGGATCAGGTTCATGTTCACCAGGGATCAAGTCCGAAGATACTCCCAAAAATATGAATCTATCAGGTTACTTAATAATCCTCCCACTACGACGAGGCACTACTTGTAGTTGTGCATCATTTGTGACACGTGTTGCAGTTTCTTGTGGTATCTCATCTTGTAACGTTGGTACTAAAGTAGACGTGTCTTCTCTTATTTCCTCATGAATAATTTTACACATGCGTTTGTGGTTCATTACATAGTCCTCTTCTAAAAATCGGGCATTGGTGCTAACAATGACCTTCTGATCTTTAGGACTATAAAATAAACCACCTTTCATTCCTTTAGGATAACCCACAGACAAGCGAACTTCTGTACGTGATTCCAACTTATCAGCGTCTCCCTTCAGCACATGTGATAGACTACCCCAAATCCGAATATGTTTTAGACTAGGCTTACGCCCATTCCATAATTCTATGGGAGTAGAGATTATTTACTTAGAAGGTACCAAATTCAGAATATACACTATCGTTTCCAGAGCATATCCCCAAAACGAATTTGGTAATTCTGAATAACTCATCATTGATCTAACCATTTACATAAAAGTTCTATTCCTTCATTTTTCCACACCATTCAATTGGGGTGTACCAGGTGCAGATAGTTGGGATTGAATCCTGGCCTCTGATAAGTAACTTCTAAACTCTCCTAAGAGGTACTCGCCACCACGATCAGACCGTAGTGTCTTGATACCTTTACCATGACGTTTCTCCACATCAGCCTTGTATTCTTTAAACTTATCAAAGCACTCAGACTTGCGACGTATCAAGTAAATGTACTCGTATCTCGAATAGTCATCTATAAAAGAGATAAAATATTCGAAACCACCTCTTTTCTGGATAGTCATAGGTCCACACAAATCAGAATGAATCAATTCCAACACATCTTTAGCTATATACCCATTGGCCTTAAATGGTCTCTTGGTCATTTTTCCTTCCCAGCAAGATTCACAGGTTGGAAAATTTTCCACCACTAATGAACCCAAAGGTCCATCGACTATTAGCCTTTGAATCCTACTCAAGTTAATATAACCAAGCTTTAGATGCCAAAGATATGTTTGGTTTATTTCTGAAGGTTGCTTTCTGTTATTAGAATTAGAAGATGTGTTATTAATTTACATTTGTTGTATTGTGGGAGTTATTGGATTTAGAGTATACAAATTGTCAACCAATGTACCAGAACAAATAACTACCCTATTTTTTTGACAACTACTTTGTCATCAAATGAAACAGAATATTCATCCAAAAATAATTTAGAAATTGAAATCAAGTTCTTTCTAAAATATGGTACGTAATGACAATTTCTCAAAATTAATGTTTTATTTCTCTCAAAAGATAAATAAACATCTCCCATTGCAACAACTGCCACTTTTGTAGCATTGCCCATGTAGACGGTGATTTCCCCTTCATGTAGTTATCGAGTTTCCTGGAACCCCTGCAATGAATTACAGACATGATCAGTGGTTCCCGTATCTACACACCAGGTACTGGTAGATAACACCGCTAAACATGTTTCGACAACTAATGAATAAGATACACCTTCATTGTTCTTTTTCCTGCGAGGATAGTCTGTCAAATGAGCCATCATCTTGAGGATATGATCCCTTACGGATGCCCCCTCAGTCATGGTGGTCGTCTTTAAGTTTCTCATGGCCTCCTGCCTGATAGCCTGATTCTAGTGTCCGAAGAGTTCCTTGAGATTGAGCATCATGTCATAGGCAATGGGTAGGGCCTGATGCCGATGTTGCAGCACATTTAACATAGAAGCCAAAATGTAACACCGCGTCATCTTATCTACCTTGACCCATTTCCTATATCTCTCTATCTCCTCCTCACTAGAATTCTTATCAGGCATGCTAGGACATACCTCAAGAAGTACAAACTTGTATCCTTCAGTAGTTAAGACAATGTCCAAGTTTCATTTCCAATTAATGTAATTGGGACCAGTAAGTTTGTTTTCTATCAATATAATAGCAAGAGGATTGAAAGCCATTTGAAATCCTAAGAATCACAAAATATTTGGTCAAAATTTTAGAATTTAAAATAATATTGATTCCTCAAACAATATCATTTAAATTCACCAACTCCTCAAAATACTGTGAATTTTGTATGCCACGATAGTGTAGACGTATACAAATTTAAACATTTGTAAGAGGGGGTATTACCCATTAATTTTATTATCTGGTCAACCTAACTTTATGACAAATAAAATTTATAGTTGATTTTTCTTCGGTCACACAAATAATAGCAGTGACTCCGATGGGGAGGATACTACTAAATGCGCCAAGTGTATACCATTACTTGATACTTAGTCCATTAAATAGGATTGCGCCCATTCAGATGGAGAAGATCACACAAACCTAAATAATTTCCTATAATCATCCATAAAGGAAGTTTGATTTAGTGATTTTCAAACAACTCATCTGATGTGGAGGAAGGCACTCAAAGCCAACACGCAAGTTTGAATGGATCACTTACAAACTAGTAATGGAGACCATGAAATTTAAATAATTCCTCTCCTACTTAGTTATTTACAACGAGAAATTTTAACATGCACACACACACAACACATATAAACAGCATAAAAGGTAATAAATATGAAAAATAATTTTCCAACTATTATGGCCTCATCTATAGCTGTCCTCTGTGTGCCACCAACCCTAGCCGCCGCCAACGGGTCATGTCATCGCGTCAATCTTACTTCCTTTTCCGCTATGCCTCTGGTCCTCAAATAGCACCACGCCTGGCAAGGATACTATCTGCAACAAAAATAAAATTTTACATTTATCTATCCTATATTCCATAAGGGAATGTACATGTAATCTAGATCTAACAGAATATAAAATCCTAAAACTAATACAACTCCTGCTATATTTAATAATTACAATCATACACACACATAAAATGCCCTCGACATGCCCAAGGGTCCAAATCACACACAAACACAATAGGGTCATAATACTTGGAACTAGGATGCCTACAACCACAGAGTTAATCTATTTGCATATCCTACCATTATCCTGACTAAATTTATATGTATGAAAAGTGCATAATTTAACTGAAAACCAAATACACAGAGGCAGAAAACTAGCTCTGATATCAATTGTTGGTGCTACTCAGAATTCTGTTCTGATTTCCCTGTACAAAAATTTGTACAAGCACAGAACTTTTCCTAGCAACCCATGTGCTTTTCAGGAGTTAAATTTGGATTGCAAATGAAACTTAACATTATTAATCCAAGTTCAACCCTTGTTTTCATCAGAAGCATATTACAGAAGTTGATTAAATATCTATTTCAAGTATTGACTTCCAGGAAGTTGGTGAGACACTCGACCTTCTTGGGTATGGGATCATCCACCACTTCCTAGACAAAGCCTTTCAAAGAAATTGAATATATAAACTCCTTACAGTAGCCTTAGGTTTAACTACAGAGACCTCAATTGAAGCATAAAATCGCTAGCCTCTTGTGTTGGTATTTCAGGATCTATACAAAGAAAAACTAAACAAGTACACAACGGAAACAATTAATTAGTTATACCTTTATTTGTATCTTAAAGACCTCTTGATCTTATATTGCATTCCTTTCCTTCTCTTGGACGTCGTGTGGGTGATGATCTAATAAGACAAAGACAGCCGACCTTCTACATCCTTTCTAAACTTTCGGACACCAAAGAATATAAAGTGAAGAGGCGCCTCCTCCTTCTTCTTCTTCTCCTCCAAGCAACCAACCACCAAGTGCTTCTTCTCTTCTTCTTCTTCTCCTTCAAGCCATGACCACCAAGGTGAGATGGGCACCGGCCCTAGAGGAAAGAAAGGGAAGAAGTGGGGCGCCGACTTAAAGAGAGATAGAAAGATGAAGAGGATGGCCACCAAAGAGAATAAAAGAGAGATAACTTAAGTTGTCTTTGGGCACCACCCTCCTCCTCTTTTATATTCTTTGCTAATGGCAAAAAAGTAAAGTTTTAATAAAATTTTCCTTTTATTTCTATTGTGGATAGTTTAAAAAAAATGAAAATTTTTAACAAAATTAAAATCTCTCGTTTAAACAATTGTAAATAGTTATAAAAGGAAAGATAACAAAATTTTCTTTTAAACAAAATCTTCCTTTTATTCCTATAATGGTTGTTTACAAAAAAGGAAAGATTTTAATAAAATTAAAATCTCTCTTTTAAACTATTGTAGATAACCATAAAAGGAAAGATTTTAACAAAATTTTATTTTAAAAAAAACTTCCTTTTCTCTTCTTTTATGGTATGGCCGACCCCTTGCTTGGACACCAAGCAAGGCTTGGCCATCCCACATCTTGGCCACCAAGCAAGGCTTGGCCGGTTCCTTGCTTGGGCACCAAGCAAGGATGTGGTCGACCCCTTTCTTGGGTAGGAAGGATAATGAAAATGAGTGAATGCGAGGCATTATAGAGGATACAATAGGGACCTAAAGGAGGAATTGGCTTTGGCCTCCTGATGAGCTTGAGCTTCTTGTATTCGACCCGAACACCCAACTCATGTACATTAATAATAACTCATACCACTAAAGAGTTATTATTGAACTACCACACCAATCTTATATTACATTATGTGCTCCTTCTTATCATGAGTGTGTTAATCTCCCTACGTTTAAGATATCAAATGTCCATTAATTAAATGAGTTACTAACAACTCACTTAATTAACATCTAGCTCCAAGAGCAGTACCACTCAACTTCATTGTCATGTCAGACTAAGTCCACCTACAGGGTTTACATGATAATTCTTATGAGCTCCTCAAGGGGATACCATCAACCTAGATAACTAGGATACAGTTTCCTTCTATAATCAACAAACCACCATATAAATAATATTATTTCCCAACTTATCGGGCCTATTGATTTAACGAAAAAATCTCACCCTTTGATAAATTAAAGAAATAAATACTAAGTACATGTGCTTGTTATTATATCAGGATTAGGAGTACACACATCCATAATAACAAAGGTTCTATTCTTTTATGCAGTCAGTATAAAAGGAATAACCTCAAATGGTGCTGCTCAATACACACATAGTGTACTAGTGTAATTTTATAGTCAAGATAAACTAATACCAAATTACACTTCAATCATTCCAATGGTTAGTCCCAATCCATCTTGGTTGTGAGCTACTATTTATAATTTATAAGGAACTGATAACATGATCTTCTGTGTGACACCACACACCATGTTATCTATAATATAAATTCAATGGATGACTGCATTTAACTAAATGCAGACATTTGACCAATGTGATTTTCATTTCAAAATAAATGTTTATACAAAAAGCTAGGCTTTCAGTATACATTCTAACAATCTCCCACTTATACTAAAAGACTATGCTGCCATACATTTGATCCCCATCCCCTCAACATGGCCATCAAAAGCTCTCGCCGTAAGGGCCTTAGTGAAAGTATCTGCCAGGTTATCTTCTGATGTAATCTTGGCGACAACAACTTCTCCTCGCTTTACGATGTCTCGTATCAGGTGATACTTGTGCTCAATGTGTTTACTTGACTTATGGGCTCGTGGTTCCTTTGAGTTTGCTACTGCACCACTATTATCACATTAAATTGTGATAATTTTGGGCAAAGCAGGAATCACATCTAAGTCCATCAAGAAGTTTCTGAGCCATACAACTTCTATGGCTACCTCAGAGGCTGCCACATACTCATCTTCCATGGTGGAGTCCGAAATGAATTTCTGCTTAACACTCCTCCATGTTATGGCTCCACCTCCCAAAGTAAACACATACGCTGTGGTCGACTTACTATTGTCCCTATCTGATTGGATGTCTGAATCCGTGTAACCCACAGGGAGTAAATCATCTGCCTGGTAAACCAACATATAATCTCTAGTCCTTCTCAAGTGCTTCAATATATGCTTTACGGTAGTCCAATGTCCTTGTCCTGGGTTACTTTAATATCTGTTAACCATGCCCACGGTAAAATAGATATCCGATCTCGTACATAGCATCACATACATTAGGCTTCCTATAGCCGAAGCATAAGGAACTGCCTTCATGTCCTTTATTTACTTTGATGTTTTAGGAGACATCTCTTTAGATAAAGGTATGCCATGCCGAAAAGGTAGAAAACCTTTCTTGGAGTTTTGCATGCTAAAATGAGCTAGAATAGTATCGATGTATAAAGCTTGGGATAAGCACAACATTCTTTTCTTGCGATCCCTTATTACTTTGATCCTAAGAATATGTCCACATTCTCCCAAATCCTTCATATCAAACTGCTTGGACAACCATACCCTTACGTTTGACAACACTTTGACATTGTTGTCAATGAGCAAAAATATCATCTACGTATAATACAAGAAATACCACCACGTTTTCGTTACTCTTCTTGTATACAAAAAACACATCCGGACACTGAATAAATACATAAGACTGGATCACTTCATTAAACTGGATGTTCCAAGATCTCGAAGCTTGCTTCAGTCTATAGATAGATCGATTGAGCTTACATACAAGATGTTCTTTGCCCTTCGTAATGAATCCTTCTTGTTGCTTCATATGGATATTTTCTTCAACCCTTAGGATTTGAGGATTTAGATCACCCAAACTATGTCCTTGGTTAAAGAAAGTCTTATATAGACCCTCAGGATGTAGGGTCTCGTATGAATGACTATCAACCTACCTAATATCCAAGCAGTTTAACCAAGGTCAAAATGATCAAACTTTATTTATGAAAACTTTAGAAAAAGATATTTTATAGCTCAAATTTATGTAGATGACATAATTTTTGGCTTAATCAATACTAAATTTTTAAAAGAATTTACTAAATTAATGAAAAATGAATTTGAAATGAGCCTACTAGGTGAACTTTATTTTTTCTTAGGCTTACAAATAAAATATATAAAAGAAGGAATTTATGTTTTTTTAAAAAAATATGCTAAGAAATTAATTAAAAAGTTTAGAATGAAAATTGTCAAAAATATAAATACCCCAATGACAACTAATATTAAAATTGGCTCTGACTTAGAAGGAAAGCCAGTAGACTCGAAATATTATAGAAGTACAATAGAAAGTTTACTATATCTAACTACAAGTCGACCTAATATTTTATTTGTAGTAGGTATATGTGTTAGGTACCAATCTTGTGTAAAAGAATTACATTTAACTAATGTAAAAAATAATACTTAGATACATTAAGGGAACCATAAGTGTAGGACTTTGGTACCCTAGAACTAGCACGTTTGACTTAGTTGGGTACTCTGGCTCAGACTATGCTGGGTACAAACTAGATAAGAAAAGTACAAGTAGAAGCTGCCAATTTCTAGGTTAGTGCTTAGTAAGCTGGTCAAGTAGAAAGCAACACTGTGCTACCTTATCCACTACTAAAGCAAAGTACATAGCCATGGGAGAATGTGCATCTTAATTACTATGGATGATACACACTTTAAAAGATTATTAATTAGAATATAAAAATATAAAAATTTAAATTGATAACATAAGCTCCATCAATTTAACCAAAAATCTAATCCACCACTCAAGGACTAAACACATAGAAGTCAAACATCACTTTGTAAGGGATCACATAGCTAAATGTGACATTATACTTGACTATGATGAGTCCAAGTCAAACCTAGCTGACATTTTTACAAAACCCTTACCTGAACTTGAGTTCAGTACACTTAGAAGACAATTAGGTATGTGCTTAGTAGAATAGATTCTAAAACTTTCAAAAGCATTCCTTTTATAGTATTACTTTTTCAAAAGTTATAATTTTTTTTATCTTTTCAAAATCATCTTGGTTTTAAAATTCTAGGAAAAATATTTTTATTCAATATTCCCAATTTTACTAGTATTTTCAAAAGACTGGACTTAGCCTAGGCATCTACCTCTAGAAAGAATGTACCCATAGGTTTCAGCCAGAGCATCTCACAAGCACACTAGGAATACCTTGTTTGTATATTAAAAATACTTAGAATGAGTGAGATGCATAGGGTACTGCTTGGATATCAGAATGCTTATGTATGTGCATCAACATAAGTTTGGGCAATAAATACCAGTTAAATTTATCAAGTTAAGTTATCCATTTTAGCCAAACTAACTGGAATACTTCCTTAACTTGACTAACTAAGTGAAAGCACTATCTCATGGTAAACAGCTAGTAGCTAAAGGTTAGACACTTGTTTAAGGAAAGTAGATGTTTGTTTTGAAGATTTTTTTGCTTTTACTTTGAACTCTCATGCTTGGACTCTAGGACCCTAAAACTTAAGGCACTTAATTATATTTTTTTGAGCATTAATCAAGGGGGAGTGAAAGGAGTTAAGGCACTAAATTTTATTTAGGTTAAATATTTTCTCAGAGTTAAAGTATTCCTTTTTCAAAATCTCAAATATCCTTTTAAGTTTTTTTTGGAAGTTAAGTTTTTAAGGTTTAACTATTTTTGAAAAGAAAGTTTAAACAATTTTTGAAAGGCAAGCTTAAATATTTTTGAAAAAATAAGGTTAAACTAAGTACTTTACAAGGTTTGTTTGAAATCTTTCAAAAGTTAAGTATTTAGCTAATTTTTTAAAGAAAATCTTTTCAAAGATAAATATTTAGCTAAGTCTTTTTAAGAAAATCCTTTCAAAGCTAACCTTTAAGTATTCCTTAATTGTTTGTTTCAAGGTTTTACAAAAAGGCTAAATAGTTTTGTTAAATGAAAAGCTGTAAAGTTTTGAAAAGCTAAGTTTCAAAAACTATATTTTTTAGCCAAGTTTCTACTTCAATTCCCTATCTAAAATTTTCTTTTTCACTCTCCTTGTTAGAGTTTTTCAAAACCAAAATTTATCTCAAAAGGAAGTTTTTCTGAAGTATTTTTTCAAAGACAAAGTATTTTTCTAAGTACTTAAAAAGTTAAAATATTAGATTTAGAAATTATCTATTTTTTCAATACTCCCTAAATTATTTTGATATATATCAAAGGGGGAGAGTGTAACGCCCGACCTTACTCATACCCTTAAGCTACAGGACTAACGTTACTCTTTCCTTGTATGCCTAATTTTTTTCGACATTCTTACCTGTTACATGCTGCTTAGTCCTTAAATCTATTCTAACCTGTTATGACTGGTAGGACATGACTTGCAGCCACGTAGGGCCGAAGGGAATCTGAAGCTTCTAGTGAGTCTGGGCCGTGTGACCCTGACAGCTATTGCACTCCCAACTGACACAGGGCACGACCGTGTGAGGGTCGCACGAGCGTGACCCTTGGTAGTGGATGAAAGGGGCATGACCGTGTGAACTCACATGACCGTGTCACTTCGGCCGAGAGAAGGAGAGACACGGCTGTGTGGAATCACACGGCCGTGTAGCATTGGCCGAAGGGAGGAGGTGCCCGGCCGTGTGATCCCACATGACTGTGCCACCTCGACCGAGAGGAAGAAGGGCACGACCGTGTGGAATCACACGGCCATGTCACCTTGGCCAAGAGGAGGAAGGGCATGGTCGTGTGGAATCACACGACCGTGTCACCTTGGCCGATAGGAGGAAGGGCAAGGCCGTGCGAACCCGCACGACAATGCCACGGGTCGTGTGGAGGACCCTCTTTCTCCGCTAGAAAAGCTTGTTCTCCTCTTTTTCACTTTCACTTGCCATTCAAAATTCTGCCAAGCCGTCAAATCCATTCCAAACCAATTAGTGCCAGAATCTTAGGTAAAGCGGAGAGAAGAAAAACAAAACTAGAGTTCTATATGCTTCCAAAATAACAAATTCCCTGATCTCTTTCCATTGTTCCGCCACAAACACACCCCCAAGCACTGCTCCTACTGCCTCCTCCTACTCGAGCATCCCTTTACCTTTATCTACAGTACAAGAAAATGCAAATCTATAAGCGGATGCTTAGTAAGTACCATCTACTCACAAAACGAGACATTAAAAGACACTACAAGAAATTTTGGATTTAACCACACCTAATAGACAACAGTTTTTCAAGAAATTGTTGTCTTTTTTCCATTTAACAACAGTTTTATTGAAAACTGTTGTTTTTCACCATAATGTTTTTTAAATAACAACAGTTTTTCAAAAAACTGTTGTCTAATGTGTGTCAAAGACAACAGTTTTAAAAAAACTATTATCTTTTAGTGTTGCTTATGTGATAATATACAACAGTTTTATTAAACTGTTGTCTATTGAATGTTGTTGAATCCTAAAAACACAACAATTTTTTTAACTTCATGAAATAAAAACCTAAAACCCACTTCTCTGTGACTCTTCAACGAACAAAAACCTATCTCCGACTCCTCCTTCGCGACTCCTCCGCGAAAGACGCTCCTCGTCGCTCTCGCTACTTTGCCTTTAAAGTGTTAGCGCATCGACTTTTCGCCGCTTCCTTGGGAGGTAGAATTTTTTTAAAAATTTTAGAAATTTTTTAGAATATAAACGAAGTCGGTATGACACATTTAATAGGGTAAATCGATTAAACTTAGAGAAAGCTTATTTCGAGTACCAATAAAGTGGGAGTTTATTTATTTAATAACCTACATATATAAATCTAAACAATCTCATTTTTTCCCCATTCCTCCTCTTCTCCTGCCGATCTCACCATCACCGCGATCTCCTCTTCATTGCTGACCTCCGACGCAGCCAGCGCTACCCTCACATTCCCGAAGACACAACCATCGCCAGCCGTCAAGGGTGCTGCCGGTTACTCCCAATCACCGCCGCCCTTTCCCCTCTCCCCGTGCCCTAGTTTCCTATTGTAGTCGTACCGCCGCCCTTTCCCCTCTCCCGTGCCCTAGTTTCCCCTCTCCCGATCTTGCCGACGTTGAGCTCCTCTGTGAGATATCGGAAAATTAATTAAATAGGGTTATTTAATTAATAGCTTTATAAATTTTTTTCAGAAATTTTAGAAATTTTTTGGGAATTTTTCGGAGCTCATGCGACGTGTTTTAAGGGGACGAAATTACGGGTACGGATAAGGTCGGTTTGGGATACCCGTTTAAGTGAGGAAATATTTAATTATTTATATTCCTTTTCTTATTATTTCTCCCTAACGCCGATCTCGATCCGAGTTCCTACCTCTCCCAAACCTTTTCCTTTCTTCCCTTCTTCCTCTGTTCTTTCTTGCGGACAACACTAAGGCGACGGGCAACAGAGTTCTACCTCCGATGATCGTCGACGTCGACTGGTAGCATGTCGCCAGAGCTTGCTAGAGATCGAAGCCCGGACCATCCTGATCCCTTCTTCTTCTCAACTCTTTCCACCCAAGCCCTAGGTTTTTCTGTCGCCGAGTCCTCCCTCTCCTCTCTCACGTGACGCTGACACTACCGAGCTCTCCCTTCCTTTGCAAAGCTGTCATCACCTTGGCTTGAGGACAGATCGACAACGTCGTTGATCGAGGGAGTGCGTAGGTTCCCTGTGCTCCGATTTCCCCTGGATCGTCGCCGGCGTCTGAGGTATAGCCGTGCCCTAATTTTTGTTCTGGTGCCGTGGGATCAAGCTAGAGCCATCCGATCGCCGGCGTAGGTTGCCTTAGGGCTTTGAAGGTAAGGTAAGCAACCAGCCCTAATATCTGAAGAGAATCACCATTGAATTTCATTTTAATACTCTTTTTATATTTTGGATGATAATTTGCTTCATTTTGATTCAGATTCTGTGATTTTGCACAGGACAAAAAGTCATTGCAATTAGGGCCTGAGGACAACCTTTATGTGGAGGGCTT
The DNA here is from genome assembly GCF_018446385.1 of Zingiber officinale. Classification (NCBI taxonomy): domain Eukaryota; kingdom Viridiplantae; phylum Streptophyta; class Magnoliopsida; order Zingiberales; family Zingiberaceae; genus Zingiber; species Zingiber officinale. The sequence continues at coordinate 70,043,232 of NC_056001.1, forward strand.
TGCATCAAATCTTTTTGCAAAGGCAGATAAGCAAGATCGTGCTGGTCGTGCAGATCTGTATGTGAAGGAACATGTTTCTTTATCATTTTCTTATCTATCTAGGCATATCTATTAAGACATTTCACTGGCTTTTCTTAGTCTCACAATGGTTGGGAAATTAAGTACTAGTAATATTACAGGAATACTGCAAAAACTTTTTATGCTGCAAGTATCTTTTTTGAGATACTATATCAATTTGGTGGACTTCAGCCTGAAGTAAGTTTTGCACTTTGCCATTTTATAAAGAACTATTTTTTTGGTTCAATATGAGCAAGTAGACTAATTATAATCATACTCTACTTTTCAGATTGAGTAAAAACAGAAGTATGAAGTTTGGAAAGCTGTAAATATAAGGAAAGCTCTTAAAGAAGGCCGGAAACCTGAACCAAGTCCTCCAGGTGGTGATCCTGATCAATCAATTTCCTCAGGCCTCTCGAGTTACACTTATGTATGCTCTATCACCTGTATTTCATAGCCAAATAAAAAAAAATACAGAATGTTTCCTTTTTATGAACCATAACATAATGTTGTGGAGAGGCTTTTCTTTTGCTTGGTTGGCCTAATAATGTCATGCTTTTTTTATCTTTTGTTAGGGCACACAACCAAGAGATGGATTGCCATCTAGTCAGCAATTTGACAATGCATCGCCTCAGCATATACACAAGGTCAATTTGAATGTGTAATTTGTGCATCGCTTGCTACATATTTCTTGCCACAGAATTGTTGAACCTCGTCTATTTTGTTTTTCTTTTTCTTTTCCTGTACAGAATTCAGAAGGAAGTGAGCATTTTGTGGATAATTATAGAAATGCTGATTTACCCCCTAAAAATGCTGGTGAGCCACAGGGTTTTAGTCAGGCACCACAGGATTTAAATCTAGAATTAAATCGTAAGTTAGATTAAATTATAGTTACTTTATCATTTCTTAGTTTTTTTTTCTAACTTACATTTGCAATATTTGCATCTCGATTCATTCGATTATGTTCACTTTGTATTCAACATGAAGCTAAAAGGTGTTTTGTACATATTAAAGACTCTTTGGTGGTTTTTTTAGTATCAATCTACTGCTCTTTTTAGCATCTTTATCCTGCTATAATGTTATTCTTTAAGATTATGTTGCATTGATTTCTAAAAGTTGCATGACATCTCTCTACTCTGCCTTCAAAACTAACAATTTATGTTGTTTCAGGTAATTACTGCAGCCATTCCTACTATTGTTTCAAGAGGTTACCATTTATGTTACATAGATAACGCTTTTTGCACTTCTGTTAGATGACTATATCAAATAGTTTTTATGGTTATGTAACATTTATGCAGTGCAATTAGAATCACGCGTACAGTTTAGTTTCTAATTTGTAATATATATCTTTATTTGAATAGGTGTCCTCAAGAGTATTGGGAAGAATGCCGACAAGCTAAAAAAATTGAGAGACTTTAACAAATTAAGGAGCACTAGGAGCTGCAATCCCTCCTATTCACCGACATCTAAGTAGAAAATCTCGTGTTATATTGTTCTACCTTTGTTTTAATGGTGTTATCATTTTGTTGGTTGCTTATGAAATTTTGTTGGTTGCTTATGAAATTTCTTCAAAATGTTATAGATATTATTTTTGAATGTTAAAAAATTGTATATTAAATTTTATTTTGAAATTTAGTATTTTGAATGATTTATAATATTAGAAAATTGTGTATTAATTTTTTTACATTTTTTATCTAAAAAAGACAACGGTTTTTCACCGTTGTCGTAGATAGTTTAAAACTGTTGTTGAAGACCCTGTTATTAAATGTAGACGCTCAAAGACAACGGTCAAAAACTGTTGTCTTTGAAGGAAAAGATAACAGTTTTTCACCGTTGTCAAAATATTGTCTTTGCCTTTAAAGACAACGGTTAAAAACTGTTGTCTTTGGGCACCCCTTTTAACAACACGGCATTTAAGAATAGCTTTAAAGGGGCTACGACAACGGTGAAAAACCGTTGTTGTTAGGCTTTTTTCTTGTAGTGAGAAGACATTCTTTTTAAACTGCTTGAAGAAAAATGTAACATTGTAAACATACTCTTGCCAGTATTTCACACTAAAATCGTACTTCAAAAATATGCACATGACATGTATTTTCAAACCAGTTTGTCATGCATACCATCAACACGAAAACCATGCTAGTAATAAAATAAAACAGTAATCTTGGCATAATATTGAGTTTATCACTACTACACTACATAACTCAATTCTCAACTTAGGAAACTTCCACTAAGACAAACCATGAAGTTTAAAAATTTATAATACATAATAGTGAAAATAATACTCATTTGCTTGGGCCCGGCATTGCACCATTTTGTGCGCATCCTTAATAAGATCCAAGGTAGCTAATTTCGAACCCATTAAGGTACTACTAGGCGGTCTAGGAGCCTAGGGGCGATCTAGGAGCCCACCCAAGGACCTTGTGTCTAGTACATGTCTTTCTAAAGTAGAATACTTCCTTTTAACTATTAATTTCTTATACTTGCACTTGCTTGGCATTTAACCAAACACCTTATGTGCGCTTAATTGCCCTGTACTTATAGGGAAGCACTTTAGGCACTTGATTATACTTTTTAGTCCCAAACTTAATGGGAAGCAAACCAAGATGATCTAAGCATGCTCTTAATCCCAAAACTTTACAGGGTATCTTACATCTCATAGCATCTATCTCCTTTAACATGCAACATGTTTAAAACATATCGTAACATGTATTAACGAAGCTACTCATACTGCACGTGAGAGGTACTTACATCCTTTCTCTAGATCTTACGATTATAAGGTGTAAGGAAGACCCCAAAATCCTCCCTCTTGTGCCTTAATCTCCAAGTCACCCTCCTTTTGCGTCCTACCTCCTTGGGAGAAACTCTCCCTTAGATTCCCTTCTTTGAAAGCTTTAAGACTTGGAGCCCTAGGTTTCCTTGGCCGAAACTTGAAGGGAGGGAGAAGAGGATTCGGCTAGAGAGGAAACAGGAGGCGGAAGATTTGGTTTTTGATCTCATTCAATCCCTTTTATACTATGTGGAAATTGGAGCGTGTCTTCGCACATAATTCACATATAAGGAATTGCTTCATATTGCTCATGTAATGCTTTACCACCACCTAATGGCTACTTAAACAAATTTCAAGCAAGAGGTCTCGGATTCAAATCCTAGCTCGGGCCATTTATGCATATATTTTTATTTCTTTTCTCTTTCTTCTTCTATTTCTTTTTGCTCTTTGTAAAAATAAGGGAATTTTACGGGTGTTACAACTCCCATACCTTATAAAAAGTTTGTCCTCGAACTTAGAATAAGTGTGGATAATTTCGTCTCATGTCATCTTCGCGTTCCCAAGTTGCCTCTTCATACTGTTGTCCTTGCCACAACACTTTCACTAACGATATCTCTTTGTTCCTCAGCTTCTTAACTTCTCGATCTATTATCTGAATAGGCCGACTTTCATAACTGAGGTTCTCTCGAACTTGTACCATCTATGGCTCAATTATTTGATTCGTATCGGGAACATGCTTCTTCAGCATTGAGACATGAAATACATTATGAATGGCTGATATTTCTTGAGGTAGTTCCAGCTCATACGCTACCTTGCCAACCTTTTTGGTGATCCGGTACGGCCCCACATAATGTGGACTCAACTTTCCCTTCTTTCCAAACCTCATTACTCCTTTTTATAGGAGCTACTTTGAGGAACACTAAATCCCCCACATCAAATTCTAGTGGTCTACGGCACACATCTGCATAGCTCTTCTGCCGGCTCTGAGCAGTTTCTATCCTCTGGCGAATGTTCTGAATAGCTGTGGTGGTGTCCTTGATAAGATCCGTCTGGAGTCCCATTTCTGTCTTTTCACCGCCTTCGTACCAGTATATAGGAGATCTACATCTCCTCCCATATAGGGCCTCATAGGGTGTCATTCCGATAGTAGCTTGATAGCTGTTATTATATGCAAATTCTGCTGAGCATATGTATCAGCACTAGCTCTGTAACGCCCGCCCTCCCTACTAACCCTAAGGGACGGGGCTACGATACTCTACGTACATATTACAGCGGAAGACTTAAAATAATTTTTCTTAGATTAATAAAACTTTTCTTTTGTTTGCATATCCGAACTACACTAATATGGTTTCCATAACATGATAACAAGATAAATAGAAACATAACATCAAGTCACCCATTTAGTACTACAATTTATGAAACCAAAGCGTAATTCTTAAAAGTTCTTAAAGCAGGTTCTTATTTGGTTGCCTAGCCACAGCCACACACATCTCCTTGCCTCTCCTGCTGCTCCTTTAGCACATCCAGCTTTTTCCTTTATCTACGGTACAAGGAAAGTAAGCTGTGAGCACTCATGGCTCAGTAAGTTCCTTTCCTACTCACAAAAACCGAAAATCATCACATGATCAAAGAATATCTCAACATAACATGATCTCAACTAGTCATGGCATAACATATCATACTCTTTAAGCATATCATGCAACATAACAAAATCATATCTAATCATGGCATATCATCTCTTAAAGCATAGCATGATACATAACATAATCATGTCTAATCATGGCATATCATAGCATCATCATAAGGTAGCATGGCATATCAAGCTCTTAAAGCATAGCATGATACATAACATAATCATATCTAATCATGGCATATCATAAATCATAGCATCATCACAACATGATCATAAGGTATATGCAATATGATTTTGAAAACATGTATCCGAAAAACATGTGTATGTCTCATGATCTTTAAAACCGTTTCTTCTTACATATATACTTGAACATAATATCAGCATATTCAGGGCCCCGGCTTAGTACCACATACATACATAATGCGCGCATCCTAAGTAGATCCAAGGTAGCTAGTCTTGATCCTACTAGGAAACTAGGCCCGTAGCTCGACCTAGGGGCACGTAAGGAGCCCACCCTTTACTAGGCCCGTAATTCGACCTAGGGGCGCATAAGGAGCCCACCCTTTTGGTACAAGACATTCAAAGAAAAATACATGTCATACTTATACATATCATACATCAAACAAGCATGCATCACTTAGGCATACATCATATAAAAGTATGCATCACTTAGGCATACATCATGTCATAAAAGTATGCATCACTTAGGCATACATCATATAAAAGTATGCATCACTTAGGCATACATCATATTAACATGCATATCATAAAAGCATACATATTTTAAGCACATAGCATATCATCAAAGTATGCATATTTCCTTCCACATAGCATATCATAAAAAGCATGCATATTCTAAGCATATAGCATATCATCAAGCATGCATATTCTAAGCACATAACATACCATCAAAGCATGCATATTTATAAACACATATCATATCATAAAAACATGCATATTCTAAGCATATAGCATATCATCAAGCATGCATATTCTAAGCACATAACATATCATCAAAGCATGCATATTTCTAAACACATATCATTTAATAAAAACATGCATATTTTAAGCACATAACATATCATCAAAGCATGCATATTTCCAAGCACATATCATATCATGGAAAGTAGAAATCACAAGCATACATGTTTAAGCATAAGGGTGTATCATGTAATTATACTATCATAAGAAATATGGTAACATAGTTAGCTTGGGTTCTAAGCTTCCTAATCTCTTGGGTTCTTATCATGGACGAACCCCCTTAGATCTCAATTTAGGTAAAAACAACCTCCAAGCATGTGGAACCTAAATTATCATTACATAAATTTCATAGGAAGCATTATAAGTATGATTTACTTGGTTTCTAAGTTCTCCAAGTCCCTAAACTTCATGTGGCCGAACCCTATCAGGTGTGAAACAAGGTCCCAAATGTCATGAAAGCATGGAAACCTTAAACCACATTTATAGCATTTTTTTCCAAGTAACATAGTAAGCATATTGAGCTAGTTCCTAAGTCCTTCAAGCCCTTAACATATGTCATGGTCAAACTTTTAACAAGTGTTCATTAGGGCTAAAACAAATATACAATCATGTGAACTTGAACTAACATCATGTATAAATTCATAACAAGACATTATACAATATGTATGGCCGAAACTTACCCTAGCCTCAATTAGGTCATTAAACAACATATAGCATAGGAACTTTGTCTTTCTACTTATCATATTTCATGTAGAGTGACATAAGAATATTTAATTTTTGTTCTAGGGTTTCTAGGGCCTCTATCCCTTCATGGCCGAAACATACAATGGTCCATTTAGGTCATGGAAAAATTGTACAAGCATGTGACACAATCAACACATTATCATATTTCCATAAGAAGCATTTTTAACACCTTTGGTTTCATTTCTAGGGCCTCTAGGTCTTTTAAACCCTACTTGGCCGAAACTCAACAGTATATAAACTTGCTTCAAATAGCCTAAAAGCATAAGAAATCATACAAGTTTCATAGCATGTATAAAGACAAGCATAATAAACATACATGTGAATTGTGTCTTAGGCTTCCTAGGTTTCTTTCCCTTTTTCATTTATTTTTCCTCATGGCCGAAACCTACCAATCTTTAAACTAGGTTTTAAGTGGCCTAAAGCATGGAAAACCTAAGTAAGTTTCATGGCAAAAATTACTAAGAACATCATATACAAAGTGGGTTCATAAACAACCTAGGACCCTTGTGATCTTACATGTCATATATCATGTAACAAATTTTCTATACTCCAATTAAACATGAGAGCATTAAACAACTTTCATATCAGGATATCACAGAGGTCTTGAGCATATTAGAATTTTGTTCAAGCTTTTCTAAACTATCCATCTTATCATGGCCGAAAATCTAAAACAAGAGTTCATGAATTTCTAACAATGTTCAACATACAATTCTTTAAGAGAACTCTATATTCTATCATACAAACATGGTTACTTAAATTTAAAGGTCTTCCTAACCCTAAGACCTTTTTCTTGGCCGAAACATATAAATGGATTTCTTTTGGTTCCAAGTAACTTTCAAGCAAGAAAACCAATAAAAGACCCTTAGTAGTTCATGGAGGGAATCTTGTACTAGTTTGGTTACACCATGTTTTCCCTAACCTCCTTAAAATATTTTTGGCCGAAATTCTAGGGTTAGGCACTCCTCTGATCAAGCATCAATTAGGTATAAAAACATGAAGAAAATCCTTCCTACATAGCATAGAAAACATATCATAAAATAAAGACTTGTTTAAACCTTCCTAGATTTGAAAACCCTTTCTTTAGCCGAATTTTCTAAAATTATTTCCTAGGTTTTCTAATCCTCATAAAATCCGAAAATCTCATAAAAAGCCTTGTACCACAGGTGAGGGGAAGCTTACATCCTTTTCGCTTGTGGATCTAAGGTATGGTGATGGAAGAAGTAGCCTCTTCTTCTAGTTCCTTTCCCTTGATTCCCTTGCTAAGTCCTCATTGTATCTTAGGCTTTCTTAGGGGAAAAACCTTGGCTTTGGGGCCGAAGATGGAGGAGAGGGGACTGATGGTTTCGGTGAGAGAGAGGAAGAATGAGAGAAAATGAGAGAAAAATAAACTTCTCTTTTCTTGCTCCCTTTTATGTTAAGGGGGAAGAGGTAGCAAGATTGATTTTTGCTTTCCTTCTCCCTTAACCCATTTTCTATTTTTCTTTTATTTATTTTATTTCTAATTTATTCTCATCATTCATGATGAAATAAGGGGGAATGAATCCCCTTAATTCTTCATTTAAGGTCACGGCAAGAGAGGGAAAAGAGAGAGGAAGGGAGGAAGGCAAGTTGCCTTTCTCTTGCTCTTTTCTTGCTTTCTCTTCTTAGATCTTTACTCCTATCTTTATCATGCATTCCCTTTCCTTGCTATCAATATCTTCTCTCTATCCCAATTGGTTTCTACTAATTAATTCTATAAATTATAGTATAAGAGATTCAAGGTTCAATCCTTAACCTTCACTTCTTTTTATTTCATTTTATTCCTTTTTGCTTCAACTCACTTCCTATTATTTTTCTAAGGCAAAATCCCACATTCATATATTTATCTTACAAGCTTAGTGGGTATTACAAGCTCCCTTTGAAATCTAAGGCATAAGCCCGTAGCATATCCTCCAGGACTTGATTTACTCGTTTTGTTTGCCCATCTGTTTGAGGATGAAATGTTGTGCTAAACCGCAGCTTAGTGCCAAGAGCTCTCTGAACACACTCCCATAAGTGTGAAGTGAAGCGACCATCTCTATCAGAAATTATGATTTTGGGGATGCCATGCAATCTAATAACTGCTTTAATATAAAGTTGCGCTAATTGTTCTATCGAGTAGGATGTTCTGATAGCTAGAAAATGAGCGGACTTGGTCAATCTGCCCACTATTACCCAGATAGCATCGAATTCATTCGTAGTCCTGGGTAGTCCTACTATGAAGTCCATAGATATACCCTCTCACTTCCATTCTAGAATCTGGATAGGCTGCAGAACTCCACCCGGTCTCTGATATTCTGATTTAACCCGTTGGCATGTCAGGCAGGTACTGATATATCTTGCAATATCTCTTTTCTTTCAAGACCACCAGAAGCGTTCCTTTAAATCTTGATACATCTTGGTGGAACCAGGATGCATTGCATAGGGTGTTCCATGGGCTTCGTCTAGAATTTTCTTTTGTAGTTCTTCTTGATTAGGGACACAAAGGCGATCACCATAGTATAGTATCCCATCGTCTGATACTCAGAACACTCCATTTTCTTCATCCTGTATTCCCTGCTTGATCTTTTGAATATTAGAATCTTCATCTTGCCCTTTCTGTATCTCGTCAAGCAGGGTTGACACTAATGTCAAAGTGGAGAGTTGCCCAGTAACGATTTCAAGTCCAAAATTTTCTATTTCTTTCTGGAGGGCAGTGGCCATGGCAGATAAGGACAATAAAGCGGCACAAGCTTTCCTACTTAATATATCTACCACTTTGTTCGTCTTCCCCGGATGATAGAGGATTTCACAGTCATAGTCTTTGACCAGTTCAAGCCATCTCCGCTGTCTCATGTTCAGGTCTTTTTGAGTGAAGAAATACTTCAGACTCTGGTGATCTGTGTAAATCTTGCATTGAGCTCCATATAAGTAATGCCTCTAAATCTTGAGAGCGAAGACTACCGCTGCTAACTCAAGGTCATGAGTATGATAGTTCTTCTCATAATCCTTCAGTTGTCTTGAGGAATAAGCGATGACCTTGCCATTCCGCATTAGTATAACCCCGAGTCCCAATTTAGAAGCATCAGTATAAATATCGAAGCTTTCGTTATTCTCTGGGAAAGTCAGGATTGGGGCACTGGTCAGTCTCCCTTTCAGTTCAGTGAAACTCTTCTCACAATCCTCTGTCCATTCAAACTTTCGGTTCTTTCTGGTAAGTGCTGTCAGTGGTGAGGCGATCCTGGAGAAGTTCTCTACAAATTTCCTGTAGTAGCTTGCTAACTCAAGGAAACTCCTGATTTCACTGGCATTCTTAGATCTATTCCAGTTACTCACAACTTCTATTTTTGTCAGGTCTACCATAACCCCATCCTTGGAAATAATGTGGCCTAAGAAGGACACTTGCTCGAGCCAGAACTTGCACTTGGAGAACTTTATGTACAACTGGCTCTGCTGAAGAATCTGTAATACTATCTTCAGATGTTCAGTATGTTCTTCTTGAGTTCTGGAGTATATAAGGATATCATCTATGAAAACAATTACAAACTTGTCCAGATACGCCTTGAATACCCTATTCATCAGATCCATAAAAGTGGCAGGAGCGTTCGTCACTCCAAAAGGCATAACCACAAACTCATAGTGCCCATACCTCGTTCGGAATGTCGTCTTCGGCACATCATCCGCTTTCACTTTCACTTGATGATATCCGGACCTTAAATCTATCTTGGAAAAGACCGTGGCACCCTTTAATTAATCAAACAGATCATCAATTCTAGGCAGGGGATATCTATTCTTAATGGTTACTCTGTTCAGCGCTCGATAGTCCACACAGATTTGCATGGACCCGTCCTTCTTCTTTACAAACAACATCGGAGCTCCCCATGGTGAGTGACTAGGGTGAATGAAACCCTTGTCAAGCAGCTCCTGTAGTTGTCCTTGGAGTTCTTTCAATTCTGCCGGAGCCATGCAGTAGGTTGCCTTTGGGATTGGATGGGTACCAGGGATAAGTTCAATCTCAAATTCGATTTCCCTATCCACAGCCAAGCCAAGCAACTCATTCGGAAACACTTCTGGGTAGTCACATACAACTCTAACTTCCTCTAGCTTTTGGTCTCTTTCTTGCTGGGTATTAACGACGTGAGCTAGAAACTCGGCACATCCATCGGCTAATATTTTCTGAGCTTTTATGGCTAATAAGAATTTCTGGGTCCTCTTCTTGGATTCTCTGATGAACTCAAACTTAGGCTCTGCCTCAAGTTGGAATAGGACTCTTCGCTTAGACACTCGATGGAAGCACCATACTTGCTTAGAAAGTCCATCCCAAGAAACACATCGTAGTCAGACATGTTCAGCATTATTAGATCACTGTACAGTTCTCTGTCTGAAATTTTGACTGGCACAACACGTAGCTAGTGTGTAGATATCATTATCTCTCCCGAGGGTAGTGTCGTTAATAACTATCTGCTTAGGACATCCGGGGGTATACCTATACTTTCAACAAATACTATGGAAACAAACGAATGGGTTGCCCCAGTATCATATAGCACAGTTGCATATAGATTAAAAATGCGTATCTGACCTGTGACAACCATGGAGGCGTTTGCTACCTCCTCTCTGGTAAGGGAGAATACTCGAGCATTAGTAGCACTTGGTGGAGCCTCCAATCTGCCCTAGCTAATTTGAGGACCCTCCAATGTGGCCTGCATCTGTTGTAACTGCGCCTGGTTGCCTCCATACTGAACATATTGTACTGGAGGTAAGTTGCTCTTGGTCGGGCAATACTTGGCTATATGCCCCTCTTGAGCACACATATAACAACCACTAGTGCCCTTGCGACAGATTCCAGGATGCATCTTTCCACACGTGGAACACGTGGCATCCTTAGGCTGCTTGCTTACGGATCCTCCCTTCTTATTACTCCACTGCTTTCTCTTGGAGCTCCCCTTCTAGGTTGAACCTTGGCCCTGAGTTTTCTGAGTGCCAGAACTCCCTTAACCTTTGTTCTCAATCTGTATTGGCTTCTGTTGCTTGATGTTGTTTAGGTAATGCTCTGTGATCAGGGCACTACTAATCATATCTTCTGCAGTCTGCGGTCTATTTGTTCCGCCAGCTACATTCAGAGCTATCTCTGGCCTCAACATCTTAAGCATTAGTCTCACCCTTTCTCGTTCCATGTTAACCAGCTCGGGGCATAAGCGAGCTAGTCTATTAAATTTCTTCACGGCTTCATCTACCGATAAATTTCCTTGTCAAAATTTCGTGAACTCGTCATAATATTTATTCGTGACTCGCATATGGAAGAACTCAGTCTCGAAGTCGGACCAGGTTATTTGATCCACTTTTTGTTTTGCCTTAACCCTTTCCCACCACATTCTTGCATCACTAGTAAAGCAGAAGGAAGCACACTTAATATTTTCTACCTCCGACCAGTCCAGTAGCTCCATTATGCTCTCCAGGGTTTTGAACCATGCCTGGGCATCCCATGGTTCATTAGCGCCAGAGAAATTCTCTGGTTTCAGTTTCTTCCACTAGATGAGGTATGCTTCTTGTCTCACTACTTTTGCTGGTGCTACCGGTGTAACTGATGGAACTTCAACTGTAGTAGGTGTCACTATAGTGGCTTCCGATGGGACAACAGGGGGAGCTTCCTGATTTGCAATCAGGGTGGCAATAAACTGCTGTTGTTCTGCCAATTGTCTTTGTAGTTGAGCTACTACTTCTAGAAGGTTGGGCAGGGGTGCAGACTCATTCTCCACTAGTTGAGGTTCATTAACTCTCGATTGTCTAGCCGGTCATCCTCTAACCATTCTACATATTCATATACCAACCAGTGAGATATTTCGTCAGCCTATCATTATTCTTATCTACTATTATTAGTACTTCCATGTATAAGCATGCTAAATCTTAACCAACATTCTTAATAATCATAACAAAACTAAATGCATAAAGTTATGAAAATGGTAATTTCTTACTTGGAAGCAGCAGGATCAATGGTTGAGGTGTGTGACAGGAGGATGGAGCTCGCTCTTATACCAAACTGTAACGCACGCCCTTACTCATACCCTTAAGCTACAGGACAAATGTTACTCTTTCCTCGTATGCCAATTTCTTTCGGCATTCTTACCGGTTACATGCTACTTAGTCCTTAAATCTATTCTAAGGTGTTATGACTGGTAGGACATGACTTGTAGCTACGTAGGGCTGAAGGGAGTCTAAAGCTTCTGGTGAGTCTGGGTTGTGTGGCCCTGACAACAATTGCACTCCCAACTGACACAGGGCACGACCGTGTGAGGGTCGCATGGTCGTGACCCTTGGTGGTGGATGAAAGGGGCATGGTCGTGTGAACTCACACGACCGTGTCACTTCGACCGAGAGGAGAGACACGACCGTGTGAAATCACACAGCCATGTAGCATTGGCCGAAGGGAGGAGGTGCCCAGCCGTGTGATCCCACACGGCCGTGACACCTCGGTCGAGAGGAAGAAGGACACGACCGTGTGGAATCACATGGCCGTGTCACCATGGCCGAGAGGAGAAAGGGCATGGCCATGTGAAATCACACGACCGTGTCACCTTGGCCGAGAGAAGGAAGGGCAAGGCCGTGTGAACCCGCACGGTCGTGCCACGGGCCGTGCGGAGGACCCCCTTTCTCCGCCGGAAAAGCTTGTTCTCCTCTTTTTCACTTTCACTTGCCATTCAAAATTCTGCCAAGCCGTCAAATCCATTCCAAACCAATTAGTGCCAGATTCTTAGGTAAAGAGGAGAGAAGAATAACAAAACTAGAGTTCTATATGCTTCAAAAATAAAAAATTCCCTGATCTATTTCCATTGTTCCACCACACACACACCCCCAAGCACTGCTTTTGCTGCCTTCTCCTACTCGAGCTTCCCTTTACCTTTATCTGTAGTACAAGGAAATGCAAATCTATAAGCGGATGCTTAGTAAGTACCATCTACTCACAAAACGAGACATTAAAAGAAGACATGCTTTTTAAACTTCTTGAAGAAAAATGCAACATTGTAAACATGCTCTTGCCAGTAGTTCACACTAAAATCGTACTTCAAAAATATGCACATGACATGTATTTTCAAACCAGTTTGTCATGCAAACCATCAACACGAAAACCATGCTAGTAATGAAATCAAATAGTCATCTTGGCATATTATTGAGTTTATCACTACTGCACTACATAACTCAATTCTCAACTTAGGAAACTTCCACTAAGACAAACCATGAAGTTTAAAACATTATAATACATAATAGTGAAAATAATACTCATTTGCTTAGGCCCGACATTATACCATTTTGCGCGCATCCTTAATAAGATCTGACATAGCTAATCCCAAACTCATTAAGGTACTACTAGGCGGTCTAGGAGCCTAGGGGCGATCTAGGAGCCCACCCAAACACCTTGTGTCCAGTACATGCCTTTCTAAAGTAAAATACTTCCTTTGAACTATTAATTTCTTGTACTTTCACTTGTTTACCATTTAACCAAATACCTTATGTGCGCTTAATTGCCCCGTACTAGGGAAGCACTTTAGGCACTTGACTATACTTCTTAGTCCCAAACATAATGGGAAGCAAACCAAGATGATCTAAGCATGCTCTTAATCCCAAAACTTTATAGGGTATCTTACATCTCATAGCATCTATCTCCTTTAACATGCAACACATTTAAAACATATCGTAACATGTATTAATGAAGCTACTCATACTGCAAGTGAGGTACTTACATCCTTTAGCTAGATCTTATGATTACAAGGTGCAAGGAAGCCCCCAAAATCCTCCCTCGTGTGCCTTAATCTCCAAGTCGCCCTCCTTTTGCGTCCTACCTCCTTGGGAGAAACTCTCCCTTAGATTCCCTCCTTTGAAATCTTTAAGACATGGAGCCCTAGGTTTCCTTGGCTGAAACTTGAAGGGAGGGAGAAGAGGATTCAGCTAGAGAGGAAAAAGGAGGCGGAAGATTAGGTTTTTGATCTTATCCAACCTGTTTTATACTAAGTGGAAATTGGAGCGTCTCTTCGCACATAATCCACATATAAGGAATTGTTTCATATTGCTCTTGTGATGCTTTACCACCACCTAATGGCTACTTAAACAAATTTCAAGCAAGAGGTCTCGGGTTCAAATCCTAGACCGGGCCATTTATGCATATATTTTTATTTCTTTTCTCTTCTTCTATTTCTTTTTGCTCTTTGTAAAAATAATAAAATTTTATGGGTGTTACAAAGAGAATATTCTAAAGTTAAGGAGGAAAGAAAGTTAAGGGATTAAGGGGGAGCTAACAAGTTATGAATCAATTAAACTTTTGCTATGTGAGCTAACATGACGTTACATTAGGCCTTTCCAGATTTTGGAGAGGGTTGGAGCGGTAACTTACCATCTGGCACTACCACCGTCTCTGGCAGACATTCACGATGTATTCCATGTGGCCAAGTTGAGAAGATATGTACCCGCCCCAGTACATGTTCTGTCAGATATATCAGTTCCCATTTGGCCTGACTTTACCTATGAGGAGGTCCCGGTACGGATTCTGGACTACAAAGAGTGTTAGCTGTGGAACAAGACTATCTGACTGGTTAAAGTCAGATGATAGTATCATTCTGACGAGGAGGCTACCTGGGAGCTCGAGGATACGATCCGAGCTCAATACCCCCATCTTTTTAGTTGACGTATATGGGTTATATTTCCGTTCAACATTTATACTATTTGTCTATTGCTAGTACTTGCTGATGGTAAATAACATAAATTTAGGGACCAAATTTTTATTAGTGGAGGAGGATGTAAGATACCATAAGAAAATAATAATAGTATAATAAGGTTAATAGACGAATAACCTTAAAGAAGTTTTTAGAAATTTTTAGGAATTTCCTGGAAATTTTTCGGAGCTCGTATGGTGTATTGTGAGGGGATGAATTTGTAGGCTTGGGAAAAGCCTGTTTAGAATATCCATTTAGTGAGAGTTAATTGAGGAGTCAACTTAGGATTTAATTAATTAAACCTAAGTTAGGATTATAAAAGCTATTTTTTATGCCTTCTCCACTCACCGCCGCATACCCCGATTCCTCTCTTCACCACACCCTAGCCACTTCTCTTCCTCTCCTCCCGATCCCCCTTTCTCTCCCTCTCCCTCTCCCTCTCGCGGCGTGGAGCACCCTCTCCTCTCCCGATCTTGACGCCTCTGATCGATTGTCTCTACCCTTGCTGGTCTCCCCTCTAGCGACGCCGACCCCCTTTCCTCATCTTCTTCACCCCTACCCTAACCACCATCTCTTATAACTAGCATCAACTGCCCAAACCTCAATCCGACCATCATCCTTCCATTCCTGACCGTGATCACTCCCTGGAAGCCAAGTACACGAGCTTCCTTTTCGGCTATTCCCTAGCTTCTGAATTTCCCCATCGCGTGACTCGTGTCGCTCCGATCTGACGACCACCGGTAGTTGGGCGTCAATGCCGACAACCACGAAGTGATCGGATGCCTCTGGTTTAGGCTCACAACCTCCAGCATAGGTTTCAGCCTTGATAGGAGCAGCGACCACCTCCCATAGCCGCCTCGCAACACCATTGCTCTACCACATCACTAAGCGTCGATGTCGATCGATCACCACCACTTCGCACCAGAGCAACATCACCCACTCATTGTATTGAGCCCAACCTGTTTGGGTCATTATCTTCCTCTGCTCTGAGCTGGTGCCCCCAACCACTATTGTTTGTGTCATCGCCAGGGAAGAAGAAGGTTAGGTAATGCCCCTTTTAACTTCAACGATGATGTGGTTTTCGCTAAATTATAGTAAGGATTCTTAATTAGTCGGATTTAGGATTGTTTTCCAATTGGCAGTAGAGGCATTGTAGCTTCGATCACCAATTTTGGACCACAAGCTTTGTCGGCCATGAGTCACCAGCGGTCACTTGGATTTGGGTGAGTTTTTAGGGTAAGCCATGGTCGTAAATCCTAATTTAATTAGGTTATGTCATGATCAAGGTTAATTGTCTTGATTAGGGTTTTCCCTAATTAGGTTGGGTTGGGATTTAGCTAGTTGCTGCATATGTAATTAGCTAAATTGTAATCATGTTATTTGCAGGACATTGATTCGAGATGAGTGTCTCGACGTAGGATTGTTTAGCACAACCTACATATAAAGGTGAGTACCTTTGACTTATATCTTTTGATATTATCATTCTGATATACGTAATAGGTTATAGCTAGTAGTAATGGTTATGTTTATATCTGTCTTGGTATGCCACTACTTGGTATCCGTAGTATACCCATATTGTTATCTGTTATGTATTTATGCTTATGCCTCTTGATTCTTGCCATGTGTACTTATGTTCATAGAAGTAGTGACATACAATGCATTATCGGGTACAAGTCTAGCTACTAGATATACTTGACATGTGTACCTAGATTTATTACCTGGCATGTATATCTAGATTTATTACTTGGCATGTGTACCTAGATTTATGATACCTAACTCATTGTTATGAACTTGGTTTTCCTTTTGATACATATTATTTGGAGGTTGATTTTTCAGGAGTTATATGTTTTAGTGTCATGCACCATTTTGCATGATTGCATGCTGAGTGATTGTCAGCTCCTTTATAGTTGAGCACATCGCCAGTTACATGGTTTGCACACACAACCACTCATGGGTTAGTCATACATCAGGCAGGGTGTGTGCAGTTTGCTCTGTTAGGGCTCCGCTCGGCCGCTCATTGGTAGTGGTGACGTAGCGTGGTAGCGGATAGGGATCCCTCCTCTTGATTATGACACAGGGAGATAAGAGCTTCGACTCCCCCATTTAGTTTGGGTAGGAGGATAGGTGTACTCCGACAGCATCCTGTCCACTCGGTCACTCAGGAGTAGTGATGGTAGAGTGCATAGTTGTCATAACACTACCCACTTGACCTCATCATCGCGTGCGAGGTGGCTGACTGGTGTCAGGGGTGACCATGTCATTTGCATCATATGCATGGATTGCATTTATTGCTTGTGATTGCTGCATTTTGGATGCTGCATTTTGGTGGTTGCATATGATTGACATGCATCCAGGAGACTGTACTACAAGATTATTACTGATAGTTATATCTTACTTTGCGTGTCTGATCGATACCCGCTGAGTTCTTGAACTCACTCCTTTGATTTATTCCTATTTCATGTTGAAGTCGTTAGGAGGTTCCAGTTGCTAGTCCCCACTCCGTGTCGAGATGGTTTTTTATTTTCAGACTTTGGTTCCTTGTTATGTGATCTACAAATTTGTAATGTGTAGTTCTTGCACTCTTGCATTTTATATCAAGTTTTTAGCACGATGCCCATGTTTTTCCACTACAATGGTTTTTCGTTGTGGGTTGTGTTTACCTCTTTGTAGTGGAGTAGGTTTTATATTAAACTTCATGGAATGCTTACTTATTTTATCATATATGTTCTGGCCATATTGGCCGAGGATTGAGAGGTCCTGAGGGCTATGTATTTCAGGATTCAGATTGTCATCGGTATAGGGGAGATGTTGCCGGATTTTTGTCTGGCAAGAACTCCTCTGGGCATGACATCCTTGGCTCTTGATTGGAATCCTCCCCCTTGGACATTGATTCTCGTAGTGGCCCTTTTGATTGCAATAGAAGTATTTAATATGCTCCATGCCTTTACGTACCAAGGCTTGTGTCTTCTTTGACTTCTCCTTTGCCTTGGGTGCCACTAGAGCCTTCTTATTAGCGCTTTTGATTGCAATAGAAGTATCTAATATGCTCCATGCTTTTATGTACCAAGGCTTGTGTCTTCTTTGACTTCTCCTTTGCCTTGGATGTCACATAAACCTTCTTCTTGGCTTCTTTGACTTTTCCTTTTGATAGTAGTGGCCCTTTTGATTGCAATAGTAGTATCTAATATGTTCCATGCCTTTACATACCAAGGTTTTTGTCTTCTTTGACTTCTCCTTTGCCTTGGGTGCCACTTAAGCCTTCTTCTTGGCCAATTTGACACATTTACTCTTGTAATGCCCCTTTCCCCTACACTTAAATTAAATAATATGATCTTTATTTTTACAAATTGGAATTATTATATCTTTTCTTGTAGGAGTGGCACATGATCCTCCATTTGATTCTTCTTGACTTGTAGAGGTGGCACCTTCTTCATTTGATCTGGATGTAGAGGCTTCTTCTTGCTCCAGTGCCAATGATCTACACTCTCCCTCAATCCTTTAAGTGGATGTCTCTTCATCTTCATTCTCAGACATTGAGCATCTCTCAACCTTCGAATCCTCATGTAGATGAAACAAAGAGTTTCTTTCTTTGCCTTTGTCGTTGCTCTCAATTGAGGATGGATTTCATGGAGCTTCACCAGTTTGTTCCCAAAGCTCCTTGACATCTTCATAATCTCCAATTTGGCTCAAAATCTTGCTTGACAATAAATTGACTAATAATTTAGTCACTTTGTCATTTGCCTCACATCTTTTGATTTTCTCCTCGCTCCATTTGCTCTTCTTGAGAATCTTTCCTTTGTCATTTGTTGGAGCTTGAAAACCTTTCATTAGAGCAAACCATTGCTTTATTTCCATCATCAAAAAATTTTTGATCCTTGATTTCCAAAGATCGAAGATTGATGATATAAATGGTGGAGGTGCTCGAGTATCAAATTTGAGCCCATCTCGAAAATCCATCTTGAAGTTGAGCTCTCTTGTTGAAATCTTTGACTTGTTGACTTTAGGACTTCAACTTCAACTTCTTCTTCTTCCTTTAGCTTGTTGCCCTTTCTGGTGATGAGTCAAGTGAAGAGTGACCTCACTCTAATACTACTTGTTAGGACTACGGGCAACTAGAAGTGGGTGGGGTGGGGTGAGGGTGAATAGCTAACTCATTTCGATGAAGATGATCTTGCAGCAGAATACTTGAAACGAAGAACTCTCCAATATTAACACAAGAATTTACTTGGTATCCACCTCTTAAGGTGACTAATCTAAAGATCCAGTCCTCTCTCATATATACACTATGAAAGAGCTCCTTTTCGGAAACAATTCGAAGGTAGAGAAGCCTGGTATAAGCTCAAGAACATGAATACAACTCGAAACAAGGAAACAAATGCAAATACAAATTGAAACATGACTTAGCACTTTGAACCTTGATTTGCTTAAGCTTTCCTTACTTTGGAATGCCTCTTGAAAGTAAAAAATACAGCAACACTTATTTTCCTCAAATCTCAAGAACTGACATTGAATCTTCACGAAAACCTTTTCTAGGGTTTACTCGACACCTGCCAATCAATTTAACTTTTTCCTAATCAATTGTCACAGCATCCGACATCCAATACCTGCAGAATGTCTCTTTTTTGAACCTTAATCGATTGGTGAGTCATGCCAATCCATTCAGAGAGCCTTAATCGATTACCTAATTGATTCTATAACTCTTTGTTCACTCATAAAAGGGCCTTAATTGATTAACCCAATCGATTAGGAAGTCTTAATCGATTCCCTCTCCCCACGATAAAACATTGCCTAATCAATTGACTCAATCAATTAGTAGTGACTGAATTGATTGACCAATCGATTCAGTTATAATTTTCTAATTCCTTTTTATGAATCTCCTATCCCTAATCGATAGGTCCAATCGATTAGGCTTGGCCCAATCGATTCGGGCCCTTTCTGTGTTCTCAGAAGAGCCTTCTAATCGATCACCTAATAGATTAACTTAGGGCCAATCGACTTCCCCAATTGATTTCCCAATCTTTACTTGCTTAATCCAAGTCTACATTTTCCATGCCTAACATTCGGTCAATCGTGATATATTGGGCCTTCTTCATCAAGTGTATGATCAATCTTTTGATTCACTTGTACTTTTCTCCTGGTGTCAAATGTTTGATCTTCCATGACCCACTTGAACTTCGAAACACCAGGTGTCTAGTCAACTTTTGATGCACTTAGATTTTCCTCCTCATGGCAAGTATCTGATCCTCTATAATCCATTTGGACTTCCAAATACTAGGTATCTGGTCAACCTTTGATCTACCTAAATTTTTCAATTTCTGACTTCACTCACTAGAACTTTTCCCACTTCGCTTCACTCACTAGGGTTTCTTTACTGCCAAACTTCACTCACTAGGACTTTCCAACTACCTGACATCAGTCACTAGGACTTTCCAATTGCCTGACCTCACTCACCAGGACTTTCCTAGTATCTGGCTTTACCAGGACTTTTCAACTATCTAACTTCACTCATTAGGACTAGGCCTTTTTCATCTTAGGAGGCTTCACTCACCAAGAATTTTCTCACTGCACGACTTCACTCACTGGGACTTTTCACACCAAATATTCGATCAATATTGACCCACTTAGTTTTTATTCTTCTGCCAACTATCCCATTGGTCTTACCCTTTCTTAACCTCTAGTTAGGACTTTTCTAGTTCAAGTATTTGGTCAACCTTGACCTATTTGACTACTCTCTCACTTTATTGTTTAACCTTTGACCAAAGGAGACTTGCACCAATATTCTCTCTAATGGACAATTACACCTGCAATCTCCATATATTGTCAAATATCAAAACTCAAGCTTGAGTTAAACTTGTCAACTTTGACCCAGGGATAATTACACCAACAAGGACTTCATCCTCCTCCTTGGGAGAGGGTTTTCCTCCTTTAGGGAAAATCCTAGAGCAATCACCTTCATCCACTCTGATGATCCATCCACGTCCGACGCAAGGAGCTACTCCAAAGACACTAGGAATCTTCTCCCTAAGCATTTCTTATCTCTATTATCTTATTTGAATTGTATGAATACTTTTATTAATGTCTTTGATTTGTAATTTCTTTATAATGAGTAGTTCTCTTGATTCTATAATATATAGAGTAACTCTTTTGATAGTGAACATCTTTTTATTCAATCAATTGAGTTCACATGTTTCTTATTTGATGAAATATATGTTTATGGTCTGGATCTACTATGTTAATATGATCTCAACGCCAAAAGTATGAGATTCGTATCCCATGAGGACTTGGGGATAAATAGAAAGGAGAACCTGACCCTCCAACCTATAGGCAATTGAGACGCGGAGAGTCAGATACGAAAGTGCATCTTGGTATATTTCAAGGAACACTAGGTCGTCATAGTTTAATGGATCAAACCTAATTTGTTGTCATGCAGTAGGAAAAGTGGTTAATTAGAGGTCATTGGATCTTATGACAAGGTTCCTTCTAGGTCACGATCACTAGTTGTAATCCTTCCAAAAGTAGACAATGATTAGGGTTAATATACCATTATAGTACCAAAAGTTCATGTCGGATACCATAGAATGGTCTACCTGTATAAATACCCATTGAGGATAGGAAAATAAATATATATTAGGTATTTACAATTATTTTAAAGAAACTTATAGGATTGATGGCATGTTGGGGGGGGGGGGGATCATGTGTATTTTAAAAAACTTAATTCTATTTAAACTTTTAAAACAAGTGAGTGCCAGCTGAATAAAGGAAATAAAACATGAGAAAAATCAAAACACAGTTGGTTTCTTGGTTCAGAGTGTTTGGCAATTCCTACTCTAAGACCCATGTCCCTTGGATCTATTGATGGACAATCCATTAAATTCTCTACCGATAAACTCTCGGTAGAGTAATCAAGTATAAGAAGAATATAAGATATTGTAACAAGCTACACTTCCTTTAAGCAAGTATAATAAAACAAACAATAGTAAATCTATTACCAACATGAAAGATGTAGATCCGGATGTGCTCGTGTGTTGGTGTCAGTCTTCTGACGGCGATTGCCACTGCGTGAAGATAAAATCGTAGAATAATCGTTAGAGCTCGTGTGTAAGTTGTATTGAAGTTGATGCTTTGTGCTGGATGAACAGAGCTTTTAAAGAATGTTGAGGGTGCCTCCAACCTCATTTGATGTTCCTCAAACTTCAAATCTAATCTCGTAGAATTTAGGATTTATCTACTCCGACGCATATGATTTTTATTTGCACGAGGGCACCTCCAAGCTCTTCGAGGTGCTCCAATGCACTCTAAGGTACCTCCAATGTGCCTCCGAGATGCCTCCCCCAGTAAAAATTCTATCTTCAAACTCTTTTGTGCAAGGGCGCCTCCCCGCAGCTCCGAGGCGTCTCTAGCACTGTTCATCTGAGGATAATCTTTTGCACTTTGTTCCTTCAAGTTACGTTAGTCCTGTAACGCCCGCCCTTTACTAGGCCCGTAATTCTACCTAGGGGCGCATAAGGAGCCCACGCTTTTGGTACAAGCCATTCAAAGTAAAATACATGTCATACTTATACATATCATACATCATACAAGCATGCATCACTTAGGCATACATCATATAAAAATATGCATCACTTAGGCATACATCATGTCATAAAAGTATGCATCACTTAGGCATACATCATATAAAAGTATGCATCACTTAGGCATACATCATGTCATAAAAGTATGCATCACTTAGGCATACATCATATAAAAGTATGCATCACTTAGGCATACATCATGTCATAAAAGTATGCATCACTTAGGCATACATCATATAAAAGTATGCATCACTTAGGCATACATCATATTAACATGCATATCATAAAAGCATACATATTTTAAGCACATAGCATATCATCAAAGTATGCATATTTCCTTCCACATAGCATATCATAAAAAGCATGCATATTCTAAGCATATAGCATATCATCAAGCATGTATATTCTAAGCACATAACATACCATCAAAGCATGCATATTTCTAAACACATATCATATCATAAAAACATGCATATTCTAAGCATATAGCATATCATCAATCATGCATATTCTAAGCACATAACATATCATCAAAGCATGCATATTTCTAAACACATATCATATCATAAAAACATGCATATTTTAAGCACATAACATATCATCAAAACATGCATATTTCTAAGCACATATCATATCATGGAAAGTAGAAATCACAAGCATACATGTTTAAGCATAAGGGTATATCATGTAATTATACTATCATAAGAAATTGTTGGAACCCCAAGGTGTTTTGATGTGATCAAACAAGCTAAGTTAGGTCCTGCGTTAGTTTAACCCTTGTGTCTAAGTGTGTAGGAGCTTAGGAACACAGGAAGTCGAGCGGAAGACGCGGCTAGCGAGAAGGACGGCACGGGAGAGAGCCGACGGGCTCGGTGCGTCTGAGGGACGAGGTGTCCGCGGAAGAGTACACCGGTGGACGAGAAGAGCATGCGCGGTGCTCGAGGGACAAGAAACCGGGAAGGAAGGCTGCTCGAGGAGAAGGTCGGAACATGGCTTCGGGTGAGCCCTATTCCGGAAGGCCGAGATCACCCAAGCTAGCGGAGCCTGAGCGAACAGACCCGGACCGAGACTGGGACTTGACGGAGAAGTGATCCCGGACAAAAAGTCAACCGCAGTTGACTTTTTGCTCCGGGGCGCCCGGAACCATTCCGGGCGCCCGGAGCATGATTTTGACCAGGATTGCGATTTTCGCAATCTGACCGTTGGGGGATAAAGTTTATCCCCCCGGGGGCGCCCGGAACCCTTCCAGGCGCCCGGACCAAGACTATAAATATAGCCTTGGTCCAGAAGCAATGATTAATCAAGAAAAACTACTTGTAATCCAGTGCTTTCATTTTTGTTATTTATTTCTGTGCTTTCAACGCTGTAAGAGGCTGCTCCGCCCAGAGGAGAATCAATTAGTGCGCCGTCTTTGCCTTAGATTAGCAATCCTCTGATTGCAAACCAAGTAATTCCTCTGTGTCTATTTTCTGTTTTAATTAGTCTCTGCCTTTTTAATTACAAGTTCTTTTAAGTTAGTTGAATATCCGAGAAGGGTTTTTGGTTTTATCTTGTAGGGCAATTCACCCCTCCCCTCTTGCCGACCTCAAAAGGGACCTACAAGTGGTATCAGAGCGAGGGCGCTTCAGGAGGACTAACCGCCGATCGAAGCAACAAGATGGCCGGACCATGCATCGTCCCACCAAAATTCGAGGAGAACTTCGCAGACTGGAAGCGTCGTATGGAGGTATTCCTAAAAACAGATTTTCGAATTCGATTTATTATGAAATATGGTTTTGTAGCTCCAATAGATAAAGATGGAAAAGAAAAAGAAGAGAGCGATTGGACAAAGAAGGAGTAGAATGAGTCGGTAGCAAACAGCCGTGCGGAACATCGCCTGCTGAGCGTGTTACCGCCTCAAGAGGTCAACCGCATTGGAAACTATTTATCTGCTAAAGAACTTTGGGAGAAGTTCTTGGAACTCCACGAAGGAACATCCGAAGCAAAGCTCGCTAGAAGGGACATCCTCCGCAACAAATTGATGAACATCCGTCTGGAGAAAGGTGAGAAAGTAGCCGGTTTACACGCAAAGGTAAAAGAACTAGTTACTGGTCTCGAGAACCTCGGTGAAACGATAACAAACCGGGACACTATATGCTACGCGCTCAACGCGTTTCCAAGAACTCCGGAATAGACATCAATCGTCGACGCCTACTACATCTCAAAAGACCTGGAGGTAAGCACTTTAGAAGAGTTGTTTTCTACTCTTGAATTGCATGAAACCAGGTATGCAGGAACGACAAAGGATACAACCCAGACTATGGCGCTGAACGTAACCCAGAAGGATGAACTCGAGTCAGACTCCGAAGACGATCAAGAAGCATACATGGTAAGAAATTTTAAAAAGTTTTTTAGATCTAATAAATTTAAAATGCAGAATAAAAGGAATCAAAAAGGTGGAAGAAAGGTGCGGTGCTACCAGTGTCAGAAGGAGGGACACCTAAGAGAAGACTGCCCAGAACTCAAAAAGGCCAAAAGGAAGTCTCCCAAGAAACACAACCTAAAAGCAACTTGGGACGACACTTCTTCATCCGAATCAGAAGCTCAAGAATATGCTGGAATAGCACTAATGGCAAGCTACGATAGACAAAGTATATCAGAACCTAGCATCGATGAAGGGGGAGCGACCTCGGATGAAAGCAGTGAAGCAGGGGGAGATTCAGGCTTCAAATCCGACATGGTAAGTGAGGTATGCCTCTTACCCCCTGATCAACTTTACTCTGGTATCAAAGCTATAACTAAATCCATGTATAAATTAGAAAATAAAAATGCCAAATTAGAAAATGAAATTTTAGAAACAAAGAGAATTTTGGCAAAATCATGTCTTATAGAGGATTTTGAAAAATTAAAAATTGAAAATGAAAAACTAAAAGAAGAAATAGAAAGATTGAAAAAATCTAATGGTTCAAATATTCCTACTTTTAGAAATTTAAATTGGTATTATAGATTTGATCAAAGTCAAATTAGAAATATATCAAAAATCTATATACCTAGGAAATACTTGGTTAATCCTGTAGATAGGAACCTTTACTGGATTTCAAAAACCTGTTTAACTTAAAATTAAAGTCAGACTTAGCATTTTCAGCAAGGAAATTAAACAACTAATTTCTTTATGAGGCTTTGTCTAAGAAAGTAGTTGTTGCTCCAATAACCAAGAAGGCCTAGTGCCTCACCACGACCTGGAAGCCAACTATCGAAATGAAAAGTTTAATTGACTAACTGAAAAAGCATTAATTTAAATTACTTAATGCTTTAAAAGAGTTATTCAATTTGTGTTAGAAAATAGTTAAAAACTTTCTAACTTAACTTAGAAATTTTTTATTATCTTAGAAATTTTCATGAAAATTGACTTAGAATTTTTTTTAAAAGTTAACTTATTTTTTAAAAAATTACCTTATCATTTCTTTTTTTTAAAAAAAATTGACTTAGAATTGTTTCTTATGAATATTCACTTAGAATTTTTTTTAGAAATTTTTTTTTGGGAATGCTGAGATAAGTTTTAAACTTAAATTTTTAACACTTATGACTATTCTTATCTGAAAAATATTTTTTTTCAAACGAAAAATTCTGAAGAGTGTCTTTTCTAAATATTTTACACTTAAAAGTTCTTGTTTGAATTTACCTTAGATTTTTTTATAACCCCAATTTTTATGTGATCAAAGGGGGAGAAGTATGTTAAGTTTAGGGGGAGATACTATATAATTTTTTAATTGAAAAATATTTCGACTTATTTTAATATAAATTGTTTTTATTGCATATGGTTACCCTAACTTAACATGGGTTGCTCACATCAAAAAGGGGGAGATTGTTGGAACCCCAAGGTGTTTTGATGTGATCAAACAAGCTAAGTTAGGTCCTGCGTTTGTTTAACCCTTGTGTCTAAGTGTGCAGGAGCTTAGGAACACAGGAAGTCGAGCGGAAGACGCGGCTAGCGAGAAGGACGGCACGGGAGAGAGCCGACGGGCTCGGTGCGTCTGAGGGACGAGGTGTCCGCGGAAGAGTACACCGGTGGACGAGAAGAGCGTGCGCGGCGCTCGAGGGACAAGAAACCGGGAAGGAAGGCTGCTCGAGGAGAAGGCCGGAACATGGGTTCAGGTGAGCCCTATTCCGGAAGGCCGAGATCACCCAAGCTAGCGGAGCCGGAGCGAACAGACCCGGACCGAGACTGGGACTTGACGGAGAAGTGATCCCAGACAAAAAGTCAACCACAGTTGACTTTTTACTCCGGGGCGCCCGGAGCATGATTTTGACCAGGATCGCGATTTTCGCAATCTGACCGTTGGGGGATAAAGTTTATCCCCCCGGGGGCGCCCGGAACCCTTCCAGGCGCCCGGACCAAGACTATAAATATAGCCTTGGTCCAGAAGCAATGATCAATCAAGAAAAACTACTTGTAATCCAGTGCTTTCATTTTTGTTATTTATTTCTGTGCTTTCAACGCTGTAAGAGGCTACTCCGCCCAGAGGAGAATCAATTAGTGCGCCGTCTTTGCCTTGGATTAGCAATTCTCTGATTACAAACCAAGTAATTCCTCTGTGTCTATTTTCTGTTTTAATTAGTCTCTGCCTTTTTAATTACAAGTTCTTTTAAGTTAGTTGAATATCCGAGAAGGGTTTTTGGTTTTATCTTGTAGGGCAATTCACCCCTCCCCTCTTGCCGGCCTCAAAAGGGACCTACAGAAATATGGTAACATAGTTAGCTTGGGTTCTAAGCTTCCTAATCTCTTGGGTTCTTATCATGGTCGAACCCCCTTAGATCTCAATTTAGGTAAAAACAACCTCCAAGCATGTGGAACCTAAATTATCATTACATAAATTTCATAGGAAGCATTATAAGTATGATTTACTTGGTTTCTAAGTTCTCCAAGTCCCTAAACTTCATGTGGCCAAACCCTATCAGGTGTGAAACAAGGTCCCAAATGTCATGAAAGCATGGAAACCTTAAACCACATTTATAGCATTTTTTCCAAGTAACATAGTAAGCATATTGAGCTAGTTCCTAAGTCCTTCAAGCCCTTAACATATGTCATGGTCAAACTTTTAACAAGTGTTCATTAGGGCTAAAAACAAATATACAATCATGTGAACTTGAACTAACATCATGTATAAATTCATAACAAGACATTATACAATATGTATGGCCGAAACTTACCCTAGCCTCAATTAGGTCATTAAACAGCATATAGCATAGGAACTTTGTCTTTCTACTTATCATATTTCATGTAGAGTGACATAAACATATTTAATTTATGTTCTAGGGTTTCTAGGGCCTCTATCCCTTCATGGCCGAAACATACAATGGTCCATTTAGGTCATGGAAAAATTGTACAAGCATGTGACACAATCAACACATTATCATATTTCCATAAGAAGCATTTTTAACACCTTTGGTTTCATTTCTAAGGCCTCTAGGTCTTTTAAACCCTACTTGGCTGAAACTCAACAATATATAAACTTGCTTCAAATTTCCTAAAAGCATAAGAAATCATACAAGTTTCATAGCATGTATAAAGACAAGCATAATAAACATACATGTGAATTGTGTCTTAGGCTTCCTATGTTTCTTTCCCTTTTTCTTTTATTTTTCCTCATGGCCGAAACCTACCAATCTTTAAACTAGGTTTTAAGTGGCCTAAAGCATGGAAAACCTAAGTAAGTTTCATGGCAAAAATTACTAAGAACATCATATACAAAGTGGGTTCATAAACAAGCTAGGACCCTTGTGATCTTACATGTCATATATCATGTAACAAATTTTCTATACTCCAATTAAACATGAGAGCATTAAACAACTTTCATATCATGATATCACAGAGGTCTTGAACATATTAGAATTTTGTTCAAGCATTTCTAAACTATTCATCTTATCATGGCCGAAAATCTAAAATAAGAGTTCATGAATTTCTAACAATGTTCAACATGCAATTCTTTAAGAGAACTCTATATTCTATCATACAAACATGGTTACTTAAATTTAAAGGTCTTCCTAAACCTAAGCCCTTTTTCTTGTCCGGAACATATAAATGGATTTCTTTTGGTTCCAAGTAACTTTCAAGCAAGAAAACCAATAAAAGACCCTTAGTAGTTCATGGAGGGAATCTTGTACTAGTTTGGTTACACCATGTTTTCCCTAACCTCCTTAAAATATTTTTGGCCGAAATTCTAGGGTTAGGCACTCCTCTGATCAAGCATCAATTTGGTATAAAAACATGAAGAAAATCCTTCCTACATAGCATAGAAAACATATCATAAAATAAAGACTTGTTTAAACCTTCCTAGATTTGAAAACCCTTTCTTTAGCCGAATTTTCTAAAATTCTTTCCTAGGTTTTCTAATCCTCATAAAATCTGAAAATCACATAAAAAGCCTTGTACCATAGGTGAGGGGAAGCTTACATCCTTTTCGCTTGTGGATCTAAGGTGTGGTGATGGAAGAAGTAGCCTCTTCTTCTAGTTCCCTTCCCTTGTTCCTCTTGCTAAGTCCTCCTTGTATCTTAAGCTTTCTTAGGGGAAAAAACCTTGGCTTTGTGGCCGAAGATGGAGGAGAGGGGACTGATGGTTTCGGTGAGGGAGAGGAAGAATGAGACAAAATGAGAGAAAAATAAACTTCTCTTTCCTTGCTCCCTTTTATGTTACGGGGGAAGAGGTAGCAAGATTGATTTTTTGCTTTCCTTCTCCCTTAACCCATTTTCTATTTTTTTTCATTTATTTTATTTCTAATTTATTCTCATCATTCATGATGAAATAAGGGGGAATGAATCCCCTTAATTCTTCATTTAAGGTCACGACAAGAGAGGGAAAAGAGAGAGGAAGGGAGGAAGGCAAGTTGCCTTTCTCTTCTTAGATCTTTACTCCTATCTTTATCATGCATTCCCTTTCCTTGCTATCAATATCTTCTCTCTATCCCAATTGGTTTCTACTAATTAATTCTATAAATTATAGTATAAGAGGTTCAAGGTTCAATCCTTAACCTTCACTTCTTTTTATTTCATTTTATTCCTTTTTGCTTCAACTCACTTCCTATTATTTTTCTAAGGCAAAATCCCACATTCATATATTTATCTTACAAGCTTAGTGGGTATTACAGTATCCCGTACCTCATAAAAAGTTCGTCCTCGAACTTTAAAATAGTTACATCAGGTGGCACTGAACTTTCGGCTGAGTGCATCTGCCACTTTGTTCGCCTTCCCTGGGTGATAAAGAATCTCGCAGTCGTAATCTTTGACTAACTCGAGCCATCGGCGTTGCCTCATATTTAGGTCTTTTTGCGTGAAGAAATATTTCAGACTCTGATGGTCGGTATAAATCTTACACTGAGCTTCATATAAATAATGTCTCCATATTTTGAGAGCGAAGACCACGGCTGCTAGTTCTAAGTCGTGAATGGGATAATTCTTCTCATGTTATTTAAGTTGTCTTGAAGCGTAGGCAATAACTTTGCCATCTTGCATGAGTACATCTCCAAGTCCTGTGATGGAAGCATCGCTGTACATATCGAAGCCTTTGTTGGTTTCCGGAAGAGTAAGAATCGGAGCACTAGTCAGTCTCCTTTTTAATTCCGCGAAACTCTCCTCACAAGCTTCTGTCCATTCATACTTTGTATTTTTCTTGGTGAGGGTTGTCATAGGAGCTGCGATTTTGGAGAAATTCTCTACGAATTTCCTGTAATAGCCTGCTAGTCCGAGAAAACTCCTGACTTCGCTGGCATTCCTTGGTCGGTTCCAGTTATTTACAGCTTCGATTTTACTTGGATCCACCATAACTCCATCCTTGGAGATGACATGTCCTAAGAATATTACCCAGTCAAGCCAAAACTCATATTTGGAGAATTTTGCATATAGTTGTTTCTCTTGGAGGATCTGTAGTACAGTATTCAGGTGTTCAGCATGTTCTTCTGGGGTTCTCGAGTAGATAAGTATATCATCAATGAAGACGATTACAAATTTATCAAGATATCTGTAAATACTCGATTCATTAGGTCCATAAATACTGCAGGAGCGTTGGTTACTCCGAAAGGCATAACTATGAACTCATAGTGTCCATATCGGGTTCGAAATGCTGTTTTTGGTATATCATCTGGTTTCACCTTCACTTGATGATAACCGGATCGTAGATCTATCTTTGAGAAAACGATCGCACCCTTCAATTGATCGAACATGTCATCGATTCGTGGGAGTGGGTACCGGTTCTTGATCGTCACATTATTCAGCGCTCGGTAGTCTATACACATTCGCATAGACTCATCCTTCTTCTTTACGAACAGCACTGGAGCTCCCCATGGAGAGTGACTAGGGCGAATAAGTTCCTTGTCAAGTAATTCTGATAACTGTTCCTGAAGCTCCTTTAATTCAGCCGGAGCCATACGATAAGGTGCTTTTGAAATCGGCTGAGTACCAGGAATCAATTCGATTCTGAATTCTATCTCTCTGTCAGGGGCCAACCCTGGTAATTCATCAGGAAATACTTTTGGATAGTTGCATACTACTCTGACGTCTTCTAACTTCGGGTCTTTGACTTGATTGGTATCAACCACGTGCGCTAGAAACCCCATACATCCTTTATCTAACATCCTTTGTGCTTTAATAGATGACAATAACTTCTCCGTTCCTTTTGATTCCCCATAAAATTCAAACTCTAGCTCGTTCTCGGGTCGGAAAATCACTTTTCTTCTACGGCACTCGATTGAAGCGCCGTACTTGCTAAGGAAACCCATGCCCAAAATTATGTCATAATCCTGCATATCAAGTACTATCAGATTGCAGTAGAGTTCTCTGTTTGCGATCCTAATAAGTACTGCTTGCAGCATATGGTCCGATGGCATAATCTCCCCGGATGGTAAGGTTGTTAAGAAAGTGTCCTCTAGAGTTCGGAGTGGTATGTCTAGCTTCTTCATAAAAGGTGTTGAGACGAACGAGTGTGTTGCCCCGGTATCAAATAATACTACGGCATACTGATTGTAAATAAGTAGCTGACCTGTGACGACAGTAGAGGCATTCGCCATGTCTTCCTTGGTAAGAGAGTAGACTCTGACATTGGTCATAGTGGGAGGGGCCTCCAATCTTCCTTGGCTGATTGAAGTCCCTTCTATGGCGGTATGCATCTGGTGAAGCTGTGCGGGGGCACTCCTGTTCTGGAAGTCCTGCGGTCTATTAACTCCCCCGGCTACGTTCAGAGCTATCTCGGGTCGGAGCATCTTTAACATTAACCGGACCCTTTCTTTTTCAGTACGGATCAGTTCTGGGCACAATCGGGCTAGGCGGTTGAACCTCTTAACGGCTTCGTTAACTGACAGATCACCTTGCCGGAACTCAGTGAACTCGTCATAGTGCTTGTTGGTCACTTGCATATGGAAAAATTCCTCTAAGAACTCTGTCTCAAAATCTGTCCACTGCATTTGGTTTATTTGTCTTTTCGCCTTTACTCTGTCCCACCACATCTGGGCATCTCCGGTAATACAGAACGACGCGCATTTGACCTTCTCGTGTTCAGGCCAATTCAATAGTTCCATTATGTTTTCCACGGTCTTGAGCCAGGCTTGTGCATCCCATGGTTCACAGTTTCCCGAGAATGCTTCCGGCTTAAGCCTTTGCCATTGAATCAGATAGGCCTCTTGTCGGACCATCGGAGTAGGGGCTGCCGAGGGCACTGGTGCGGCTGTAGGTATAACCGGTAGTGCATTCTGATTTGCCGGTGGGGTAACTGGGTTGCCTTGCTGACCCATTAAGGTAGTGATCAGCTGTTGTTGCTCGGCAATCTGATGCTGGAGATTTGCGACTACCTGCGTAAGGTCTGGTGGAGTCACTGTTCCCTCGGTTCGGGTATTGCGTGTCCTAACCATGTTTATCTAAATAAGGACAATTAGACTAGTGTAAGTGGTTATCGTTTTTAGCCAATCTAACGTACTGTTTTGTTTCTATCTATTTGTTCTGGTATTATTCCTAACCTACCAATATGAAATCCTAATCTAAAGTATAACTAAAAGCATAGAATAAAGCATCAAACATAAGCAAGTAAAACATGAAGCTAAAGCATAAACAACATAAAGAAATGTAAGAAGTAGAGTGACAACAATATGACATAAGGAAATAAAGCATAAGTAATATAGCAAAGAAAATAAAGCATAAATCGTATAACATGAAACTAAGCATAAGCATATAACAAGAAAATTAAACATAAGCATTCTTACTTGGAGCGGCAGGTCGGAGGCTTGATGTGTGTGTAGTGAGCTGGCAATAACCTGGCTCTGATACCAACCTGTAACGCCCGCCCTTTACTAGGCCCGTAATTCGACCTAGGGGCGCATAAGGAGCCCACCCTTTTGGTACAAGCCATTCAAAGTAAAATACATGTCATACTTATACATATCAAACATCATACAAGCATGCATCACTTAGGCATACATCATATAAAAGTATGCATCACTTAGGCATACATCATGTCATAAAAGTATGCATCACTTAGGCATACATCATATAAAAGTATGCATCACTTAGGCATACATCATGTCATAAAAGTATGCATCACTTAGGCATACATCATATAAAAGTATGCAACACTTAGGCATACATCATATTAACATGCATATCATAAAAGCATACATATTTAAAACACATAGCATATCATCAAAGTATGCATATTTTCTTCCACATAGCATATCATAAAAAGCATGCATAATCTAAGCATATAGCATATCATCAAGCATGCATATTCTAAGCACATAACATACCATCAAAGCATGCATATTTCTAAACACATATCATATCATAAAAACATGCATATTCTAAGCATATATCATATCATCAAGCATGCATATTCTAAGCACATAACATATCATCAAAGCATGCATATTTCTAAACACATATCATATCATAAAAACATGCATATTTTAAGCACATAACATATCATCAAAGCATGCATATTTCTAAGCACATATCATTTCATGGAAAGTAGAAATCACAAGCATACATGTTTAAGCATAAGGGTGTATCATGTAATTATACTATCATAAGAAATATGGTAACATAGTTAGCTTGGGTTCTAAGCTTCCTAATCTCTTGGGTTCTTATCATGGCCGAACCCCCTTAGATCTCAATTTAGGTAAAAACAACCTCCAAGCATGTGGAACCTAAATTATCATTACATAAATTTCATAGGAAGCATTATAAGTATGATTTACTTGGTTTCTAAGTTCTCCAATTCCCTAAACTTCATGTGGCCGAACCCTATCAGGTGTGAAACAAGGTCCCAAATGTCATGAAAGCATGGAAACCTTAAATCACATTTATAGCATTTTTTTCCAAGTAACATAGTAACCATATTGAGCTAGTTCCTAAGTCCTTCAAGCCCTTAACATATGTCATGGTCAAACTTTTAACAAGTGTTCATTAGGGCTAAAAACAAATATACAATCATGTGAACTTGAACTAACATCATGTATAAATTCATAACAAGACATTATACAATATGTATGGCCGAAACTTACCCTAGTCTCAATTAGGTCATTAAACAGCATATAGCATAGGAACTTTATCTTTCTACTTATCATATTTCATGTAGAGTGACATAAGCATATTTAATTTTTGTTCTAGGGTTTCTAGGGCCTCTATCCCTTCATGGCCGAAACATACAATGGTCCATTTAGGTCATGGAAAAATTGTACAAGCATGTGACACAATCAACACATTATCATATTTCCATAAGAAGCATTTTTAACACCTTTGGTTTCATTTCTAAGGCCTCTAGGTCTTTTAAACCCTACTTGGCCGAAACTCAACAGTATATAAACTTGCTTCAAATAGCCTAAAAGCATAATAAATCATACAAGTTTCATAGCATGTATAAAGACAAGCATAATAAACATACATGTGAATTGTGTCTTGGGCTTCCTAGGTTTCTTTCCCTTTTTCTTTTATTTTTCCTCATGGCCGAAACCTACCAATCTTTAAACTAGGTTTTAAGTGGCCTAAAGCATGGAAAACCTAAGTAAGTTTCATGGCAAAAATTACTAAGAACATCATATACAAAGTGAGTTCATAAACAAGCTAGGACCCTTGTGATCTTACATGTCATATATCATGTAACAAATTTTCTATACTCCAATTAAACATGAGAGCATTAAACAACTTTCATATCATGATATCACAGAGGTCTTGAGCATATTAGAATTTTGTTCAAGCTTTTCTAAACTATCCATCTTATCATGGCCGAAAATCTAAAATAAGAGTTCATGAATTTCTAACAATGTTCAACATGCAATTCTTTAAGAGAACTCTATATTCTATCATACAAACATGATTACTTAAATTTAAAGGTCTTCCTAACCCTAAGCCCTTTTTCTTGGCCGGAACATATAAATGGATTTCTTTTGGTTCCAAGTAACTTTCAAGCAAGAAAACCAATAAAAGACCCTTAGTAATTCATGGAGGGAATCTTGTACTAGTTTGCTTACACCATGTTTTCCCTAACCTCCTTAAAATATTTTTGGCCGAAATTCTAGGGTTAGGCACTCCTCTGATCAAGCATCAATTTGGTATAAAAACATGAAGAAAATCCTTCCTACATAGCATAGAAAACATATCATAAAATAAAGACTTGTTTAAACCTTCCTAGATTTGAAAACCCTTTCTTTAGCCAAATTTTATAAAATTCTTTCCTAGGTTTTCTAATCCTCATAAAATCCGAAAATCACATAAAAATCCTTGTACCACAGGTGAGGGGAAGCTTACATCCTTTTCTCTTGTGGATCTAAGGTGTGGTGATGGAAGAAGTAGCCTCTTCTTCTAGTTCCCTTCCCTTGTTCCTCTTGCTAAGTCCTCCTTGTATCTTAGGCTTTCTTAGGGGAAAAAACCTTGGCTTTGGGGCCGAAGATGGAGGAGAGGGGACTGATGGTTTCAGTGAGGGAGAGGAAGAATGAGAGAAAATGAGAGAAAAATAAACTTCTCTTTTCTTGCTCCCTTTTATGTTAAGGGGGAAGAGGTAGCAAGATTGATTTTTGCTTTCATTCTCCCTTAACCCATTTTCTATTTTTTTTCATTTATTTTATTTCTAATTTATTCTCATCATTCATGATGAAATAAGGGGGAATGTATCCCCTTAATTCTTCATTTAAGGTCACGGCAAGAGAGGGAAAAGAGAGAGGAAGGGAGGAAGGCAAGTTGCCTTTCTCTTGCTCTTTTCTTGCTTTCTCTTATTAGATCTTTACTCCTATCTTTATCATGCATTCCCTTTCCTTGCTATCAATATCTTCTCTCTATCCCAATTGGTTTCTACTAATTAATTCAATAAATTATAGTATAAGAGGTTCAAGGTTCAATCCTTAACCTTCACTTCTTTTTATTTCATTTTATTTCTTTTTGCTTCAACTCACTTCCTATTATTTTTCTAAGGCAAAATCCCACATTCATATATTTATCTTACAAGCTTAGTGGGTATTACAAGTCCAAATAACAAATGGTAACTAATGTGCGTATTTTACATATGCATTTATGAATACTTTATTGTACATTCACGGATTTATCTTGAGTATATTCTACGCATTTGCATTTACTTTCATCATTATTTCAACAGAATTACTCTTTTGGTTCAGAGATACACTCTTGTGTGTTTTGTTGTAACATGAATGCTTTTGGAGTGGAAATGGAGTGAAACTGTACAACGGAGTAGTTTGTGAAGAAAAAAACAAAGTAGGGATGTGCCTCTTGGCATGGCCATGTCAATACACTCGAGCTCAACAAGAGCATGACCATGCCTCAAGGCACGACTATGTAAGTCATCTAGTACCAAATTCAACTCAGCCTGTATAGATCTACATGGGCGTGCCTCTTCACCAGATTGCAATTGGAGTATGGCCGTGCCTCATCACTGGAGTTGAACTCAGTGTAGGCCGTGTGGAGCACACATGGTTGTGCGCTTCTTCCAGCAGCCAACTGGCTCTAGTTGTGCCTCTTGGGTACGACTGTGGTAGGGGGTCGTGCTTGCCTATTTAAAGGGGATTTCTCCCTCATTTGGAGGGAGGAATTTTTCTCCTTTGGGGAAGATGATTAAGGCTCAGATCTAGTGTCTCGAAGGTCTCGAATCGATGATCCAAGGCTAGAGTCTAGATCTCCATCCCTCCATCAACAAGGATTGCTCCGGAGATCACTCGTTGGCATTTGCTAAGTCTCTTTTTCACCTCTCTCTCAATTTGAATGTTAAGGCTTCTTTGTTTTTGGATTCAATTTCCATCTTGTTATGGAATAGATTTCTTATTCTAGGGATTAGGGAATAATTGTAATGAGGGTTTGATGTAAACTCTTGGATTATGCTAATGCCCTATTCAAGTGATATTCTTATTGCTTGTTCTTGTTAAATCTAATGTGAATGTGTGGAATTGTACTTAATGATCATGTTAGATTTGATGAATGTGATGGATTGTTAACTTAGTATGGATTGATTTCTATATTGTATAACCGGGGGGTCCTAGTGACAAGGATACCCTCATAATCAGACATCTAGGGGGTGTATCTTGATGAAGGGGGCAATTTCCCCCACAAGGGAGATCGTAACTGCACGTAATGAGTTTTTCCTAATCTTTTGCTCATAGGTAACTTGTGTGATTTAGGAACATATGACCAGGGGGTCCTAGTGATAGGGATACTCTCTTAACTAGGCTTCTTAGATTATCGTTTTCATTTAGGAGGGTTGAATGACAATAGGGAAAGTACTCTGACATATAGCTGTGGATTAATGTTGGTATTTCGGTTAGGCTTCCTACATGTATAAGAATTGATGATAGGAAATGGGTAAATCCAAGCACATTAAGTTCCATCACTTTGAAACCGAAACCCCTAGGACATTTCGTTAAACAAGACTTCCTCACTTTTATCTTTAGTTTACTTTGCTTTGATTCTATACTTTGTTTTGTGCAAAAACACCTCCTTGAGAATTTGTTAGTTTAGCTAATTCAAAGTGTGAGTCCTTGAGTGTTCCCAATCCTTGTGGGATCGATATTTTTTATTACTAACAATGTAGCCATGCACTTATGGCTTTATAATAAGTTTTTAGCATTGTTGCTGGGTATTGACGTAGCAATTATTGATTTTCAATTTGAGTTAGTCTAGACTCTGTTTTTATTTTCTTTTTGAAAGTTTATTTACGCATACTTTGTATACATTTTGTGTTTCTTTTATTTCTATTTTTGCATTTTTTTTCTTCATTTTTACACAATTATTTCTGCATTTCCTTTTTGCAAGCTTCATGTAGTTCGACGAGTTTGTCCGATAGCTCTTTTACATTCCCATACAGGCCAACACGGTTCAGTTCTTCCTTTGTGAGTGTAACAACCCAATTTTCCCTATTTCAAATTCTAAAATTTCATAAAAATATTTGGAAATACTTTTAAAATATTCTAGAGATTTTTAGGAATTTTTAGAGTATTTTTACGTAATTTTTGGAGGTCATTTAGTAGGGTTACAAAAAGAAAGAAGTTTTTAAAAAAAAATGTTGAAGGTGAGATTCGAACCCACGATCTCCGACCGGACTGACCCAAGCAAAACTGGCCCAACCAGCTGAGCTGCACGGTTTTTGTTAATCATATATGGAGCGATGTATATATAACTAGTAGTTAGGAACAGTAAAATAAATTGGAAATAAAAGGGGCGCGGCTGAGAATCGAAGCCCAGACCTGTGGCTTCGAGCAAAACTCAACGGACCAACTGCGCCAGCGGTCTTTACTGATAAGATATGCAGCGACAAGTATATAAGGTAAAGTTAGAAATGAAAATAACCTAAAGTATAAGATTTAAATCTTATTTCGAAAACCTAAAATTTTCTCTCATAATTCCCGATCCTTCACGCGCGACGGCGTTCCTGTGCTCGGGCGGAAACAATGCCGAGCCTAGGGCATCGATTTCGACGACCGGCCGAGCATCTTTTTGTGAGATCTTCACACGGTGGTGGTCACCTCGTCGAGGAGAGTACACGGGTGTCAAGGGCTCGCCGAAACAGCCACACCTCCGAAGCCCTAGAGGTCGTCTCCGTCGGTTGTAAGTGCAAGAACAAGGGGTGAGTTGCTTCTCACCTGCAGTAGGAGTAGTTCCCTTCGATTGGTTTTCGATTGGTTTGGTTTCTTGCCACGATTGTCGATTTTCCGTGTAGCCTTGCCATGTTGTTCCCTTTTTGGTTGGGGTTCTGTTTTGTTGAAGTTTTATAAGCATGCGTTTTTGTTTTCCTTGCTTTTAAATTCTGTAGTAGCAAGAATTAGTATCCTGTTGCTAGATATGGGATTTGATTTTATTCTGTGATGTTCTTGAAGTAACTCAAGGTTTCTGTGCTTGATTCGGTTGAGATCTTAGAGTAGATTTTGTTAAGTGTATAATGCAGATTTAGTTAAGTGTATAATGCAGATTTGATTAAGATCACAAGTGCAGATTTTACAAGTTTAATATGTTGATTTTTGTTAAGTCTAGTATAGTGCAGATTTTTGATATTAGATGAGTGGGGAAACTGAGATAATTGAAATCAATTTGGAAGTTTAGATCTCCTCATAGTGCAGTTTTAAAAGGTTATAGTGAAGTTTGATTAAGTCTTTAGAGTATACAGATTTGAGGTTCTT
This sequence comes from Zingiber officinale, assembly GCF_018446385.1. Classification (NCBI taxonomy): domain Eukaryota; kingdom Viridiplantae; phylum Streptophyta; class Magnoliopsida; order Zingiberales; family Zingiberaceae; genus Zingiber; species Zingiber officinale. The sequence continues at coordinate 70,082,312 of NC_056001.1, forward strand.
TAATCTGAACATGAGGTTTAGATAATTTGCTTATGTTAAATCTGAGCATGAGGTTTAGGTAATTTGCTTACATTAAATCTGAGCATGAGGTTTAGATAAATTGCTTATGTTGAATCTGAGCTTGAGGTTTAGCTATGCTACTTCCATTCAAGTATATGGATAACATCTGTGCTTAGCTGATTCTAGAATTTTAAATGGAATACGAGTTATAATATCTTTATTGAGTGAATTCTAGATAAGCTGTGTATTAGTCATATTATGGAAAGGAAGTTTGAGAGACGATGAAAATCTGTACTAGCCAGAATATGTTTTCTTTTGTTAAGTTTCTTTGCAGAATTTCTGTTAAGCAAGTGCAGATTTTGTTAAGCTAGTATGCAGATTTCTGTTAAGCTATTATGCAGATTTTTATCAAGCTAGTATGCAGATTTTTGTTAAGCATTAGTATAGATTTCTGATAAGTATTGTATGTGTAGATTTCTTTTGTATTCTATGCATGATTATGTGTTACATAGTTAGTTTCATTTATAGATGCATACGAAAGATACCCTAACAGTATTTTGGGTTTAAGGAAAGTATAAGAAAGATAAAGAAAAGTATAAGAAAGATAAAGAAAGGAAAGAAAAAGGCCAAGGCCTTAAGTAGATCCCAAAGTCAAGACTTTAGGGCTTTTGGCACACGAGGTGCTTATTAAAATGCCAAGGCATTTAAAGAAGTAGTAAATAAGATAATAAGTATTTTACTTTTAAAGGGCATGTACTGGACACAAGGTCCAAGGGATGCGCTCCAAGTTGCCCCTAGGCACAAGGCCTAGTAGTATCTTAGTAGTTTCGGGATTAGCTACCTCGATTCTTATTAAGAATGCGCGCAAAGTGGTACAATGCCGGGCCCAAAAGAAGTTTATTATTATTTTGAAGTATTAAAGTATAAGTTTTGAAACAAATGAAACAAGCTTCAAATATGTTTAGAATTAGAAAGTTTAGTTTCTTGTTATTTGAAGCATGCAGTAGTAATTTTATTTGTTTCTTGCTATTTGATTATTCAGCATGTTTAGCTTTATTTGCTCTCAGCATGCAGTTATAGTTTTATTGGTTTATGAGCATGATCAGCTATACATGTTTAGTATTTCAGTTAGTATGATTCCTTTATTGGATTTTGAGCATGAATAGCTATACATGTTTAGTATTTCAGTTAGTATGATTCCTTTATTGGATTATGAGCATGATTAGCTATACATGTTAGTATTTCAGTTAGTATGATTCCTTCATTGGATTATGAGCATGATTAGCTATACATGTTTAGTATTTCAGATAGTATGATTCCTTTGCTATTTATGAGCATGAGTAGCTTTACATGTTAGCAATCAGTTTTAGCATGTTTTTATTTATATATATGCATATCGAGTTTTTGTGAGTTGATAGCGCTCACTAAGCTTTATGCTTATAGACTGCACTTCCTCCTACTGCAGATAAAGGAAAGGAAAAGATTTAGCAAGGAAGGCGACAAGGTGGTGGTGATGAAGGTGTGTGATGGCTGGACTATGGGGAGATCAAGAGTTTGCTAAGGGATTGTTAAGACTTTTCTGTTTAGAGTTCTTTAGTTTTCTTTTAATGCTATTATGAGTCAATATTGTAATTAAGTTTATTCCGCATTTGTAGTTGGGTTCTATTGATGGAGTGATATCGATGTTTGCTATTGTTAGGGTAGTTTTCTTCTTTTATTTGTGATATTATACTGCGTGGTTGTGAAGATATATGTTCCAGCCGCCTGTTGCTGAGTATAGTTTGTTTGTATTGAGGATTTGGTCACCGGTACAGGGGAGATTCTGCCAAAATTTTTCGGTAGAGATTTCTCATAGTTAAGTAGCGTACCGGTTAAGTAGAGTTAGTAGTTAAGTAGCGGTCACTCTTCGAGAGTAGTAGTAGTAGTAAGAAGGGTGGTCGTTACCGTTGGTATCAGAGCAGGTCCCATTCTTCAGCATCACACACATCAGCATCATCCTTGCCGTCTTCAAGTAAGAAAGTATTTAAATTCTTTCTTTATTCTGCTTTCCTTATTATTAACTGCAGTACAGAGTAATTGCTTTTGAGTACTTAAGTAAGATAGAAGTTATTGTTTTTCCTTTCTTGATCCATATATATGTATGTTTAGGAAGGATAGAGAAGATAGCAAGTCTCTTTCTTTGCATAATTAGATGGCAAGAAGAGAACATCCCCGTACCGTTTATATTGAGGACCAAGTTCAGGAGAACGAAGAGCCCAGAACCCCTGGGCCTATTCTCTCTGAAGTTGTTGCTCAACTTCAGAGACAAGTAGCGAGCAGCAGCAAGTGATTGCCAATCTAATGGCCAATCAGAAGTCAGCTCCTCCCACTCCCCCATCCATTAATGTGGAGACTCCAGTGGTGACTGAAGTCCTATTAGTTGCCCTGGAAGTCGCCACAACACCTAGAAGACAAGAAGCATACTTCATCCAGTGGCTGAAACTGAAACCAGAAAGCTGAGCCCTGGGGTGCCCAGGCTTGGTTCAAGACACTTGAGAGCACAATGGAGCTTCTTGACTGACCAGAAGTCGAGAAGGTTGATACCATTAAGTGTGCCTCTTTCTGCCTATCTGGAGATGCTTGTATGTAGTGGGAGCGAGTTAAGAGTAAGAGAGCAGTCAACCAGATGAGCTGGGTTGACTTTGAGATAGAGTTTTACTAAGAGTTCTTCCGCCAACGGATCACCAATAAACATTATGAGGAGTTTATAGAATTTAGACCAGGTGACCTACCAGTAGAAGAAGCGGTTAAAAGATTTAACAGGCTAGCTCACCTTTGCCTATAGTTAGTAAGTACAGTGAAAGAACGAGTCAGACTGATGCTCCTAATGCTGAGACCAGAAATAACACCTAATGTGAGTAGTGAAACTCACCGACCATAGAATGGTGAAGAGCTGGTCAATAGGGCATTAGTGAGCACTATCTAAACGACATCAAGGCATAACAAACGCAACACAAGCCAGTCAAGATAGAAGACAAGACAGTGGGGGAACAGAGACCCCAGTCAAGTAATCAGAACTGGAAGGACAAAGATAACAAGAAAGACCCAAGCAGGAAGATGTTCGGGTAGTCTGTGAGTATCCAGAAGTATTTCCAGAAGGGCTACCTGGACTACCTCCCAACAGAGAAGTGGAGCCAATTTCAAAAGCTCTGTACCAAATTTCTCTAGCAGAGCTAAAAGAGTTATAAGAACAATTTCAGGAGTTACTTGACAAGGGTTTCATCCGCCCTAGTCATTTACCCCGGGAAACTCCAGAGTTGTTCGTTAAGAAGAAAGATGGATCCATGCTAATGTGCATAGATTTTAGAGCGCTGAGCAAAGTAGCAGTTAGGGACAAGTACCCTCATTCCAGAATAGATGATCTATATGATCAGCTAAAAAGGGTAATAGTGTTCTCTAAAATAGACTTGTGCTCTGGGTATCATCAGTTGGAAGTGAAAGAAAGTGATACACCCAGGTTAAGCTAACAAAGTGACAGATGCACTAAGCAGAAAATCCAGTGCATCCCTGATGTCTTTGTCATCATTAGCCCTGCCACTGCAGAAGGAGTTGTCGGATACGAACTCGGGTTATTGGATTCAAAGTCCAATGTCGTAACCACTGGACTTGAAGTTAGTGGTTAACAAAATGTCACTCCAAAAGGAGTTGTCAGATTTCGGACTTGAAGTTGTTTATAGGCAACTCTCTGCATTGACCTTAGAGTCAACCCTGCTTGAGGATATACAGAGAAAGCAAAGTGAAGATCCTGATATCCAAAAGATCAAGCAAGGGATACAAGAAGAAGGAAATTCGGAGTTTCGAGTATCAGACAGTGGAATTCTTTATCAGGGGAGTCGCCTTTGTGTTCCCAATGATGAAGAGCTGAGAAAAGAAATGGAAGTAGAGCTGGGCATTCAGACAGAGCTGATAGATGAGACTACTCAGGCTATTCAGAAGATCAGACAGAGAATTGAGACTGCCCAGAGTAGACAGAAGAGTTATGCTGACACACGGTGTAGGCCACTTGAATTCCAAGTAGGGGATTCAGTTTTTCTCAAAGTCGCTCCTATGAAGGGAGTGATGAGATTTGGCAAGAAGGGTAAATTAAGTCCTCGTTATGTAGGACCTTACCTAATCATAGAAGGGATTGGGAAAGTAGCTTACAAGCTGGATTTACCACAGGACATGTCAGCAATACATAATGTGTTTCATGTCTCCATGTTAAAGAAGTGCCTCCATGACCCTAGCCAAGTGATTGAGCCTCAGTCAGTGCAGATCCAAGAGGATCTTAGTTATGAGAGTAGACCTACACAGATAGTGGACAGAGTAGTCAAGAGACTAAGAAGCAAAGAAGTACCACTAGTGAAGGTCGTTTGCCAGAACCAAAAGCACGAGGAAGTCACTTGGAGCGGGAGGAAAGTATGAGACAGAAATATCCAGAACTATTCTAAGTTCGAGGACGAACTTTTTATAAGATATGGGGAATTGTAACTACCCAATTTTCCCTATTTCAAGTTCTAAAAGTCCATAAAAATATTTGGAAATACTTTTAAAATATTCTAGAGATTTTTAGGAATTTTTAGAGTATTTTTACGTAATTTTTGGAGGTCGTTTAGTAGGGTTACAAAAAGAAAGAAGTTTTTAAAAAAAAATGTTGAAGGTGAGATTCGAACCCACGATCTCCGACCGGACTGACCCAAGCAAAACCGGCCCAACCAGCTGAGCTGCACGGTTTTTGTTAATTATATATGGAGCGATGTATATTTAACTAGTAGTTAGGAACAGTAAAATAAATTGGAAATAAAAGGGGCGCGGCTGAGAATCGAAGCCCAGACCTGTGGCTTCGAGCAAAACTCAACGGACCAACTGCGCCAGCGGTCTTTACTGATTAGATATGCAGCGACAAGTATATAAGGTAAAGTTAGAAACGAAAATAACCTAAAGTATAAGATTTAAATCTTATTTCGAAAACCTAAAATTTTCTCTCATAATTCCCGATCCTTCACGCGCGACGGCGTTCCTGTGCTCGGGCGAAAACAACGCCGAGCCTAGGGCATCGATTTCGACGACCGACCGAGCATCTTTTTGTGAGATCTTCACACGGTGGTGGTCACCTCGTCGAGGAGAGTACACGGGTGTCAAGGGCTCGCCGAAACAGCCACACCTCCGAAGCCCTAGAGGTCGTCTCCGTCGGTTGTAAGTGCATGAACAAGGGGTGAGTTGCTTCTCACCTGCAGTAGGAGTAGTTCCCTTCGATTGGTTTTCGATTGGTTTGGTTTCTTGCCACGATTGTGGATTTTCCGTGTAGCCTTGCCATGTTGTTCCCTTTTTGGTTGGGGTTCTGTTTTGTTGAAGTTTTAGAAGCATGCGTTTTTGTTTTCCTTGCTTTTAAATTCTGTAGTAGCAAGAATTAGTATCCTGTTGCTAGATATGGGATTTGATTTTATTCTGTGATGTTCTTGAAGTAACTCAAGGTTTCTGTGCTTGATTCGGTTGAGATCTTAGAGTAGATTTTGTTAAGTGTATAATGCAGATTTAGTTAAGTGTATAATGCAGATTTGATTAAGATCACAAGTGCAGATTTTACAAGTTTAATATGCTGATTTTTGTTAAGTCTAGTATAGTGCAGATTTTTGATATTAGATGAGTGGGGAAACTGAGATAATTGAAATCAATTTGGAAGTTTAGATCTCCTCATAGTGCAGTTTTAAAAGGTTATAGTGAAGTTTGATTAAGTCTTTAGAGTATACAGATTTGAGGTTCTCTAATCTGAACATGAGGTTTAGATAATTTGCTTATGTTAAATCTGAGCATGAGGTTTAGGTAATTTGCTTACATTAAATCTGAGCATGAGGTTTAGATAAATTGCTTATGTTGAATCTGAGCTTGAGGTTTAGCTATGCTACTTCCATTCAAGTATATGGATAACATCTGTGCTTAGCTGATTCTAGAATTTTAAATGGAATACGAGTTATAATATCTTTATTGAGTGAATTCTAGATAAGCTGTGTATTAGTCATATTATGGAAAGGAAGTTTGAGAGACGATGAAAATCTGTACTAGCCAGAATATGTTTTCTTTTGTTAAGTTTCTTTGCAGAATTTCTGTTAAGCAAGTGCAAATTTTGTTAAGCTAGTATGCAGATTTCTGTTAAGCTATTATGCAGATTTTTTTATCAAGCTAGTATGCAGATTTTTGTTAAACATTAGTATAGATTTCTGATAATTATTGTATGTGTAGATTTCTTTTGTATTCTATGCATGATTATGTTGGGTTTTTCGGGCCGCGAAAACCGCTTTTCGCGTTGCGGAAACCCCGAATCGCCCAAGCCACGGATCTCGTGCAAGGTAAAACTTTCGAAAAATACGAGTACGAGTTTAAAACACGATCGACTCTTAGATCTACGAGGGAAAAACATTTACCCTTGATGCGTGCCCTTCGTAATCCCGCAACGTCCAAAGGTAACCGGATCTCGAGACCGTCAAGCGAACGGTCCTCTAGCGGTATCCACACGAACAATGATTGGTCTTCTACCACTCAAAGATGGAGAGGAGAACCCACAAGTGTGCTAGCACTTTCTAGGGCTCTCGGATTGGATCTAAAAGGTGAGAAAGGAGAGAAGGGAAAAAGGAACTCACACACTCCTCTAGGTACTCTCCTTTTGTGACCTTCACACCACCTAGTTGCTTGGAATCAACTCTCACTTCTTCTCCACCATGAAGCCACGACCATCAGCAAGCTAGAGAGAGGGAGAAGCACCCAAGGAAGAAGAAGCATTGAACACCATTCAATTGCCACCAAATGAAACCCTCTACTCACTTAGTGTGGCTGACCACCACATGTGTAACCCCCACATTAATGTGGCCGGCCACATTAAGAGGATTAATGGTGTGTAACCTCCATGAGGTGGCACACCATTATATAAGGGGATGATGTGGCATGCCATGTAGGATGAGTCATCCTCATGATGTGTCAATTCATCAAGTCAAAACTTGATGTGTCAACCTCTATTTGGTCAAGTCAAACTTGACCAATGCTCTTCCTAGTTGAGTTAAATCCAATCTTTGATTCAAGTCAATTTTAATTTAATGAATCTTAATTCATTAATATAAATTGACTCATGAATCAAATTTAAATTAGACTCATTCAACAATTGAATCTAATTGAGTCTAACTCAATAAGTCTAATTTGAATCCAATCTTTGATTCATCATATGAATCTAATCCTATTGGTTCATCATATGAACCTAATCTCCATGCACATGTTCTTTGTGTGTGACCCAATAGGTTCTTGTAACGTTGGCAATGTTATAAACTCCTTTAAAAATATAAGCAATGAGCGGCATCTAGCAATACATCATTGCTACCCAAGTTACAAGAAATGTTGAGATCCAACATCACCTTGTGACTACTAATTGTGACTCCTCACAATATGTGACAAGTGTCCTTCTATCCTAGACATCTAGATTGATCAATGTGAGGCATAGACCATGTCATCCTCTGACCAATCTAAATCTTGAACTCCGAGTAGACTCACTCAATCAAATGAGCTCAATATCTCATATTGACTCATTTGGGTATGGTCATACACTTCGTGGTCTCACTCTATCAAGAATATCGATGTCTCTCCCGTCATATAGGAGGGATAGATCCCATCTACATCACTCACATCCCTCTGCATAATTTGTTATATACCCAGTAATCGCCTTTATAGTCCACCCAGTTACGGGCGACGTTTGACGAAACTAAAGTACATAACTCCTTATGTAGGGATCCATGGTGACTTCAGGTCTAAGAACTAATAGTCATACTAATAGCCACATGAGAAAGTATATGACACTCATATAACGATCCATGATACTTTCTCATGGCGGGTCATTCAGTATACATTCTCCAATGTATACCCATGTGTCAGCTTGATATCTCTATATCCATGACTTGTGAGATCAAGTCATCGAGCTGACCTACATGCTAGTCTTATTGCATTAACATTGTCCCTGAATGTTAATACTCGACTAGGAATGATTTAGAGTAGTGTTCTCTACATCATCTCACTATCGATTCAACTAATCGATTGATATAGGTATGAACCTTCTACTCAAGGACGCAATTATACTTAGTCTATTTGGCACTAATACAAATAAGTATAATAACCAAACAAATGCCTTTATTAATATACAAGAATATGATACAATGAGTCCATACAATCATCAAATGATTGGCTCTAGGGCTCTAACTAACAGATTATGTGTTACATAGTTAGTTTCATTTATAGATGCATACGAAAGATACCCTAACAGTATTTTGGGTTTAAGGAAAGTATAAGAAAGATAAAGAAAAGTATAAGAAAGATAAAGAAAGGAAAGAAAAAGGCCAAGGCCTTAAGTAGATCCCAAAGTCAAGACTTTAGGGATTTTGGCACACGAGGTGCTTATTAAAATGCAAAGGCATTTAAAGAAGTAGTAAATAAGATAATAAGTATTTTACTTTTAAAGGGCATGTACTGGACACAAGGTCCAAGGGATGCGCTCCAAGTTGCCCCTAGGCACAAGTCCTAGTAGTATCTTAGTAGTTTCGGGATTAGCTACCTCGATTCTTATTAAGAATGCGCGCAAAGTGGTACAATGCCGGGCCCAAAAGAAGTTTATTATTATTTTGAAGTATTAAAGTATAAGTTTTGAAACAAATGAAACAAGCTTCAAATATGTTTAGAATTAGAATGTTTAGTTTCTTGTTATTTGAAGCATGCAGTAGTAATTTTATTTGTTTCTTGCTATTTGATTATTCAGCATGTTTAGCTTTATTTGCTCTCAGCATGCAGTTATAGTTTTATTGGTTTATGAGCATGATCAGCTATACATGTTTAGTATTTCAGTTAGTATGATTCTTTTATTGGATTTTGAGCATGAATAGCTATACATGTTTAGTATTTCAGTTAGTATGATTCCTTTATTGGATTATGAGCATGATTAGCTATACATGTTAGTATTTCAGTTAGTATGATTCCTTCATTGGATTATGAGCATGATTAGCTATACATGTTTAGTATTTCAGATAGTATGATTCCTTTGCTATTTATGAGCATGAGTAGCTTTACATGTTAGCATTCAGTTTTAGCATGTTTTTATTTATATACATGCATATCGAGTTTTTGTGAGTAGATAGCGCTCACTAAGCTTTATGCTTATAGACTGCACTTCCTCCTACTGCAGATAAAGGAAAGGAAAAGATTTAGCAAGGAAGGCGACAAGGTGGTGTTGATGAAGGTGTGTGATGGCTGGACTATGGGGAGATCAAGAGTTTGCTAAGGGATTGTTAAGACTTTTCTGTTTAGAGTTCTTTAGTTTTCTTTTAATGTTATTATGAGTCAATATTGTAATTAAGTTTATTCCGCATTTGTAGTTGGGTTCTATTGATGGAGTGATATCGATGTTTGCTATTGTTAGGGTAGTTTTCTTCTTTTATTTGTGATATTATACTGCGCGGTTGTGAAGATATATGTTCCAGCCGCCTGTGGCTGAGTATAGTTTGTTTGTATTGAGGATTTGGTCACCGGTACAGGGGAGATTCTGCCGAAATTTTTCGGTAGAGATTTCTCGTAGTTAAGTAGCGTACCGGTTAAGTAGAGTTAGTAGTTAAGTAGAGGTCACTCTTCGAGAGTAGTAGTAGTAATAAGAAGGGTGGTCGTTACAGTGAGTCTGCATTGGATTGTGTTCATCTCCTTCGAGTTGACTAATTTTTTGAATTAAGTGGAACTCTTGCCACTTTGTCGATTAGAGCCATACGTGTATCCTCATCGGATGGAGAACCACTGGTCGATATCAGTTTTGAGATACACCTCCATCCACTTCTTCCAATACAAAAAGACATTCCTATTGAAGAGTGGGGGAGGAGTGAACGGTGTTGTAACCTTCACTTTGGGTCATTTAGTAAAAGGACCTTGCACACAAAAAGAAATAACCAAAAATAATCCCAAAATCAGGTCTTGGATTAGTAATGTGGGAGATAAAGCAAAGATATTGCTCGAATGGTGTTGCACTAATATTGAGCAATTCAAAGAAATCACAATGAAAAGATATTGCTTGAATGGTGTTGCATTAGTACTGACCAATTTAGATGGATTCAAAAAACTTAAAATCAAAATTAAAAGTGAAAATAATGAAAGTAAAGAATAAACCCCCTGCTCAATTGGTGGTTGCACCAATTCAGAGTAAATAGGGCTCTAATACCACTTATAGGATCGATGCACGTGAGAGGGGGAGGATGAATCACGTGTATTTTAGGAAATAATCTTTTTTGATTTTATAAAACAAGTGCACAATGAAATTTGAAGTAAGAACGAATACAAAGAAAATGAACATGAGCAGTTTACTTAGTTCGGAGCATTCGTCGACTCTTACTCCAAGACCCACGATTCCTCAAACTGCATCGATGGACAACCGCTAAAAAACTCTTCTGGAATCGCCAAAAGAGTGCATCAAATACAAAAATAATATAGAGAAGTGTAACAATTCTACACATCCCTTTTACAAAAATACTAAGTATGCACAATAATGAAATTCGTTACCAGCTCAAAGGATGAAGATCTGGACGAACTAGGGAGTTGGTGTCAGTCTTTCGGCAGCGGTACGTCATAGTGGACCAGTAGTATGGCCACAACGTGAAGATAAAGTAGTAGACTAATCGTAGTAGCTCATATGAAAGTTATGTTGAAGTAGCTAGTCAAACAACATTTTTATTGAGTGTTGAGGGTGCCTCCAGTCTCATCCGAGGTGCCTCCAACCTAAAAAATTATCTCATAAACTTTGGTCACAATAAGTCACATGAACTATGACTTCTATCCACTCGAGGGTACCTTCTAAGCACTCTGAGGTGCCTCCGAAGTACTCTGAGGTGCCTCTAGCGATACCTCCCCATCGTGAGAACTTTATCCTCAAAGTTCATCCGGTGAGGTGCCACTCCGAGGAGCCTCCTTGTAGCTTTGAGGCACCTCAAACATTGTTTATTCAAGACTACTTTTTCTTTTTTACCCCTGCAAAAAGTGTCAGTCCCCTGCTAAATAGAGTTAGCACAATAAAATATAAGGGATTATTAACTATATCATCTCCTCATAATCAGGATCTAGTCAAGTCTCAGTTTAGGCTTCTAAAATGGACCTAAATTGGACCAGCACTTACAATCCCTAATTGGGACTCATCCTCACTGGATCACTCTCCTTCAGTGATTTACCTTATTTACCATGCAGAATGGCTTGACTATCTTTAACCCACTAGGTTTTCTTGCCAGTTGTCAGGTCTACAGATCCAACTAAATTTTGGCTAGCTATTAGGTCCCACGGACCCAACAAAATTTCCTGCCAGATATTAGATCACTTCTTGACTTATCTTGACTTCCCAGTAGCTATCAGCTACAATAGACCTAGCTAGAATTTAGCCTGGAGTTAGGTCCTCCAAACCAGTTAAGTACTGCACACTTGGCAACACGGTTAGATAACACAACATCTAACTTTAATCTATTTACCATTTATCAAATCTTAAGTTTGATCATTAGTGCTTCTACACCAACAATGGGAACCAAAATATAATTTCAGTCCCAAATTTTAGCGACCAAAATTATATTTCGGTCTCTAATATTCCATATTTCTATTAATTTTTGGGTCAAATATTAGCGGCTAAATTTTAATTTTGGTCTCTGATTAGCGACCAAAATGAAAATTCGGTCGTTAATTTTATTAAAAACCCAACAATAATATCTCTATTTTCATTATTTTTACCCTGTTTACATAAAATATCACACACAAATAATACAACCAATATTGTGCATGATACAAACATATCTAAACATCTCCAATATTACACACAAACATATCCAATATCACACAAATATATTCAAACTTCACAATCAACAAACATGATACAAATAATATCATAAACTTCAACATCAAAGCTAAACCATATCACAAACAATATCCACACAATACAAATGTCAAACCATAAAGTTCACGATACAAATCAAATTCATGATACAAACCAAATGCAATAAAGTACATGATATCCAAATGTCAACGTCAAACCTTAGATCCATGATACAACCATATCCAAATGTTGATGACAAATATGTCAACGTGCTCAAAAATACAATAACAACATTCATCGTTCAATCCTGCATCAAGTAGAATATGTTATATTATTAAATACAATAAGTACATAATATATATCATAATGATGCATAAAAAATAAATTCTATCTGAATACATACCTTAATTCTAGCATGTGGTATCTATAAGTACCCCGTGATAGTTTTGATGTGATTAACCAAGTCAAGTTATATCCTGTTGTATTTTAATCTTTGTGTTTAAGTGTGCAGGAACTTAGGAGCACAAGAAGTCGAGCGAAAGATGTCGCTAATGAGAAGGATGGCATGGGAGAGAGTTAACGGGCTCGGTGCATCTGAGGGACAAGGTATTGTGAAAAGTACGCTAGCGGACAAGAAGGAACTGCGTGGTGTTTTTCAAGAGATAAGAAGCTAGAGCGGAAGCTTGCTCAAGGAGAAGGTTAGAAAATGAGTTCTGGTGAGCCCTATTCCGGATGGTTGAGATTACCCAATCAAGTGAAGGCAGAGTAGAATACTTGGACATAAAGTCAACTCTAAGTTAACTAGTGTTCGGGCACTTGGAGCTATTTCGAGAGCCCGAAGCTACTCCGGGTGTCCAAACAACTTTGGTCCAGGGCGCCTCGTGCCTCATCAAGTGGATCATCACCAAGTCCACCTAGGCAACGGTCTGGGCACCCGGAGCAGGTTCGGGTGCTCGAAAGAGGAAAAATTTTTATCCCTTATCCGTTGCGTAGCTATTTGTGAGAAGATGAGATTTGCCATATTGGAGGGGGGGGGGCGCCCGGAGAGGGTTCGGGTGCACAGACCATGCCATGTCAGTAAATAGTCAATTTTGACCAGTGGGCTATAAATAGAGCCCTAGTCTTCTCCTCTTCGAACAACACACTTTGGACTTTGAGTTTCTTTCTGTTTTTCATTTCCAAGTGTCATTTTCACGTACGAGACTTCTCCTCCTCCGATTTTTTGTGCAAGAAGGAGATTTTCTTACTAAGACGATTTTCCTTGGAGTAGCAATTCTCTGATTATAAACCAAGTAAAAATTTGTATGTCTCGCACTCTTTTAATTCAATTATATTTTGATAAAGTGTGTAATTAATAAATCTCGATTGTTTGAGAAAGGTATTTGCTATTTTATTTTGTACATGTCAATTCATGTTAGATAAAAATGGGAGGAAGCTAAGAGGACAAGATGGACAAGTGGAACACAATATAGACTGATTGCCAAGTAAATACATTGAATATAGACTTTTTTCCTTTAACCACTACTACCACTATTACCACTCATTGCCACCTAATCAATCCACTAACTCAATTGTTAATTTTGAGTCATTTTATCAACACTCCCCCTTGATTGAAAATTGCAAACACAAAGACACGGTCTAAAATAAATAAACTTATCTCTCGGAAGTGACTTCATCAAGATATCCGCCACTTATTCATGTGTGTTGTTGTACTCCAACATAATTTCATTATTTGCAACTAAGTCTTGAATAAAGTGTAAATGAATATCAATATCCTTAGTGTTGGAGTGTATACTGAAAGCCTAAGCTTTGTAAACATTCATTATGAATAAAGAATCACATTTGGTCTAATTATCTACATTTGTTTGTAGTTGTTCATTTAATTTATATTGTAGATAACATAGTATGTGGTGTCACATACAGAAGATGATGTTATCAGTACCTTATAAATTATAAATAGTAGCTCACGACCAGAATGGAAAGGAACAAACCATTAGAAGGTCGTAGTGTAATTAGGTATTAGTTTATCTTGACTATGTAATTACACTAGTACACTCAGAGTGTATTGAGTAGGACCATTTGAGGTCGTTTCTTTATACTGACTTTATAAAGGAACAAAGACCTTGGTTATTATGGAAGTGTGTGCTCTTAATCCTAAAATAATAACAAGCACATATATTTGATATTTATTTCTTTAATTTATCAATGGGTGAGATTTAGTTCGATGAATCAATAAGCCCGATAAATTGGGAAATGATATCACTTATAGTGTGTGTTGTTGATTATAGAAGGAAACTGTGTCCTAGAGATACTAGGTTGATAATGTCCCCAAGAGGAGCTCATAAGAATTGTCATGTTAAACCCTGTAGGTGGACTTAGTCCGACATGACGATAAGGTTGAGTGGTACTACTCTTGGACTTAGACATTAATTAAATGAGTTGTCAGTAACTCACTTAATTAGTGGACATTCGATATCTTAAACACAGGGAGACTAACACACTCATAATAAGCAGGAGCCCAAAAATGTAATTTGGGATTAGTGCGGTAGTTCAATGATAGTTCTCTAGTGGAATGAATTATCATTGATAAAATTAAGTTGTGTGTTCGGGGCGAACACGGGATGCTTAATTTTATCGGGAGACCAAAACCAATTCCTCCTCTCGGTCCCTATCGTAGCCTCTTATTTATAGAGTTCTATACCCACCTATACCCACCTTCTATACCCACCCAATAGGGGCCGGCCAAGCTAGCTTGGGATCAAGCTAGGGCCGGCCTAGGTATGAGATTGGGTGGCCGGCCCTAGCTTGAACCCAAGCTAGTAGGGCCGGCCAAAATAAATTAAAAAACAAATTTAATTTTAAATTTTATTATTATGTGGAAGATATATTTTAAAGAGAATTAAAATTAAAATATCTCTCTTGTAAAAGATCTACAAAATATTAAAGAAAGAGATTAGATCTCTTTCCTTATTTGTAGATTGGAGAGATGTTTTATTTTTTCTTTAAAAATTATTCACATGTTGATAAAATTAAAATTATAGAAATTTCCTTTTATCAACCATGAAGAGATTTTAAAGAGAAATTTTATTTTTTAAAATTTCCGGAAACAAATTAGGAAGTTTTAATTGTTGATTAAAACTTATCCTCTTTTGTTATCCAATGATGGCCGGCCACTTGAAATTAATTGGGGAAATTTTATTTTATTTCTCTCAATTAAATCATGTCAAGGAAATTAAGGAAAATTTATTGTAATTAAATTTCCTAATTTGCCTAGGCCAAGGAATATAAAAGAAGGGGTGAGGTGCCTTCACAAGATACAACATCTATTATTCCTCTCCCTCTTTTGTTCCTTGGTGTGGCCAACCTCTCCCTCTATTACTCTTGTGGTGGCCGACACCAACCCTTCTATTGGAGCTCTTGTGGTGGCCGGATACTACTCGGAGAAGAAGAAGAACAAGGAGAGAAAGCTAGCATCTCTTGGAGCTTGGTTAGTATTTTGTTTTTCCTCCTTGGTGAAGCTTCCTCTTTGTTGGCCGAACCTAGCTAGGAGGAGAAGAAGGTGATTGGTGGTTTCTCATCTCGGAAGATCGTTGCCCACACAACGTCTGAGGTTAGAAGAGGAATACGGTAGAAGATCAAGAGGTTTTTCTACAAGGTATAACTAGTAATTTCTATTTCCGCATCATGCTAGTTATTTATGGAAATAATACCAAATACAAGAGGCTTACGTTCTAGAATTTCGAATATGTTTTTCAAGTTGTGTTCTTTGTTTCTTTCTTTTCCTTGTGATTTGATTGTTCTCTTTGGTTAACCTAAAGTTATTTTAGGAAATTAAATATTAGCTTTCTATTAAAGGTTTTGTCTAGTCGGTGGTGGTTGCTCCCATATCCAAGAAGGCCAGGTGCCTCGCCACGTCGAATCTTAACCTTATGGAAATTAATATTTAATGAAATTAATAACTTAAGGAGACTTGGGTCAAACGTGTTAAGTTCCGCAGGAGATCCAAGTCAAAACCTAAAAGAACAAATAGATTAAGTTTTGGATCAAACGTGTTAAGTTCCGCAGGCGATCCAAAATTTAATTTAAAAAGAACACATGGTAGCTAGGAAAAGGTTCAGACCTTTGTACAAAATTTTTGTACAGTGGAACCTATAGGTTTTCCGAGTAGCAACCAACAAGTGGTATCAGAGCTAGGGTTTTGCCTCTGTGTATTTGGTATTTAGTTTAATTATGCACATGTCATACATAATTTAGGCAGGTTAATAGTAGGATGTGCTAACTCTATGGATGCAGGATCCAACTATTATGGCTTTTAGTTAATTATGTGTGTGATTGGACCCTTGGACATGTCAAGGGCAATTTATATGTGTGTGCATGATTGTATTAAAATACAGCAGGAGCTGTATTTAGTTTTATTAGGATTTTATTTTTGATCTAGATACATGTACATTCCTTTTATGGAATATAGGATCAAAAATGTAAAATTCTATTTATGTCGCGGATCGAATCTTGCAAAGCGTGGAACCTTCTAAGGACCAGAGGCGCAGCGGAACTCGGAGCAAGATGGATGCGACAGACCCGGTGGCGGTGGCCAAATATGGCAGCAGCTTCGGATGACAACACACGGAGGACAATTAAAGATAAAAGCCATAATAGTTGAAAATTAGATTTTCTATTTATTGCTTTTATATTGTGCTGTGTGTGCATGTTAGTTTACAAGTTTAGTAGGCTAGCATAGTTAAAATTCCTCATTTGTAAATAACTAAGTGGGAGAGGGTTTTTTAAGTAAATCCCATGGTCTCCATTACTGGTTTATAAGTGATGCAAACAAGCTTGCGCGTTGGCTCTGAGTGCCTTCCTCCATAACGGATGAGCTTGTTTGCGGATCACTAGAACAGACTTCCATTTCTAGATGACTATAGGAAGTTAATCAAGAGCGTGTGATCTTCCCCAACGGAAGGGGCATAATCTTATTAATGGACTTAGTGTCAAGTAATGGTGAACACTTAGACACATCTAATAGTATCCTCCCCAACGGAGTCACTGTTATTATTTGTGAGACCAAATAATACCAACTATTAATTTTATTTGTCAAAAAATTAGGTTGACAAGATAATAAAATTAATGGGTTAAAACCCTCCTTTTACAAATGTTGAAATTGTATACGTCCACACTAACGTGGCATACAAAATTCACGGTGTTATGAGGTGTTGGTTAATTTAAAATAGTATTGTTTGAGGAATCAATATTATTCTAAATTTAGAGTTCTGACCAAAAGTTATTTGTGATTCTTAGGATGACTTTCAACCCACTGTCCATCATACTTCAAAAAAATAGACTTACTGGACCAAATTACATAGATTGGAAAAGAAACCTGGATATTGTTCTGACTGCTGAAAGCTATAAATTTGTACTGACTGAACCTTGTCCTGATGCACCCACTGGTGAATCTACCCAAGAGGAGATTGAATATCATAAGAAATGGATAAAGGCAGATGAGATGGCGCGGTGTTACATTTTGGCTTCAATGTCAAATGTATTGCAACATCAGCATAAAGATTTACCAACAGCTTATGATATTATGAACAATCTCAAGGAACTCTTTGGTCATCAGGATAGGGCTTCTAGACAAGAAGCTATGAGAAAGATAATGACAGCCACCATGCAAGAGGGTACTCCTGTAAGGGATCATATCCTAAACATGATGGCTTATCTGAACGAGATACAGATCCTTGGAGGAGAAATTGATGGGGAAACCCAGATCGATATGATCCTCCAAACGCTACCTAGAAGTTTTGAGCAGTTCCGCCTGAACTATAATATGAATAAGAGGATTTATTCATTAGGGGAACTACTGACAGAACTTCAAGCGGCAGAAGGATTATTTCGTCAAAATTCTCAAATTCACTATGCTGAAAATGGTTCTACTTCTAAACCGAGAGGAAAGAAGAAGAAGAAACAAGCTGGTTCAGCAAAGAAAGTGAATAAATCTCAGAGTACGGGATTTAAAGCTGGAGTGAAGAAGCCGAAGCAGGCAGGACATTGGAAGGCGGACTGTCCTCGTAAGAACCAAAACAAAGGTATATCTCATGCTCTAGTTGTTGAAACATGTTTAGCGGTGTTATCTACCAGCACCTGGTGTGTAGATACGGGAGCCACTGATCATGTCTGCAATTCCTTGCAGGGGTTCCAGGAAACCCGACGACTATCTGAAGGGGAGATTACTGTCTACATGGGCAATGCTACTAAGGTGGCAGCTGTTGCAGTGGGAGACGTCTACTTATCTTTTAGTAGAAATAAAAATTTGGTTTTAAGAAATTGTCTTTATGTACCCAGTTTTAGAAAGAATTTAATTTCAGTTTCTAAACTGATGGATATTCAGTTTCTTTCAGTAACGATGTAGTTATTAAAAGAAATAAAGTGATTATCTGTTCTGGTGCATTAGTTGGCAATTTGTATATTTTAAATCCAATTTCTTCCACAAAGCAAAACATGGAAATTTATAACTCATCTTCTAATTCTAATAAGAGAAAAGAACCTTCAGAAATGAACCAAGCATATCTTTGGCATCTAAGACTTGGTCATATTAATTTAAGTAGGATTCAGAGGCTTATAGCGGATGGACTTTTGAGTTCATTAGAGTTGGAAAATTTTCCAACTTGTGAATCTTGCTTAGAAGGTAAAATGACCAAGAGGTCGTTCAAGGCCAAGGGGTATAGAGCCAAAGAAGTGTTAGAGTTGGTTCACTCTGATTTGTGTGGTCCTATGTCTGTCCAGGCAAGAGGAGGTTTTGAATATTTTGTCTCTTTCATAGACGATTATTCAAGATATGGATACATTTACCTAATGCGCCGCAAGTCCGAATGCTTTGACAAGTTCAAAGAATACAAGGCTGATGTGGAGAAATGATTAGGTAAATGTATCAAGACACTATGATTTGATCGTGGTGGCGAATACCTCTTAGGAGAGTTTAGGAATTACTTATCAGAGGCTGGGATTCAATCCCAATTATCTGCACCTGGAACACCCCAACAGAATGGTGTAGCAGAACGAAGGAATAGGACTCTTATGGAGATGGTTAGATCGATGATGAGTTATTCAGAATTACCAAATTCGTTTTGGGGATATGCTCTGGAAACAGCAGTATACGTTCTGAACTTAGTACCTTCTAAATCAGTTTCTTCTACTCCCATAGAATTGTGGAATGGGCGAAAACCCAGTCTAAGACATATTCGGATTTGGGGTAGTCCAGCACATGTGCTGAAACCAGATGCTGATAAGTTAGAATCTCGTACAGAAGTTCGCGTGTTTGTAGGATATCCTAAAGGAACGAAAGGTGGTTTATTTTATAGTCCTAAGACCGAAGGTCATTGTTAGCACCAATGCCCGGTTTTAGAAGAAGACTATATAATGGATCACAAGCCCAGAGTAAAGTTGTTTTAGAAGAACTTAGAGAGGACATGTCTACTTCAATACGTACATGATGAAGTACCACAAGAGACGCAACACGTGTCACACATGATGCACAACCACAGAATACCTCGTCGTAGTGGGAGGGTTGTGAGGCACTGAAAGATTCATGTTTTGGGAGAGTCTTGGACTTGATCCGGGTAAACATGAACCTGATCCCGGTCATATGATAAGCACTCCAAGATATAGATGCAAGATCTTGGCAAAAGGCAATGAATTCGAAATAGAGTCCATGTACTCTAATAAGGTCAGGAGCTTGTAGAACCACCGATGGTGTAAAAGCCGTTGGATGCAAGTGGATCTACAAAAGAAAAGAGGGATGACGGGAAGGTAGAAACCTTCAAAGCTAGGCTTGTTGCGAAAGGGTACACTCGAAAGAGGGAATCGATTATGAGAAACCTTTTCACCGGTAGACATGCTTAAGTCTATCCGGATACTCTTATCCATTCTTGCTCATATGGATTATGAGATTTGGCAAATGGATGTCAAGACAGCTTTCCTTAATGGAAGTCTTGAAGAG
The DNA here is from genome assembly GCF_018446385.1 of Zingiber officinale. Classification (NCBI taxonomy): domain Eukaryota; kingdom Viridiplantae; phylum Streptophyta; class Magnoliopsida; order Zingiberales; family Zingiberaceae; genus Zingiber; species Zingiber officinale. The sequence continues at coordinate 70,102,174 of NC_056001.1, forward strand.
AACATCCATATGAAGCAACCAGAAGGGTTCATTGAAAAAGGCAAAGAGCATCTAGTGTGCAAGCTTAATCGGTCCATTTATGGACTGAAGCAAGCTTCAAGGTCTTGGAACATCCGGTTTAATGAAGTAATCCAGTCATATGGATTTATTCAAAGTCCGGATGAGTCTTGTGTATATAAGAAGTGTAACGGAAACGTGGTGGTATTTCTTGTACTATACGTAGATGATATTTTGTTAATTGGCAACAATGTCAAGGTATTATCAGACGTAAGGGTATGGTTGTCCAAACAATTTGATATGAAGGACTTAGGAGATTGTGCACACATTCTTGGGATCAAAGTTATAAGGGATCGTAAGAAAAGAATGTTGTGTCTGTCCCAAGCTTCATATATAGATACAATCCTTGCTCGTTTTAGCATGCAGGATTCCAAGAAAGGTTTCTTACCTTTTAGACATGGAGTAGTTCTATCTAAAGAGATGTCTCCAAAGACATCGAAAGAGATAGAGGACATGAAAGCAGTTCCTTATGCTTCGGCTGTAGGAAGCCTAATGTATGCAATGCTATGTACGAGACCTGATATCTGTTTTGCCATGGGCATGGTCAACAGATATCAGAGTAACCCTGGACAAGGACATTGGACTGCGGTAAAGCATATATTAAAGTACCTGAGAAGGACTAGAGATTATATGCTAATTTACCAAGCAGACGATCTGCTCCCTGTGGGTTACACGGATTCAGATTTCCAATCAGATAGGGATAACAGTAAGTCTACATCAGGCTATGTGTTTACTTTAGGAGGTGGAGCCATTTCATGGAGGAGTGTTAAGCAGAAATACGTATCGGACTCAACCATGGAAGCTGAGTATGTAGCAGCCTCTGAGGCAGCTAAAGAAGCAGTATGGCTCAGGAACTTTCTAATGGACTTAGATGTGATTCCTGGTTTGCCCAAAATCATCACAATTTATTGTGATAATAGCGGTGCAGTTGCAAACTCGAAGGAACCACGAGCTCATAAGGCAAGTAAACATATAGAGCGCAAGTACCACCGATAAGAGATATCGTGAAGCGAGGAGAAGTTGTCATCGCCAAGATTGCATCAGCGGATAACCTGGCGGATCCTTTCACTAAGGCCCTTCCAAAGCTGCCTCCAATGAGGAAAGAGAATCTGAAAAACTTTAGTCATTGTATAAGTGGGAGATCGTTCTGTTGGAGTGTATACGAAAGCCTAAGCTTTGTAAACATTCATTATGAATAAAGAATCACATTTGGTCTAATTATCTACATTTGTTTGTAGTTGTTCATTTAATTTATATTGTAGATAACATAGTATGTGGTGTCACATACAGAAGATGATGTTATCAGTACCTTATAAATTATAAACAGTAGCTCACGACCAGAATGGAAAGGAACAAACCATTAGAAGGTCGTAGTATAATTAGGTATTAGTTTATCTTGACTATGTAATTACACTAGTACACTCAGAGTGTATTGAGTAGGACCATTTGAGGTCGTTTCTTTATACTGACTTTATAAAGGAACAAAGACCTCGGTTATTATGGAAGTGTGTGCTCTTAATCCTAAAATAATAACAAGCACATATATTTGATATTTATTTCTTTAATTTATCAATGGGTGAGATTTAGTTCGATGAATCAATAAGCCCGATAAATTGGGAAATGATATCACTTATAGTGTGTGTTGTTGATTATAGAAGGAAACTGTGTCCTAGAGATACTAGGTTGATAATGTCCCCAAGAGGAGCTCATAAGAATTGTCATGTTAAACCCTGCAGGTGGACTTAGTCCGACATGACGATAAGGTTGAGTGGTACTACTCTTGGACTTAGACATTAATTAAATGAGTTGTCAGTAACTCACTTAATTAGTGGACATTCGATATCTTAAACACAGGGAGACTAACACACTCATAATAAGCAGGAGCCCAAAAATGTAATTTGGGATTGGTGCGGTAGTTCAATGATAGTTCTCTAGTGGAATGAATTATCATTGATAAAATTAAGTTGTGTGTTCGAACACGGGATGCTTAATTTTATCGGAGACCAAAACCAATTCCTCCTCTCGGTCCCTATCGTAGCCTCTTATTTATAGAGTTCTATACCCACCTATACCCACCTTCTATACCCACCCAATAGGGGCCGGCCAAGCTAGCTTGGGATCAAGCTAGGGCCGGCCTAGGTATGAGATTGGGTGGCCGGCCCTAGCTTGAACCCAAGCTAGTAGGGCCGGCCAAAATAAATTAAAAAAGAAATTTAATTTTAAATTTTATTATTATGTGGAAGATATATTTTAAAGAGAATTAAAATTAAAATATCTCTCTTGTAAAAGATCTACAAAAGATTAAAGAAAGAGATTAGATCTCTTTCCTTATTTGTAGATTGGAGAGATGTTTTATTTTTTCTTTAAAAATTATTCACATGTTGATAAAATTAAAATTATAGAAATTTCCTTTTATCAACCATGAAGAGATTTTAAAGAGAAATTTTATTTTTTAAAATTTCCGGAAACAAATTAGGAAGTTTTAATTGTTGATTAAAACTTGTCCTCTTTTGTTATCCAATGATGGCCGGCCACTTGAAATTAATTGGGGAAATTTTATTTTATTTCTCTCAATTAAATCATGTCAAGGAAATTAAGGAAAATTTATTGTAATTAAATTTCCTAATTTGCCTAGGCCAAGGAATATAAAAGAAGGGGTGAGGGTGCCTTCACAAGATACAACATCTATTATTCCTCTCCCTCTTTTGTTCCTTATTGTGGCCGGCCAACCTCTCCCTCTCTTCCTCTTGTGGTGGCCGAACCCTACCCTTCTATTGGAGCCCTTGTGGTGGCCGGATACTACTCGGAGAAGAAGAAGAACAAGGAGAGAAAGCTAGCATCTCTTGGAGCTTGGTTAGTATTTTGTTTTTCCTCCTTGGTGAAGCTTCCTCTTTGTTGGCCGAACCTAGCTAGGAGGAGAAGAAGGTGATTGGTGGTTTCTCGTCTCGGAAGATCGTTGCCCACACAACGTCTGAGGTTAGAAGAGGAATACGGTAGAAGATCAAGAGGTTTTTCTACAAGGTATAACTAGTAATTTCTATTTCCGCATCATGCTAGTTATTTATGGAAATAATACCAAATACAAGAGGCTTACGTTCTAGAATTTCAAATATGTTTTTTCGAAGTTGTGTTCTTTTGTTTCTTTCTTTTCCTTGTGATTTGATTGTTCTCTTTGGTTAACCTAAAGTTATTTTAGGAAATTAAATATTAGCTTTCTATTAAAGGTTTTGTCTAGTCGGTGGTGGTTGCTCCCATATCCAAGAAGGCCATGTGCCTCGCCACGTCAGTACTGGGAACCTTTTATGGAAATTAATATTTAATGAAATTAATAACTTAAGGAGACTTGGGTCAAACGTGTTAAGTTCCGCAGGAGATCCAAGTCAAAACCTAAAAGAACAAATAGATTAAGTTTTGGATCAAACGTGTTAAGTTCCGCAGGCGATCCAAAATTTAATTTAAAAAGAACACATGGTAGCTAGGAAAAGGTTCAGACCTTTGTACAAAATTTTTGTACAGTGGAACCTATAGGTTTTCCGAGTAGCAACCAACACTTAGTCCTTTCATTGAAAGCTAAATTTTTTTATCATTGCAATTGTCTCCTTGTTATCACAAAAAATAGTAGTTGCATCTTTTTGTTGTTGGTGAAGATCTACATATAATCTTCTAACCCAAACTGCGTGACATGCTATTGAAGTTGCTGCTACATATTATACTTCTGAAGATGATAAGGTTGTAGTAGCTTACTTCTTGAACTCCATGAAATTGCTCCTAACCCAATATTAAAAACACTAACTGAGGTGCTCTTTCAATTAATCTGCAAAGATCAAATTTTAAAACTTTAGTATAATAAAGTCCATAATCCATGGTTCTAGCAACATAGCGTAAAATCCTTTTAGCTACTCCAAGGTGATGTTTCATAGGATTTTGCATAAACCTGAAAATTATACCAATAGAAAAAGGAATATCTGGTCTAGCATGAGTTAAATAGATTAAACCTCCAACCAAGTTTCTAAAATTTTTTACATTAGCTTTTTGAGAACCATCTTCCAGTTGCAATTTCTCATTTACATTAATGAGTGTAGTAGCTTATTGCAATTGAATAAGCTGAACCTTTTCAGAAGATCTGTTGTATATTTTATTTGTGAGATAAAAATCCCATCAACTCCTTGCTTCACTTCAAGACCAAGAAAATAATGTAATATTCCCATATTTGGCATCTCAACTCTCTTCATCATATTATATTTAAAATTGTCCAATAGAGAATCAGAAGAACTCATATAAATTATATTGCCGACATAAAGGCATACAATAAAACAACCATTTCTATCCTATTTCTTCAAATAAAGAGTGGATTCATTTTCACTTCTTGTGAAACCGTGTTGTCAAAAATAACCATCGATCTTGCTATACCATGCTCGTGGGGCTTGTTTTAACCCATAAAGTGTCTTTCTTAATTTGTACACCTTTGTCTCTTTTCCTTCAATTATAAAACCTTCTGGATGATCTACATAAACTTCTTCTTGTAAATCACCATTTAAAAATGTAGATTTAACATCAAATTGATAAACAAGCCAATGCAATTGTGTAGCTAATGCTAGGATAATTCTCATAGTTTTAAATCTAGCAATTAGAAAAAAAGTTTCTTCAAAATCAATACCTTATTGTTATGAATACCCTTTTGTAATAAGCTGAGCTTGTGTTTTTGAATGGAACCATTGGCATGATATTTTGTTTTAAACGTCCACTTGAGACCAATCACGTTCTAGCCTTCGGGTAGATCCACCATCTCCCATGTTTCATTTTTATGGATTGCAATTAACTCTTCTTTCATTGCATTTCTCCATTCCTTTTTTGTTACTACTTCTTCAAAGGTTGTAGAATCTGTAACAAAAAGAGCAAATTGACTCGACTCATAGATTTCTCTCAAAAATCTAACCTTTCCTAGAGGTGCTTCATCAGAAGATTCTTGTAAAGAGGATGAACTGCTACTTCTTGAATTTGTTGTTGAGGAGATTGGTGATCCCAAAGGAGATGATTCAAAACCTTCTGGTGTTGGAGTTCTGTTCTCCATCGGGATATGAACTTGTGTCTTTTCATCTTCCGTATTCCAATTCCACCTTGAATCTTCATCAAAGTCTCCATCTCCTTATAATTAATTTTCCAGTAAGAGGTTTATACAACCAATATGCTTTTGATTGATTGTAATATCCAACAAATATGCATTTTTCAGATTTTGTCTCAAGTTTATGACAAAATTGAGAGTTAATCAAATCACATGCAATACATCCAAAAATTCTTAAGTGATTTACCGATGATTTTCTACCTCGCCATTCCTCATATGGTGTTTGATTCAAAATAGTCCTTGTTAGAGAAATATCTAGCAAATAGACTGATGTGGCCACTGCTTCTGCCCAGAAAAGATTTGGAAGTCCTATGATATTTAGCAAACTTCTAGCCATTTCTAGAATGGTTCGATTTTTTCGTTCGGCAACACCATTTTGCTTTGGTATATAAGGTGTTGTTAACTCCTTTGAATACCATGTTCCTCACAAAATTTATTAAATTCTTTAGATAAGAACTCACCTCCTCGATTTGTATGAAGAGTCTTTATTAAAGTACCCTTCTAATTTTCCACAAGCGCCTTGAATTTTTTAAAATTTTAAAAGTTTCTGACTTGTCTGTTAGAAAATATACCCAACTCATTCAACTAAAATTATCAGTAAATATTAAAAAATATTTACTCCCACTAAAAGATGTAGTTCTCATAGGACCACATAAATCAGCGTGAATTAACTCAAGGCATGATGATGTTCTCCATGATTGCCCACTTGGAAAAGACTTCCTTGTTTGTTTTCCATAAATACATTCTTCACATAAACCAAGAAAACTAATTTGAGGTAATCCAAAAACCTTACCTTTTTTATTTTAAAGTTTCATGCCTTTAATGTTGAGATGCCCATATGTCATGTGCCACATCTTAGATTCATTATCTTCGCTAGCAATAAAAGCTTGGTTTTCCACATTAGAGATCTTTAGTGGAAATATCTTATTTTCTATCACTTGCATGATAACAATAGACTATCTAGTATCTTTGTTAGAAATAACATAAACTCCATTATCAAATACAATAGCATAGCCACTCATCATCAATTGGCCAACACTTAACAAACTATGTGCCAAACTAGAAACAAAATAGACATTATAAATCAATTTTACTTTACCATCGCTAGTCTCCATGGCAATTATGCCTTTGCCTTCAACTTATATCTGCTTATTATCTCCAAGTCTTACTAATATCTTTTGTGATTCATCAAGCTCTTTAAATAATGGCTTATTGTCAGTCATGTGATTTGAACATCCACTATCCAAAAACCAAATATCATTTTAAACTTCGTTAGAATGAGAATGAACCATAAATAATTTACTTTCCTCATTTTCTTCTTTCACATAATTTGCTTATGAGTCATTTCTACAATTTGCCTTTATATGCTCTAATCTTTTACAACCATAACACTGCATAGAATTTTTATTCCATTTTTGATCCCCGTTAAATTGCTTCTCTTGTCCATTAAAATAGTTTCTTCCTCTACCACATCCTCTACCATGTAAACCTCCTCTTCCATGACCTCTGCCAGCGAAGTCTTTTTTTTCTATCTCCCCCTCTACTTGAGAAGCTTGAAATGCCTTTTCTTCATTCTTCTTAGTGGATCTATTTCGCCTTACCTCATGAGCTTGCAAAGAACCCATTAGTTCATCAAAAGATAAAATTGAAAGATCTTTTGCCTTCTCGATCGCAATTACTATGTAATCATATTTATGAGTCAAACTTCGTAAAAATTTTGAAACAATAATTACATCAGTGTTTTTTTCTCCATAAGATCTCATTTGAGTGATAATCAAAATTACTCTAGATAAAAAGTCTTGTAAAGTTTCATTACCCTTCATAAGTAATGCCTAAAACTCACTTCTGAGAGTTTGGAGTTTCACTGCTATCACTCTAGAGGAGCCTTGAAATTCTTTCTGCAGCAATTACCATGCTTCTTTAGAAAATGAGATAGTTACAATTCTTAAGAAAATCATCTCATGTACTGCCTGTTGAAGAATGAACAATGCCTTCAAATCTTTCTTTCTATTCTCCTTTAATCAACCTTCATCAGCATTCGCGTCATCAAAGCCTTTCTCTACTAAATCCCAAAGATCTTAAGATCTTAATAGAGTCTTCATTTTTATGCTTCAAAATTCATAGTACTCTCCTTTGAAAATGAGGATGAGGGGTTGAGAAACTACATTGATTGCTATTGCAAAGAAACTAGGACACGTGTAACTCGGCGCTCTGATACCACTATTAGATAAAAATGGGAGGAGGATAAGAAGACAAGATGGACAAGTGGAACACAATAATATGTTCGCTACAATTAAATCATAAAACATATATCCTATTTATAAGCTACTTACATAACTCATGACAAACCACTAACTCCACAATTCACTCCACTAACTCAACTATTCTACCCGACTAACTCCACAAATATAAATACATTGAATATAGATTGTTTTCCTTTAACCACTACTACCAATACTACCACTCATTGCCACCTTATTAATCCCCTAACTCAATTGTTAATTTTGAGTTATTTTATCAACAATTCACCCTCTCTTGCCTGCCATAAGGACCTACAATTGGTATCAGAGCGAGGTTGCTTTAGAAGGACTAATCATCGATCGAAGCACACAAGAGATGGCTAGAGCTAGCATCTATCCACCAACCTTCGAGGGAGAGTTCACGTTCTAGAAATGAAAATAGAGATATTTTTTTAAACTGATTTTGATATAATGGTTTATATAAAATTTAGTTTTGAAGTCCCCAAAAGCAAAGATGGAAAACAACTCAAGGAGTATCTTTGGACTAAGAACCAGTATGACAAATTCATGGCAAATGGTAAGGCCGAGTTCCACCTTCTAAGCGTTCTTCCTACTTAGGAACTTGACAAAATCGGCAACTACCACTGTGTAAATAAACTTTGGGAAAAGTTCTTAGAGCTCTATGAAGAATCAAAAAAAGCCGAATCCAACTCCTCGATGAACACCAAGTCATCGTCAAAAGAATCCGAGACTGAGGAAATTGCCGAAACAACACTTATAGTTGAATATCTACTTGAAGACAAAGAAAGCTCATCCGAGATGAGCATCGATGACGGGGGAGAGTCTATAGAAGAAAGTAGCAATGAAGGGGGAGAGTCTACCGACGAATATAATATGGTAAGTTAGTTAAGTAAGCTTCCTCCAAAGTAATTATATAAAATTATGCAAATGCTAAATAGATCCTTATATAAAATAGAACAAAGTATGTAAAGTCAAAGAAAGAATTTGAGAAATTAATTGCTAAAAATATAAAATTAAAAGAAAAAAAAATAAAATTGTAGAAAATAATTCATGCTTAAATTTCTTACATGCACCAGAAAGAAATTTTAAATATCATCGAAGGTTTAACTAGTACTTTAGATATCATAAGGGCTAAATTATAAAAGTTATCATCAACATATGTTTTGAAAAAATTTCTAATTAATCCAATAGCTAACAACCTATATTGAATTCTAAAATCATGCTTAAATTAAATTTTTATGCATGTCTTACTTTTAAATTGATTTAATATTCTTTTTTACTTAGAATTCTCTAAATAAATTATTTCATATAATTTTTGTTTGAAATTAATTTGATCTTAATTTTTTTGAGAAAGAGGAGTTCATTAATTATCTGTAAAGAAAATTTCAAATTTTTTGATAGCTGAATTATTTTTCTGATTTTTTTTTTAAAAAAAATATATTTTTTAATTTAAAAATATTTCATAGAGTTATTTTTTACAAACTTTATTTTTTTGTTAAAATATATCATGTTCTCTATATAAGAAAATATTTTTAAAATTTTTTGACCGTTATTGAATTTTCTATAAATTTTTTTATAAAAATACTAATTTTTAATATTAAAAATTATTGAATGTTTAATATTTTAAAATTTATTTTTTCTACAAAAAATACTTGCTCAGAAATTTTCAAGGTTTTGAGCTTAGAAACTATTTTTAAGCATTTTTTTAAAAAAATATATCTTTTTGTAAAAAAATAATTAATACTTAAATCAATTTTATTTTTTTGTAAAAATTTTATCACAACTTTGGATATATTTGTTTAACTGTTATAAAAAATAATTTTAACATTTTTATCCAAAACTTCTTTATAAATTGAAAAAGTTCATATTTTTAAAATTTAAGGTTCATAATTTTTCTGAATGTTAGTAATTTTTTTCTCTTAGAGATTATTTCAGATTATTAAAAAGATATTTTACAATATTTCCCATATTTTTAATATGATCAAAGGGGGAGAATTAGAGATTAAGTCTAGGAGATGGTGTATTTTTTGAATTGACAATAAATATTGTCACGCCCCTAACAGAGATCCTACCGAAAAATTTCGACCGCATCTTCCTACAATTTGAAGCATACATACATACAAAATACATCAGCCACATACGGCTGGAATATATACACAATCACTCAGTTTATATTTAACCCATTCGGTTGAAAAATAATAAAACACAACCATGCAGTTATATATATACAATAAACAACCCACTCGATTGTATTGAAAATCAATACAGCGAAAAAACGATAAAGAAAAGCCCATACAAACCAAATCAACACATTGCTAACCGGCTAGGCTTTATACAACAACCACAATAACACAAATACAACAGCAACACCAAATACACCAAATACCAAATACAAGTAAAGCATAAACGAAACCCAAAATAATCTTCAGATGCGACGTAGGACCAGCAGACAGGATACTCTAAGCGACACACCAATCATCTAACTGCTACCTGAAAATATAAAGGTATAAATGCAGTGGTGAGTATAGGTAACTCAGCGGATAATAGACAGAATAGTGCATGGTACATCAATCAACATGGAGATCAAAGGTATACAGTCTTAGTAGAGAATACAGAACATGATCATACTATCATAATTAATGCACCTATACATATCTGACATACCGACCATACATAATCATAACTGACATACAAACTACATAAACCACAACTGGCATAATGATAAATACAAACCCAATTTGGAATCGATACATGGTACAATGATTAGTAAACTCATCGGATCTGCAACAGACCTACTCGTGACACCTGTGCAATTTAAATATGACTGCATATAGATGTAAAATAAATGACATGTATGCAGCATGACAACCATATGCAACAATCATATCTCAAACAAGTGTAACATATTACAATCACATGCAACTAGTATCAACTAGGCATGTATGCAAATATATCTCCACAGATGTAACGCGCATCATATGCAAATGCGCATGCATGCTCCATGGTCGCCCCGCCACCTCTCTAGACACCACGACCCTTGTATGGCCGAGAGCCTTGGGTTTGTGATGGTTGTACTACCCTCTAGCCCACTATAGAGTGGTCGAGGCGGACAGTCCGCTAGTAGTTATCTAACTACATAGCATCAGGGTCTCTGACTGCTCACAACGTCGGATCTCACAAACCTCATGACCGAGTGGCACGACAGGACGAGAGACAACTGTTCCCACTACAACAAAAACCCTCATAGACATCGGTTTTCCACCGGTGTCTATTACATTTTCGACCGATGTCTATGAAGGCGATGCAAAAGGTATGTCATTTTAGACATCGGGTTAAAACCGGTGTAGTATCACTTAACGACATCGGGTGTAAAACCAATATAATATTATATGTTAATAACACCAGTTTTGGCAGCGGTATACAACCGATGTAATATTAGTTAATGACACCGGTTTTACAGCGATGGAAAATAATGTAATATCAGTATTGTTTAATGACACAAATTCGATTTCTGAAACAGTGAAAAACCGACAGTATCCAAGAAAATACACAAATATTCATAAATTAAACAAATATTCTTCTTCCAACAGTATCCATAAAATACACAAATATTCACAAATTACATAAATATTCTTCTTACAACAGTATCCATAAAATACACAAATATTCTTTTTACATCAAAAACTAATAGATATTGTACACATCAAGGTAGAACATCGTGAGTCAAAAATCAAGCTGAGGCTACATTAAATTATGAGAATCAGAATCTGTTCAACTTGCTATACTGCTCCATTCTTCTTGCGCCTTTCATTTCCCTAATCTTACCACTTTTCACCTTCAAATGCCTAGTTTTCTGAGTTAAAACATCCACTGTTCTAATCTGTCAAACAAAAGTATCATTTGGTTTACTTAACTACAACAAAGAACAAAAATAGAAGAAATATACATGCTGTAGAAGTCCTAGAATATCACCATCAGAAAGAAAAAATCATACTTGGTGGACATAAAACCTCAAACATATCCAGCAAACTACCTCTTGCAGTTCCCTCTTGACATTTTCCAGCCCACCAATATCATCCCAGCTGACATTTGGTACTTCAACAACCTGATCAAAACCCAACAAACTATCAGCATATCTCAAGGTAGAAATAGAAGTGGTTTTTAGGCCATTCATCAACATATGACAGTAAACACAAGTTACCAACCAGGCACATGAGGCTATAGAATTTCTTGAGTTGAAAAAGGTAAGTTTAATTTAGAAAGAACACCAATGTCAAATTTCTCATTTTCAATTCTTCCAGCAACAATTTATTTTAAAAATTCATGTAGATAATCATATTTAGAAGGAAAAAAACTAACTGAAAATTATTACAATTACCAAAGCAAAGACTTACAGTTTCACGGAGGGCAGATGGGTTACTAGATCCCAAAGCAGTCTTAAAGTGTTCATTTGTAACAGACATAGAATTGAGAATCTCAGCATCAATTGATTAATCTTCTAGATCAATTATGTCCATCTTTTCATGGATACACTGGAGAGCAGCTTCAGTGCATAAAGCAGCAAGGTCAGCCCCAACATAGCCATGAGTATCCTTAGCAATCCTTTCCAAATCAACCTGCATTGAATAAATCAAATTTCATAACTTGGACATTCACTGCAAGATATCTATTAACAAGGTAACAACAATTGGTAATGTTCACATACATCATCAGATAGCTTCATGTTCTTAGTATGGATGCGAAGAACCTCCAATTGGCCAACCTCATCAGGAACACCAATGTCAATTTCTCTGTCAAACCTACCGAATCGTCTAAGAGCTGGATCGATAGTGTTTGGCATGTTCATAGCCCCAATGACAATTACATGCGCACGAGACTTTAACCCATCCATCAGTGTCAACAGTTGAGACACTATGCGCCTTTCAACTTCCCTATGAGTGTTCTCTCTCTTAGGAGCAATGGAATCAATCTCATCAATGAAGATAATTGAGGGTGCATTTTTCTCTGCTTCCTCAAAAGCCTTCCTCAAATTACCCTCACTCTCACCGGCTAGCTTTGACATGATCTTTGGACCATTGATGCAAAAGAAAAAAGCTCCTGTCTCATTTGCAATTCCTCTAGCTATTAATGTCTTACCTGAACCAGGTGGACCATACAACAAAATACCTTTTGGCGGCTTGACACCAATAGATTTACATAGTTGAGGATGTCTTAGAGGAAGCTCTACTAGCTCCCTTATCTGAGCCATTTGTTTCCTAACTCCTCCAACATCATCATAACCTACCTCATCAAGCCTGTCCTCGTCTTCTCTTTTTACCGGCTCTCCCTCACAGAAAATCTCTGTATCAGGAGCAACAATGCAGTACTCTACAGGATCAGTTTCTATAACCTTAAACTCAACACTCCTCATCCCACTCCTGACAAGGAAAAGATCCCCTTTTCTAACAAGATGATATGCTTCCATAAAATAAGCTGCAAAAATGTTAAATTTTAAATCAAAAGAATTAGAAAAAGTATGAAAGAAAACAAATCACGAGTATCAGACAACTCCAGCCTCAATAAGTCTTGCTATAACAAGCTAGAATAAATTTTCATGTGGTTTCAGTAAATCAAAACCCTAACATAGAGTTGAAATGCACTGGTATGCATAAATTCATGAGATTACTTATGGAAGAAACGATTAGGAACTGACCAAGACTGAACCAAACAAGATAGATGTAGCTAACATAAACCAAATGAGTGAAACCAGTCACTCATGCATAAACGAGACATGGAACTAGCATATGTTGAATCAAATTACAGGAACTATGATCCACTCCAATTAGAACCATCAATGTGAGCTCATAAAAACATTGAATATTTACAAGAGAAAAATACTGTTATAACATTTCAGCATTTACAAGTAGAAAAGTGATTATTAAGAACATTTATAATCATAATAGATACATGAATCAGATAATCTATAGATGAAATAAAAAAAAGATAAGAGCATAATTGATTGTCAGAAAGCTTCAAGCAATGACAGGTAGCTTGATTAGTTAGATTACAAAACCCAAACAACTATATAATAAATCCAGATTTGATCAAACCAGTAACTTAAATCAATAAATGAAAATGTAGAGGATGACTTAACAAAGGTTAAATAAGGGACCAGTCTGTGTAAATACTTTGCACGCATGCTAGAGAAATCAATCATTATAGTTATTGTTATTTAAAAACCAGATGCACTTCATTAGTACTTAAATTTTTTTTTTATTTACTCAAGAATTTAGTTTACTACATCATATATCCAGTATTAAGGGAAATTAAGAGTAGAACGTTTTTCTATAGAGAGAACATAATGTAGGCTCTATATGCTCCTACTACATCTTATTCGAAACGTTAAGTTGCTCCAAGGTTCTTGTAGTGCTCCGAACATGGACTCTTAGCAAACTCTTCAATCACCTGATAATTGAAAAAAATCAAACAATTTGTTACCTTCGGTTAGTGATCATGTTGATAGTTTTTCAAGTAGCACAAGTAAACAAGGCATGCTTACTTCGATGCTTGCAATAAGGATCTTCAGTGGTTCACAAGGTATCAGAAAGTTGAATTTGCAGTTACAAATGAAGTAAAAGAATCATATTCAGCTGTCAAAAGATAACTAGGTCCATGCTCTTAGAGAGAACCATACAAAACAAAATGAAAGGTTTCGAACATAAAAAAATAAAAATAAAAAATGTTAGCCATGCCAAGACTGAGATCACTCATCTATCTATCATTTTAACCTAATAAATTAGCTACTTTGGTTTTGCAAAGTCTCCCAATTGTGTAGGAACCTCAGTAGCTTTTATCCCAAGTTCAGAGAAGAATAATAATGATGAAAATCAATTTATGTATTTACAACACTATTTTGATGTTAAATGACACATATGTAAGTAATAATGCAATAAAAAGGAGAAAAGAAATACCTTAAAGGCAAGGTACTGATCTGTCTTGTTAATTAGCTCCAGGGAACACTCTGCTTCTTCAACTCAACTGCTCGATCTACAACCAGCAAAAAAATTGTTAGAAATCTAACTGAATTCCTTGCGATCAAACAGTCCACCCAAGAAGCCAAACAAAACAATCCACAACCATCATGCATGATCATAAAAAAAGGGAAATGTAGGACTTAGAATGTTTCGAAGACCAAATGCGAACCATTAAGCAAGTTTAAGATCGTACACGACTCCAACCTCACACCGTCCAGAAAGAAAGCAAACCACGAAAAACACATAAAACATGGATCGATTGATCGAGGAGGAGAAAAGGGAAATGTAGACTTACAGACGAACTTGAGCTCCTTAGGCTCGATTTCCAGTAACCCTCCTCTCATTTCTCTTCGACTCTGTTTGCGATTTGTTGCCTCCTCCTAACAAATTGAAAGTGTAGAACCCGGAGATCGGTACAACGATGGTATCTCAGAGAGGAAAGGTTCAATTTTGGCATAGTGCAGATTTTGTAGACCCAGGAGATTGATATAATCGGAGTTCGAAGGTGGTCTCGCAGACAGCCACTAAAAGGCAGGAACCAAACCGATCTACGGGCGTAGATTTGCAAAGAAAACAAATCGATCGAGTAAACCCTACACATATCAACCGATCCACTCAAATCTCCCAGAGACGACCACAATAGTGAAAAGGCAAACACAACCAACATCAGATCAAAGAACTGCAACAGGTAAGAGTGTAGATGAAGGAGGGGATTAGGGTTTTCACATTTCCACGGGGCCTCAATCTTCACCCTCAATCTTCCCAAGCGGTGAAAAGGGCCTCAAAGACTTCATCCAGCGGAACCCCTCTCCTTCCGAGGCAAAGGCAAGGGCAGGTGGCGAGGAGAGCATCACAGTGTTGCTGGCGCGGGCGAAGCCAAAGCTCCTCGAGCTTCCCCTTTTCCTGCCCGGGATGATCGTGATTGTGAAGAACCCCAAGAACCCTTTCCACATGTACAATGGGATCGTGCAGAGGGTCACCGACGGGAAGGTCGGTGTGCTCTTCGAAGGGGGGAATTGCATCTATCATTTATGCTGCGGTTTTGCTTAGGACTGAAGCAGGTGGTTTTGATCCTGATCGGGAGAGGCAGGTACGCTAGAAGGAGAAGAGGGAGATGAAGGGCTAAGAGAGATGGCCGGAGGAAAGTGGTGGTGCCGTAGCGACGATATAGGTTTAGGGCTATAACGACCCGCCTTCTACTAACTAGGCTGTAAGGCCGGACCGTCACATTATGCTGTGCTAAACTATTCCCTGACCATCATTAAACCTAGTTGCAGAACTGTACTATTTAGAATTTTGCTAACTATTATCATTTCTCTATTCTATATGTGCTAGAGGGTGTAATCTAAGCTATTCACAATATATTTTACATCCCTCATGGTCAAGGAGCTGGACTGAAGGTTTCCCTTCTGATTTCAGCCCTCCCAATCGATCCATAGATCGATTGGAAAAGTCGAATCGATCCGGTGATCGATTCAGCAGACTACTGTATGTGGGACTTAGGTTGGATCGATCCAGCACGCTACTGTGCTCAGGGCAATATTCTGGATCGATCGGCTGATCGATCCAGACTGGCCAATCGATCCTGTGATCGATCCCAGAGCCTTCTGTTCACGACAGAATTTGCTGGATCGATCGGCTGATCGATCCAGAAGCCTACTGTTCGCGGTACGAACTCCCCAATCGATCGGCTGATCGATTGAGAAGCTTCCAATCGATCGACCGATCGATTGGGGTTTCTGATTTCGTACAGAAGTCTGATTTCAGCACTGTTTTGTGCCAAAATCATTTATATCAATTCTAAACTAATAGAAATGTCTCCTAACATCAATTATCTAGCATTTTTAACATGGTATGGTGCATAATCCACTAATTCATGACATTTAAGCAAACTGAACTGCAGAAACTAAAAGTAACAAAGTTCTAATAATTAAACTTGCTAAATCCCTAAGATCTTTGTTCCAAACCCCAGCTCACACACATCCTCATCATTGCATTGACCTCTAGCCTCCGCTAATCTATCTTCCCTTTACCTTTATCTGCAGTATAAGGAAAATAGTATCTGTAAGCTTGAGAGCTTAGTAAGAAACCATCTACCTCACTAAAACATGCATTCGATGCAATATGCTTTTGAAAAGATGCTATTAAAATCATGTGCTGAACTTGAGAAACATGGCATTCTGAAATCACTACACGTGAATACTAAAACATGGCATACAGGTTCATAAGATATGGAAATCAAAACTGATCATAAGACTATCACATGCCTCTATAAGAAAACTAAACAGAGCATGGTCTGAACTAAGCTGATGCTAAACTAATGCTAGAGTTGTACTACTTTCACATAGCTATTTTGTGAGGTTCTGAAAACTAATTACATAATAAGTGAAAATACATAATCATGCTGTTGTTTGGGCCCGGCGACTGTACTTGCTGTGCGCGCATCCCTAACTAAACCCGGGGTTGCAAATTCCTAATCTAGTAGGGTTTACTTGGTTAGCTCAACCTAGGAACGACTATGGGAGTCCAACCCAATGGATATCTAATCCAGTACAGTGCCACTGAGAAAGTAAAATACTGAACATAAGATAATAACTATTGTCTTGCTTCTACTAGGTTGTCTAAACCCATAACTAGGTTATCTGAACCTAGAGGCGACTGTGGGAGCCCACCCATTGGACATCTGGTCCTGTAAAAGCTGGAGCAAGACTAAGTAGGCTATGTAAATGCTTCTAGTGCATTTATCCAAGATAATAAAATGCCTAATTTGAATTTGACTGTGCTAAACATTCTATCGAGCACTTGGTGTACGCTAGTGCACACCTTATGTGCTGAAATTTGCATACGACTAAACTAATGCATAAAAATCACACGAATAGCTACTTATACCGCAGGTGAGGGGTTTCTTACCTCCTGTGCTAATTGTCTTACGATTCTAATCGCTAGTTTCCTAGCGGAGAAGATCCCTTCGACGATCTCCTTGCGTCTACGTGTTCCTCTTGCGGAGGGGAACGTTCTCGTGCTGGAGTCGTCGCCGGAAGGTGCTCCTATGGTCCCTTGGAACGAAACCCTAGCTTCCTTGTGGTTGGCGCCGAGAGAAGAAGAAAAGGGAGAGGTGGCGTCGGTGAGGGTTTGAGGAGAAGAAATCCCGATCAAAAATAAAACCCCACTTAATAATTTCCTATTTATATTAAGTGGTAATTTTGGCCCAACTTGAATATAAATTTAATTATTTCCCTTTCCTTTCAACACGGCCCTGCTGGGTTCACTTGGTTACTGGAGTCTGTTATAAGTCGTAGGATCCAATAGGTCTCGGGTTCAATACCCGCATAGGCTATTTTACGGTTTCATTTATTTTTGCTACTTCCGCTATACTAAAAATTCCATAAAAATATCCTAAAATTCCAGAAAATTACTAGAATATTTCTAATAATTATTTTGAGAATTTTCGGGCGTTATAATCCCCCATACCTTATAAAAAGTTTGTCCTTGAACTTAGAATAACTCTGGGTACTTATGCCTCATACTGGCTTCTTTCTCCCACGTTGCCTCTTCAGCTGTGTGATTTCGCCAAATGACTTTTACTAATGGTACCTCCTTGTTCCGTAATTTTTTAACTGCTCGATCTACTATCTGAGTAGGCCGACTGTCATAGCTGAGGTCTTCGCGGACTTGTACCTGCTGGGGCTCAATCACCTGGGTGGCATCTAGTATATGCTTCTTTAGCATAGAGACATGAAATACATTGTGAACAGCTGACATTTCCTGAGGTAGCTCTAGCTCATATGCTACCTTGCCAACTCTTCTGCTGATAAGGTATGGTCCCACATATCTGGTACTTAGCTTGCCCTTCTTCCCAAAACGCATTACTCCCTTCATGGGAGCCACTCTGAGGAATACTGAATCCCCAACTAAAAATTCTAAGGGTCTGCGCCGTGTATCTGCATAGCTTTTCTGGCGGCTCTCAGCTGTCTCTATCCTCTGGCGGATCTGCTGTATAGCTGCTGTGGTGTCTGCTACTAGATCTGTCTGAAGTTCTAGTCTTTCTGTTCACCACTCTTATACCAGCAGATTGGAGATCTACACCTCCGCCCATAGAGAGCCTCGTAAGGTGCCATGCCGATAGTGGCCTGATAGCTGTTGTTGTATGCAAATTCTGCTAGACTCAGATATTTGCACCAACTTCCTTTGAAATCTAGGGCACATGCTCGGAGCATATCTTCGAGTACCGATTTATCTGCTGTCATCCGTCTGAGGATGGAATGGTCTTGAACTTTAATTTCGTGCCCAAAGCTGACTGTACACACTCCCAGAAGTATGACGTGAATCTACTATCTCTGTCTGAAATAATTGTTCGTGGGACTCCATGTAGTCTAACGATCTCCTTGAGATACAACTGAGCTAGCTGTTCCATGGAGTAGGATATCCTGATAGCTAAGAAGTGGGTTGATTTAGTTAATCTGTCAACTATTACCCAGATGGTATCAAAACCACTCGTGGTTCTGGGTAGTCCCACTATGAAATCCATAGAAATGTCTTCCCACTTCCATTCTGGAATCTGGATAGGCTGTAGAACTCCTCCTGGTCTTGAACCTCTGACAGGTCAGACAGGTGCTAACATATCTAGCGATGTCTCTTTTCATCCCGGGCCACCAAAAACGTTTCTTCAGATCTTGGTACATCTTGGTGGAACCTGGATGCATCGCATAAGGAGTCCTGTGAGCCTCGTCTAAAATCTTCCTCTTTAGTTCCTCCTGATCTGGAACACAGAGTCTGTCACCGAAGTATAGTACCCCACTATCGGACACTCTGAATTCTCTACTTTCTGATTCTGCTAACCCCTGCTTGATTTTCTGAATTTCAGGGTCCTGCTCCTGAGCTGTCTGGACGTCACCAAGCAAGGTAGACTCTAATGTCATAGTAGAGAGTTGTCCAACTATGAGTTCGATACCGAAATCTGTGATCTCTTTCTGTAGGGGTGGTGACATGGCTGCTAGCGATATTAAGGTAGCACTGGACTTTCTGCTAAGTGCGTCTTCCACCTTATTGGCTTTTCCTGGGTGGTAGAGGATGTCTATGTCATAATCTTTGACCAGCTCGAGCCATCTACGCTGTCGCATATTCAGATCCTTCTGAGTGAAGAAGTTCTTCAGACTCTGATGATCTGTATACACTCTGCACTGAGCTCCATACAAGTAATGTCTCCAAATCTTGAGAGCGAACACCACTGCTGCAAGCTCAAGGTCATGAGTAGGGTAATTCTTATCATATTCCTTGAGTTGTCTAGAGGCATAGGCGATCACCTTGCCATTTTGCATCAGCACTGCTCCTAGTCCCAACTTAGAGGCATCACTATAAATGTCAAAGCTGTCTGTGTTTTCTAGTAGAGCCAGAATAGGTGCACTGGTCAATCTCCTCTTTAGCTCGCTGAAGCTGTTCTCGCAGTCCTCTGTCCACTGAAATTTTCTGTTCTTTCTGGTAAGAGCTGTCAGTGGGGAGACTATCCTGGAGAAGTCCTCTACGAATTTTCTGTAATAGCTTGCTAATCCCAGAAAGCTTCTGATCTCACTGGCATTCTTGGGTCTCTTCCAGTTACTCACAGCTTCTATCTTACTGGGATCTACCATGATACCATCCTTTGAGATGATGTGACCCAAGAAGGACACCTGATCCAACCAAAATTCACATGTTGTGAACTTGGCGTACAACTGGTTCTACTGGAGGGTCTGCAGTACTATTCTCAGGTGCTCTGCGTGTTCTTCCTGAGTTCCTGAATAGATAAGAATGTCATCGATGAATACGATAACGAACTTATCTAAGTATTCCCTGAATACTCTGTTCATGAGGTCTATGAAAGTAGATGGAGCATTTGTCACGCCAAAGGGCATGACTATGAACTCGTAATGTCCGTATCTAGTACTGAATGTTGTCTTGGGTATATCCCCTTCTTTTACTTTCACCTGATGATAACCTGACCTGAGGTCTATCTCAGAGAACACTGCTACTCCCTTTAGCTGATCGAACAGGTCATCTATTCTGGGAAGAGGATACCTGTTCTTAATCGTGACTTGGTTCAATGCCCGGTAATCTATACACAGGCGCATGCTCCTGTCCTTCTTCTTCACGAATAATACAGGTGCTCCCCATGGTGAGTGACTAGGGCGTATGAAGCCCTTGTCAAGCAGCTCCTGTAGTTGCTCATGAAGTTCCTTCAGTTCTGCTGGAGCCATGCGATAAGGTTCCTTGGAGATAGGATTTGTACCCGAAATGAGCTCTATCTCAAATTCGATCTCCCTGTCTGGTGCTAAGCCTGGTAACTCTTCAGGGAAGACTGCTGGATAGTCACATACGACTCAGACCTCTACTAGCTGTTGGTCCTTGTCCTGACTGGTACTGACTACGTGTGCTAAAAATCCCGTACATCCTGAATCCATTAATCTCTGTGCCTTCATAGCTGAGAGAAACTTCTTGGCCTTCCTCTTGGGTTCTCCAATGAACTCGAACTATGCTTCTGCTTCAGGTTGGAATACGACTTTCTGCTTACGGCACTCGATGGAGGCACCGTATCTGATCAAGAAGTCCATTCCGAAGATGACATCGTAGTCAGTCATATTTAGCACTATCAGATCACAAAAGAGCTCTTTGTCTACTATAACGACTGGCACTGCTCTGAGCCAGTGCGTGGATGCCATAATTTCTCCTGAAGGTAGCGTCGTCAGAAACTGACTACTGAGTACCTCTGGAGGTATTGCTAACTTCTCGGCAAATGCCCTGGATATATATGAATGGGTTACCCCAGTATCGAATAAGACAGTTGCATTTTGCTGTAAAATACTAATCTGACCTGTAACAACTGTCGAGGCATTTGCTACGTCCTCCCTGGTGAGTGAGTAGATCCTCGAATTCATCGTAGTTGGAGGGGCTTCTAATCTGCCTTGGCTGATGTGGGGACCTTCTAGTGCGGCCTGCATCTGATGTAACTGAGCTGGCTGACCTCCGTACTAAATCGGCTGCGGTTGAGGAAGACTAGTCTTGTTTGGGCACTGCTTAGCTATATGCCCTTCCTGACCACATTCAAAGCATCCTCGTGTGCCCTTGCGACAAACTCCTGGGTGAAATTTCCCACAAGTAGCACATTTGGGAAAGCTAGGCTGTTTGCTGGCTGGTCCTCCCTTTGGGTAACTCCCTGGTTTTGCGCTTGTTGCTGGAGTTCCCTTTCCAGTTAGAACTGTGGCCTTGTTGCTTCTGAGTACTTGAGCCTCCTTGCCCTTTGGACTCTGAGAGGACTTGCTTCTGCTGTTTGATACTATTTTGGTAGTGCTCGGTGGTCAGAGCACTGCTGACTAGTTCTTCAGTGGTTTGCGGCCTGTGAACGCCGCCAGCCACGTTCATTGCTATTTCCAGCCTCAGCATCTTGAGCATCAACCGGACTCGTTCTTTCTCTGTACTGACTAGTTCAGGGCATAGACGAGCCAATCTATTGAATTTCTTCACGGCTTCCTCAACTGATAGGTTGCCCTGACGAAACTCAGTGAACTCGTCGTAGTGGCGGTTGGTGACCCGCATGTGAAAGAACTCCTCGAAGAATTCTTTCTCGAAGTCAGCCCATGTCATCTGGTTCACTGGGTGCTTCGCTCTGACTCTCTCCCACCACATACGTGCATTTCCTGTCAAGCAGAAGGAGGCACACTTCACCTTCTCATGTTCTGGCCAGTCCAGAAGCTCCATCGTACTCTCCAGTGTTTTGAACCAAGCTTGTGCATCCCATGGTTCACTGGTGCCTGAGAAGTTCTCGGCTTGACTCTCTGCCACTGGATCAGATAGGCTTCTCTCTTTGCCTCTACTGCTGCTGGGGCTACTGGTGCTGTAGGCTGGACTGGTGGAACCTCTAAGACTACCGGCGTTGCTAAGTTTGGTTCCGGGGTGACTGTGGGAGTATTCTACTGATTAGCCTTTAAGGTGGCTATCTCCTGCTGCTGTTCAGCTAACTGCTGCTGTAACTGAGCCACTAATGCTGTCAGGTCTGGGGGAGGCACTGAACTGCCTGCCTCATGCTGGGGTTCATTAGCTGGTGCCCTTCTAGCTGGGCGTCCTCATGCCATTTCTAAAGCGACAAAGGACATACATGACCAATACAATCATAATGGAGTAACTATCGTTATCATGTTAACTACTATCATAAACAAGCATGCTTCAGTTATCTACAAACGCGAAAGTACTAACATACAAAGTGATAGGTATTCTTACTTGGAAGCTGCAGGTTCAATGCTGATGTGTGTGTAGGAAGTATGGAAACTGCTCTGATACCACTCTGTAACGACCCGCCTTCTACTAACTAGGCTGTAAGGCCGGACCGTCACATTATGCTGTGCTAAACTATTCCCTGACCATCATTAAACCTAGTTGCGGAACTGTACTATTTAGAATTTTGCTAACTATTATCATTTCTCTATTCTATATGTGCTAGAGGGTGTAATCTAAGCTATTCACAATATATTTTACATCCCTCATGGTCAAGGAGCTGGACTGAAGGTTTCCCTTCTGATTTCAGCCCTCCCAATCGATCCATATATCGATTGGAAAGGTCGAATCGATCCGGTGATCGATTCAGCAGACTACTATATGTGGGACTTAGGTTGGATCGATCCAGTGATCGATCCAGCACGCTACTGTGCTCGGGGCAATATTCTGGATCGATCGGCTGATCGATCCAGACTGGCCAATTGATCCTGTGATCGATCCCAGAGCCTTCTGTTCACGACAGAATTTGCTGGATCGATCAGCTGATTGATCCAGAAGCCTACTGTTCGTGGTACGAACTCCCCAATCGATCGGCTGATCGATTGAGAAGCTTCCAATCGATCGACCGATCGAGAAGCTTCCAATCGATCGACCGATCGATTGGGGTTTCTGATTTCGTACAGAAGTCTGATTTCAGCACTGTTTCGTGCCAAAATCACTTATATCAATTCTAAACTAATAGAAATGTCTCCTAACATCAATTATCTAGCATTTTTAACATGGTATAGTGCATAATCTACTAATTCATGACATTTAAGAAAACTGAACTGCAGAAACTAAAAGTAACAAAGTTCTAATAATTAAACTTGCTAAATCCCTAAGATCTTTGTTCCAAACCCCAGCTCACACACATCCTCATCGTTGCATTGACCTCCAGCCTCCGCTAATCCATCTTCCCTTTACCTTTATCTGCAGTATACGGAAAATAGTATATGTAAGCTTGAGAGCTTAGTAAGAAACCATCTACCTCACTAAAACATGCATTCGATGCAATATGCTTTTCAAAGGATGCTATTAAAATCATGTGCTGAACTTGAGAAACATGGCATACTGAAATCACTACACGTGAATACTAAAACATGGCATACAGGTTCATAAGATATGGAAATCAAAACTGATCATAAGACTATCACATGCCTCTATAAGAAAACTAAACAGAGCATGATCTGAACTAAGCTGATGCTAAACTAATGCTAGAGTTGTACTACTTTCACATAGCTATTTTGTGAGGTTCTGAAAACTAATTACATAATAAGTGAAAATACATAATCATGCTGCTGTTTGGGCCCGGCGACTGTACTTGCTGTGCGCGCATCCCTAACTAAACCCGGGGTTGTAAATTCTGAATCTTGTAGGGTTTACTAGGTTAGCTGAACCTAGGGACGACTATGGGAGTCCAACCCAATGGATATCTAATCCAGTACAGTGCCACTGAGAAAGTAAAATACTGAACATAAGCTAATAACTATTGTCTTGCTTCTACTAGGTTGTCTAAACCCAGAAATAGGTTATCTGAACCTAGAGGCGACTGTGGGAGCCCACCCATTGGACATCTGGTCCTGTAAAAGCTGGAGCAAGACTAAGTAGGCTATGTAAATGCTTCTAGTACATTTATCCAAGCTAATAAAATGCCTAATTTGCATTTGACTGTGCTAAACATTCTATCGAGCACTTGGTGTATGCTAGTGCACACCTTTTGTGCTGAAATTTGCATGCGACTAAACTAATGCATAAAAATCACACGAATAGCTACTTATACCGCAGGTGAGGGGTTTCTTACCTCCTATGCTAATTGTCTTACGATTCTAATCGCTAGTTTCTCGGCGGAGAAGATCCCTTCGACGATCTCCTTGCGTCTATGTGTTCCTCTTGTGGAGGGGACGTTCTCTTGCTGGAGTCGTCGCCGGAAGGTGCTCCTATGGTCCCTTGGAACGAAACCCTAGCTTCCTTGTGGTTGGCGCCGAGAGAAGAAGAAAAGGGAGAGGTGGCGTCGGTGAGGGTTTGAGGAGAAGAAATCCCGATCAAAGATAAAACCCCACTTAATAATTTCCTATTTATATTAAGTGGTAATTTCAGCCCAACTTGAATATAAATTTAATTGTTTCCCTTTCCTTTCAGCACGGCCCTGCTGGGTTCACTTGGTTACTGGAGTGTGCTATAAGTCGTAGGATCCAATAGGTCTCGGGTTCAATACCCGCGTAGTCTATTTTACGTTTCCATTTATTTTTGCTACTTCCGCTATTCTAAAAATTCCATAAAAATATCCTAAAATTCCAGAAAATTACTAGGATATTTCTAATAATTATTTTGAGAATTTTCGGGCGTTACAAGGCTAAGTATGGGTGGACGATGCGATATAGGTTTAGGTTTGGAGGGAAGAGTGAAGTGTTGCAAATTTTGGCTAAGTATGGGTGGAAAAATTTAATTATTTTATTTTATCATTGACATCGGATCTTAAAAACCGATGTTAAAATCGGTGTCTATTAACGAAAAAAGGCGCTCATAGAGATCGCCTAAAAAACCGATATCTATGAGCGAAAATCTGCGCTCATAGACACCAGTTTTTGGAAAAATCGGTGTAAAATACTCAAAGACATCGGTTTTTGCTTAAAACCGTTGTTGTTCCATCGATGTCTATGAAGGTTTTTGTTGTAGTGTCCATCTACCACTACCCATGAGTGGCCGAGTGTACGACGCTAAATCAAAATGACTGACAACTCTCTCACACAAGGGAGACAACGGTCGAAAGCATGCAATGAATGATAAATATGATATAAATATATATATATATATATATATATATATATATATATATATATATATATATATATATATATATATATAAAATCATGATACAGACATCGTCATCATCAATACAACCTCCAAATCCACATAAGTACCCCACAACATGAACATAATCGTCATGATACCTCCACATATCCCATCAAACATATGTACACAACTACATATGTATAATCAACTAAAAATCTCCAATAATCCCACCAAACACATGTATACAGAACATAAGTACAATCAACATGTATCCTCCAATATAAACACACCAGACACGTGTATATATAACAAATATACAATCAACACAACTCCTCCAAAAGTACATAACAAATACGTGTATACATACAACATGCAAATGTACGGTCAACATGATGACTCCTATAACACATACCATCCTACGTATAATCCACATCATATGCACAATCAACATGGTAATTCAAACAACTAGACACTCCCTACAATACATACTCTACACGTGTATACGCAGCAGAGTAGAAATCTAGAGTTGAGACTGTATATGATATAACTAGAAACCTCAAAGATCAAGCATAAGTATCAAGCAGAAAAGCAATAAACGAACATGATATATGGTAAAGTAGCCTAATCCATTGAATAATAACCATGAACTAAGCTCAAAAGAAAACTACATAAAGGCCAAGGAAGAAATACCCGCCTCAAAACAAGTCTTGTATCTAACAGAACCACCTCACGTCACGCAGTTCGCAAAACAATCAAAATCCTGTGTCATATATATAATTTCATGTAATTATATATATACACTACTGATATGGGTTAGGTTTAGTAGGTCCCTGGTGAAAAAGGGGAAAGGAGATAGTAGAATTGAGAAAATAGGTCTCGATCGAGATATACCTTGATGAAGGAAGACCAATACCGATCGAGATATGCATCACGGGAGGGAAGTTAATATCGACCAAGATATACCTTAAGAGAGGTAGGTCGATATCGATCGAGATATACCTTGGGGAAGGCATGTCAATATCGACCAATATATACCTTAATTAGAGTAAGCCAATATTGACCAAGATATACCTTAAAAGAAGTAAGCCAATATCGACCGATATATACCTCAAAGGAGGTAGACCGATATCGATAGATACATACCTCAAGGAAAGTAGGCCAATATCGGCTGAGATATACCTTAGGGGAAGGCAGGTTAATATCAATCGATATATACCTTGAGGAAAGTACGCTAACACCGATCGAGAAATACCTTGAGAAGAATAGGCCAATATCGGCCGGGATACATCTTAGGAAGGGTAAATCAATATCGGCCGGGTTTACACATTTAAGATAAAAAGCCAGGATTATTTAAGGTGACATATCTAAAATTAATTAAGTATACATGATCACCCGAGAATGAAAAGATCCAAAGCTTTATAGAATTAATAATATATTACTGAACGATTAGTTGAATGATAATGATAAACTGACTGAGCAAGGTCTGTGTTTAATATTTGATCAATACAAAATATAGTATGATACCAAACTGTCTATAATATAATAAAGACAGGACAAACAAGTAGACTCATAATTAATTTAATAAAGATATTTGTATGTGATTGAATAACAGGTTTACCTATTTGGCGGGAAGTGTGTTTCTAGACTTTTCTGCAGGTACTAGACGACAAAGAAGGTATATCTGGGGTACAAAAAAGATTCCTTAAAAGTCATTTACCACAAGTACGCAGCTTACGTCATCTCATAACAAACTCTAACAAACCGGGGTCCACTTCATGACTATGGAGGTTATATGAAGTGGTATAAAAAGGGGAATCCTCTCTGTTAGCTAGGTAAGTTGACATTACTGTTCACATTCACAACCCTAGTTTGGGGAACTACTGTTCATCTTCTTCTTCCTTTGTCCACATCAAGAGAGATCACTGACTTGAGCGTCGGAGGGCCTAGCCAGGGATTCCCACCCCGGTCTTAGGTCACTGACGATAGTGTTGGCTGGTCTCTTGTGTGCAGGAAGCCTTGGGAGCTCCGGATATCAGTTTTCTTTAGTCAGATTTCTCTCTCGTCAGTGAAGCTTCGCACGAGGAGATCATTCTGTGATTTCATTCTCCCCGATCCACTTTGGATTTCTCTGATCGATATCTAGTCAGGTATTACTCTTCATCAGCAGTAGGTTTTCCCCCAGCTTTCCATTTTGTCAAGTTTCTCATACAGGATCAACTACCAATAGGTAAATCACCTGCAAATAGATAACTAATACTAAAGTAACAACTAACCATGGTTACTACTCCCCTCCATTGGAAAGACTAGATTTTGGTTCAACCTAGCTTAACCCATCCAAGAACTAAATCCCATTAGATCCTTAATTACCTTTAATTCTTTTTAATAATCCACATTTCTTTTACATCAAATCTCCTTATGAATTAATCCAATTAAATTAATTAACTCTTCTTGTTAACCTACCTCAATTATCCAACAAGAGCATAAACCAACAATCCAATTAATCCATTAATTCTTATCACCATAATTGATTATCCTACCAATACAAATCAATCCACTTACTTACTTCTACTAGTTAGCAACTAGCTAAGCATCCAACTAACCAGATAAAGAAACCAAACAAATCTATTAATTTCTAAATTCTAATCAACCAATTGCATACCTCCCCATTCTCCTTACCTCTTCTTCTTCAGCAGCTAATAATGACTCAAATCAGATGGAGCTAGGAGCTAGCGACTAGCTATCGGTGATGTGGTGGTTGAAAGTAAACGAAGCCTCCGATTAACTTCCTTCTTTTCTAGTAGCAGCTCACTATTGCTAGCAGTAGTGAATTCCCGGCGACCTCAATAATTCTTGAATCCACAACATTTCCCGACACTGCCTTACCTCAAATGATCGTCTCCAGTTGGTGTCACATGATCCATCTCACCTAGTGACGATCCGTAACTCTCTCTAGTGAATAGATCAAAGAGAAGACTGAGAGGGCTTGATCCGTCGAGAAAGATGCAAATCAACTCCCCACCTGCCGTGCCCTAGCTCTGTCGTTCCCTAGAAGCCGAGCAATAGTCGATCGCGAGCAAGAAACCGCTGAAGATGCAATCGCTTAGCCTGAGATGATAGGTATCATCGAGATCCAACGACACTTCCTCCGGCGACTTGGCAAGGACGCGATCGCAGTGGAGGAAGTTGTTCTCCGTCGGTATCGGGCGTTCGCGCAAGAGAGAAAGAAATGGAGGAAGAAGAGTCGATAGCTTCCCTCCTCAACGCTCAAGGGTTGCACTGCGCCGGCGACGCCAAGAGGGGGCGACGTTGGTGCTGCGAGGGCGGAGGAGGAGAGGATCGGTGGAGGGAGGAGAGAATCGGGATTAAGAAGAAGGGAATAGAGGAAAATAATTAAATACTTAGGGTTAGTTTAATTAAACCCAAAGTTCACTCCATAATTAACTCCCATTTAATTTGGGTATTCCAAACAGGCTTTTCCAAACGCCACCAATTCATCCCCTTCAAACGTCTCATATGTCCTCCATTTAAATCCAAAAAAATTTCTAAAAATTCTAGAAAAATCCAATAAGGCTATTTCTCCAATAACCTTATTATTTAATTATCATTTGGGTGTTGTATTTTAAATTCTCCCCAACTAATAAAAATTTGGTCTCCAAATTTTATGCTCCAATCAGGGATCCTCATCCAAAAGTATCAACCAACCAACATCCTCATACATCACTCCACCCTAGCTGTTAGTTATAGCCCTAGAGCCAATCATTTGATGATTGTATGGACTCATTGTATCATATTCTTGTATATTAATAAAGGCATTTGTTTGGTTTTTATACTTATTTGTATTAGTGCCAAATAGACTAAGTATAATAGCGTCCTTGAGTA
Organism: Zingiber officinale; assembly: GCF_018446385.1. Classification (NCBI taxonomy): domain Eukaryota; kingdom Viridiplantae; phylum Streptophyta; class Magnoliopsida; order Zingiberales; family Zingiberaceae; genus Zingiber; species Zingiber officinale. The sequence continues at coordinate 70,131,579 of NC_056001.1, forward strand.
GAAGGTTCATACATATATCAATCGATTAGTTGAATCGATAGTGAGATGATATAGGGAACACTACTCTAAATCATTCCTAGTCGAGTATTAACATTCAGGGACAATGTTAATACAATAAGACTAGCATGTAGGTCAGCTCGATGACTTGATCTCACAAGTCATGGATATAGAGATATCAAGCTGACACATGGGTATGCATTAGAGAATGTATACTGAATGACCCACCGTGAGAAAGTATCATGGATCGTTATATGAGTGTCATATACTTTCTCATGTGGCTATTAGTATGACTATTAGTCCTTTGACCTGAAGTCACCATGGATCCCTACATAAGGAGTTATGTACTTTAGTTTCGTCAAACGTCACCCGTAACAGGGTGGACTATAAAGGCGATTACTAGGTATGTAACAAATTTTGCAGAGGGATGTGAGTGATGTAGATGGGATCTATCCCTCCCATATGACGGGAGCGACATCAATATTCTTGACAGAGTTAGACCACGAAGGGCATGGCCATGCCCAAATGAGTCAACATTAGATGTTGAGCTCATTTATCGAGTGAGTCTACTTGGAGTTCAAGATTTAGATTGGTTAGAGGATGACACGGTCTATGCCTCACATTGATCAATCTAGATGTCTAGGATAGAAGGACAATGTCATATATTGTGAGGAGTCACAATTAGTAGTCACAAGGTGATGTTGGATCTCGACATTTCTTGTAACTTGGGTAGTAATGATGTGTTGCTAGATACCGCTCATTACTTATGCTCCTAAATGGGTTTAGGGCATTGCCAACGTTACAAGAACCTATAGGGTCACACACTTAGGACAATTAGATGGAGATTTGGTTCATACGATGAACCAAGAGGATTAGATTCATTTGATGAATCAAATTGGATTAAGAGTAATCCAAATTGGGCTAATTGAGTTAGACTCAAATTGATTCATGTATTTAATGAGTCTAATTTAGATTATGACTCATTAGATCAATTTAATTTAATGAATTAGATTCATTATATTAAGTTGGCTTGAATCAAATGGTTTGATTAGATCAACCATGAGAGAGATTGAGTCAAGTTTGACTTGACTAGAGAGGAAGAGGAAGAGTCAAGTTTGACTTGACTCTTTGCCACATCATGAGTGAGGTGGCAAGATGTGGACCAATAGTGTTGTTCCACATCATCTTGTTTTGCCACCTCATGGAGGTTACAAGCCTCCATTGCATTTAATGTGGGTTGGCCACATTAAATGAGTGGAGGTTACTCATTTGCCACATCATTGTGAGGTGGCAAGATGTGGACCAATGGTAATGGTCCACATCTTCATGATGTGCCACATCATAGGAGTTACACAACACCTCTTAATGGCCTCCACTTAATTTTAATTAAGTGGAAATGGGGGTTACACACTAAAATGTGGCCGGCCACTTTAGAGGTGGGAATGAAATTCATTTTTCATTCAACTCCTCATTTACTCCTTCTTCTTCCTTGTGCTCTCTCCTTGCTCTCCCTCCTCTTCCTTGCCGTGACCTATCAAGGTGCTAGCACACCTTTGCTTAGGTTTTTCTCCATCAAGAATTGTTCGTGTGGATACTTCTAGAGGACCGACACTTGACGGTCTCGAGATCCGGCGTACCGTTGGACGAGCGGGATTTGCGAGGGCATGCTTCGAAGGTATAACTCTCATCTAGTGTAGATCTAGAGGTTTTTAAACTCGTACTCATAATTTACTTTCGGGTTTCCTTGCACGGATCTACGGCTTTGGGTAATTCGGGGTTTCCGTGACGCGAAAAGCGGTTTTCGCGGCCCGAAAAACCCAACACTAGCATCATAAACGTATCTCCAAACATGACAATCCACCTCCAAGAAAATAATGATGACTCTGTAAGTTATGAGCTCACCTTGCTTCTGCTACTCTCATACTACCATCTAGCCAAATATGAATAAATCAACTACCTCTGAAATCCATAATCCATTATCAATAAATCCTCCATCATCTATATAGGGTGTTTAAACTATTCGTCAGTCTGAGGGTGAAAGGTTGTACCAAAGCGAAATTCCGAACCCAAAGTCTACTGTAATCTCAGCCAAAACCAAGATGAAAAATCGTGGATCTCCATCCAATATAATACTCAGAGATATACTATGAGGTCCGGTAATCTCTTTAGAATATAATTCTGCTACTCAATCTAAAGAATCCGTCCTACGAATCGATAGCAAAGGAGCCAATTCGTCAACCCAATAATGATTAACCAAAGCATCATATCCTCTCCATGTCCTGGGTAATCCCTCAACAAAGTTCATCAAAACATGCTCCCTAATCCACTATTGTATCTGAAACAACAGATTCATTATGGCTAGTCTCTGATATTCAGCCTCCACTTGCTGACACACTAGACATCAAGCTATAAAAATCCATGATGTCTTTCTTCATGTCATTCTACCAATAGGAACGCTCCAAGTCTCTATTCAACATATATCATCCTAATGTATCACCAATCTAGATCGATGTGTTTCCTGCAGTAACTCCTCCCGAATAAAAAGTGACTCAGAAATACACATAATCTCCCACAGAAACAAAGAATCTAATTCTCATTACACGAGAATTTCTAACTACTGACACGAGACTACTCCGCACATGCTACATCAAAAATACACCTAATTCCAGGTACGATACATCTGTGTAGATTACAAATCTGTCTACACTAGAAAGTAATACTAAGACGGGTGCAGTTATCAGCTTCTCGTTTCAACTCCTGAAACTGATCTCGTAAGCATCTATCCACAAAAATTCCATACTCATCCTAAATAGTCCAGTCAACGACATACCAATGCTAAAGAAGCTCTCAACAAATCTCCGGTAATATCTAGCCAGACCAAGAAACCTGCGAGTCTCCGGTATAGACTGCGACTACTCCCAACTGGAATTAGCCTCTATCCCTTGTGAATCCACTGGTGTACCCCTACTAGTGACCATGTTTTCTAGAAATCTCACAAAAGACAATTAAAATACGCACTACTAAACTTCACATATACATGTTCCCGTCGAAACATCTCTAGAACTATGCGAAGATAGTATACGTGATCCACCTTGGATCAGGAATAGATCACAATATCGTTAATGAAGACAATGAAAACTGATTCAAATACCCTAGGAGTACCAAATTCATCGAGTCCATAAAAACATCTAGGGCACGGTATGCCTAAATGGTAACACCAAGGACTCATAATGTATGTACAATAGGCTCACTCAACCGTAAGATCCCCAACAACAAGCCTATGATCGGATCACCAACTACAAATCACCAAATCAATATATATCATAAACATATTACACTCCATGTCACTATCAACATCAAACACCAAATAATAGATCATTAAGTCAAATATCCACTAATAAATCATCAAAAGACAACCTATCACCACACCTGATCTCCCAATATCCACCAATCAAAATCATCCTCGACATTAATCAATCATACCAGATAGTCTCCTAAATAATGATAGAGGAACACAAGTAGTAAATAGCTGGTAAAAATATCTATCAGTCGATGCTCTACCCCTCAAAGATCATCATCTAAAATTATACCTAATTACGGTCGGACCTCCTAGGTATTACTCAACTAACACCATTTCTCCGGACCATTGCAGGATATATATATCACTAAGTACATCAAGAATATCTAACCATATCCAATAGTTCCAAGAGTCAGGATCTCCCATGGAACAACGTTAGACGAGTCGACTGATCGTCGCCTTATAAACCATCATGCTACCAAAAGAGGTAAAGAAGTACTCTCTCTCCAAAACCTCAAAGAAATCACTAAGTGATGACTTGATCTCCAAAAGCATTCTCTGCTTCTTCCTTCACGTGGTACTGGGTCACGTAAAGGTTAAGCAACTAACTTCAACTTTCTCACATCAGTACAAATCATATATCCAAATGTGCTCTCCAAGTTATACACCCAAGTAACGGCTATATCTCATAAGTGTTAAGTAGGTAGCTTTACACTTTTCCACACCGTGAGATATCCTATCCGAACATACCTTCCAAGTCATCCAACCAAGTACTGACAATCCATGGTCAAAGTCCCCATAGAATAAGATACATCGATCCTCTATAGACTCACTAAGCCAACAATGGTATACGGCTAATACAGTCCTTTCTACGTCGATACAAGTTATGTACCCAAACGTGCTCAAGATATCTAACTAAGCATGAGTAACCCAAGGATCAGAATCCCTATAATATAGAGTTTGTTGGCCCCCTACTGGTCGAACCAATAAAAATAAACTAGTCATCTACTATCTAATCCAATAAGAATACATCAATCATCCACTAATGAAACTAACTAAGGTAAATTGATACACAACTACCTAAGTCAACAAGGGTAAATCGGTCTTCTATAGATAGAACCAAAAAGAATCTAAATTAAGACTCTATTGACCGAACTAATAGGAGCACGAAACCAACTAAGGTAAGTCAAACCACAACTACACAAGTCAACCAGGTAAATCAATCCTAAACTGACCGAACTAACAGATGTAAACCGATATTCTACAAATTGAGTCAACATGAGTATACAGACACCATCAACTACCCAACTAATAATAACAGAGACTGTTAGTTAGAGCCCTAAAGCCAATCATATGATGATTGTTGTATGGACTTGATGTAACATATTCTTATATATTTATAAAGGCATTTCTTTATGGTTATTATACATGTATTGGTGCCAAATAACTAAGTATAATAGCGTCCTTGAGTAGAAGGTTCTTATCTATATCAATCGATTGGTTAAATCAATAGTGAGATGATATAGATAACACTACTCTGAATCATTCCTAGTCAAGTATTAACATTCAGGGACAATATTAATACGATGAGACTAGCATGTATGTCAACTCGATGACATGATCTCACAAGTCATGGATATAGAGATATCAAGTTGGCACATGGGTATACATTGGAGAATGTATACTAAATGACCCGTCATGAGAAAGTATCATGGATCGTTATATGAGTGTCATATACTTTCTTATGTGACTATTAGTATGACTATCAGTCCTTGGACCTGAAGTCACCATGGTTTCCAACATAAGGAGTTGCATACTTTGGCTTCATCAAACGTCACCCGTAACTGGGTGGACTATAAAGGCGATTACTGGGTATGTAACAAATTATGCGGAGGGATGTGAATGATGTAGATGGGATCTATCCCTCATATATGACAGGAGTGACATCATGATTCTTGATAGAGTGAGACCACTAAGTGTATGGCCATGCCCAAATGAGTCAATATGAGATATTGAGCTCATTTGATTGGAGTGAGTCTACTTGGAGTTCAAGATATAGATTGAATAGAGGATGACACGGTCTATGCCTCAATTGATCGATCTAGATGTCATGGATAGAAGGACATTGTCACATATTGTGAGAGTCATAATTAGTAGTCACAAAGGTTTTGTTGGATATCAACATTCTTGTAACTTGGGTAGCAATGATGTATTGCTAGATACCGCTCATTTCTTATATTTCTAAATAGGATTAGAAACATTGCCAACGTTCCAAGAACCTATTGGGTCACACACAAAGAATAAGTGGATGGAGATTAGGTTCATATGATGAACCAATTAGATTAGGTTCATGTGATGCACCAAAGATTGGATTAGGATTAATTCAAATTAGACTTATTGTGTTAGACTCAATTAGATTCAATTGTTGAATGAGTCTAATTTAAAGTTGATTCATTGAGTCAATTTATATTAATGAATTAAGATTCATTAAATTGAAATTGAATTAAATCAAAGGTTGGATTTAACTCAACAAGGAAGAGAAGTGGTCAATTTTGACTTGACCAAATGGGAAGTTGAAACATCAAGTTTGACTTGACCAAATGCCACTTGATGAAGGTTGACTCATTCTACATGACATGACTAACCAATACATCCTTGCCACATCATCTCCACATCATCAAGGGAGAGCAAGAGGCATGGAATGCCAAGAGCCAAAGACCCTTGGCATTCCATGTGTGGCCGGCCAAAATGAATAAGAGATTCATTGGCATTGATTTGGGTGTGATGAATATCTTCTTCCTCCTTAGCTCTTTCTTGTTCCCCATCTTCTCTTGGCCGAGCGTTCCAAGCAAGAAAAGTGAAGGTGAGTAAGTTTAATTCAAAGAAGAAAGGTTAAGTGATAGTCATATAGAGGGCTTTAAAGAAGTGTATGAGATTTATTCTCTCTTCTTCTTTTCTCCTTTCTTCTTCCAATCCCATCCGAGAGCCATTGGGACTGCTAGCACACTTGTGGTGCTCTTTTCTCCATCTAGAGTGGTTTGAGAATCACTTCTTGTTCGTGTGGATACTACTAGAGGTGTGTACGCTTGAACACACTTGAGATCCGAAGGACCTTGGACGAGTGGGATTTGCAATGGGCTTCGCTTCAAAGGTATACTCCTTATCATGTAGATCTAAAGTAGATCTAGAGTAGAAAACTATGTTCTTGAAATTTTTGTCTTCGCACAGATCCAGTGGCTAGGAACTTCGGGGTTTTCGCAATGCAAAAAGTGGTTTTTGCGGCTCGAAAGTTCCTACAGTGGTATCAGAGCCACGTGCGAAGCATATACAAGTTTGTATTTTAATTTTATAAAAATATTTCAAATCTATAAGTTTCTATAAGTTTTCTATTTTTATAGATTTTGTGAGTATTTTTCTCATAGAAGCGAAGCAACATGTGCTTGGACACTTGTAGGCTTCGACTACCGAGAAAAACCTTCCGAAATGGCAAGGTCTCGCCCAAATTATTTTGGGACAGCGGCTTAAGGCGATGTTAGATCAAGTTGGGGCACTCGCGATATTCATTTTACGAGAAGGGGCGCTGCCCCTAACCCCGCAAGGGGCATTGTCCCACAATCGCGCCCGAAAACTGCTAAACGGGACCGCCGGGAAGTTGTGACTCATAAAATTGGTAAAATCAGTATTAAAATGATATAAATTTATGTAAAATACATAATTTAGAATTATGTGTGATTTTGTGATGATCATGGCCCAAAAACCCCAATATGATTGGTTCAAATGTGTTGTAATTCATAATATGGCATGCGCGCCATTTTTGTGTTGTGTGTGTTGTATATGTTATATGTGACCTGCGCGTCGTGCCTCTCTTTTATATTCTTGTTATAAATAGATTTTAGACTTGAATGTAACTCGAGTTTCACATTTGTAATGTACAAAATGAAGCGGTGGAAGATCCACTCAAGAAGGAGTTACGAGGAGGGTGATTTCAACACATGGCAGTCAAAGGGAGGCGCTTGAAGAAGTCATTGACCCTAGGTTGACCATCCGATCTTTTCATTGGCTTGAAAAGATCGTAGTAGGGCCATGACCTCATCACAAAATAATTAATTATCTATCATTGCTTGTGTATGTGATGCATGATAATGTAGGGTAATTAGTGCCTTGATGCGTATAAGATACGATCCATGATTAGATTAGATCTTAATCAAGTCAACTCGATATGTCTACCAAGTTTTGATACCCATCACTACCTCGATCATTTGTTGTTGTTGAATCTGCCAAAGCAGAGCAACGCATATTATCTTGGTAGGGTGCGGAGGGACAACCTTGGTCCCGCCTATCAAAGCTTGGGTGAGTACAAACTCAATTAGATTCAGCATAACTAGTTAACTCAATTGGATCGGGTAAAACTATAGGCATTTTCCAAGGGTTGGACGATAGGATAAAAAAAATCACATTTATACTAAATCTTGGGTGATTTAGCCAAAGCTAACTCAAGTTTTAATATAAATGAGATTTTTGATCCTATAAACAAGAGTTGCATAGAGATGTAATTGATAATTTGTTATCTACCGATCATACTAAGTCTTGGGTGATTTAGCCAAAGCTAACTCAAGTCATAGTATGATGTGGATCTTGTCCCACGAAAATTATAGCAAATTAGTATGAATCTAGTAGTGTGGTTTGACCATATCCATGACTTGATTCTACAAAAGCTCTATAATTCAGTGGGAGCATCATTTAGTTAAAGGCCTAATTAAATGATAAATGGAATATGATATTTACTTTCTGCATTATTTCTGTTGTAGATTGCCATGTCGACAAACACGAACACCTTCTCCCTGCGTTCTGTCCTTGACTGGTATAGGAATCTGAGAATCGTTCTCACTCAAGAAAGAAAACTGTACATCCTGGAGTAGCCCATTCCCGAGGCACCTCCTGTCACTGCCACGCGAGCTGACCGAGATGCTTATATGAATCATCAAGATGATGCATTAGATGTGTCATGCCTCATGCTCGCAACCATGAACTCTGAGCTTCAGAAGCAACATGAGTTGATGACTGCTTATGATATGGTTGAACATCTTCGTTAACTATATCAAGGACAAGCGAGGCATGAGAGATTCGAGATCTCCAAAGAACTGTTTCAGTGCAAGATGCAAGATGGGACTCCCGTAGGTCCATATGTCCTCAAGATGATTGGGTACATAGAAAACCTAAGGAGGTTGGGATTCCCACTCAGCCAAGAGCTGGCCACAGACTTGATCTTGCAATCCTTACCAAAGAGCTACAGTCAATTTGTCATGAATTACAACATGAACGAAATTGACAAGCCACTGCCTGAGCTGCTTAGCATGTTAAGAATTGCTGAGCTCAACCTTAAGAAGGTAAAGCCCAACTCCATTTTAATGGTGCAAAGGCATAAAGGCAAGGGCAAGCCTAAAGGTAAGGGAAATTCCCAAGCCAACGACAAAGGAAAGATAAAAAAACCTAAAGGAGGGGTTGCCAAGAATGCTACCTGCTTCCACTGCGGTCAGACCGGGCACTGGAAGAGGAACTGCAAATTATATCTGGAAGTTCTTAAGAAGAAGAGAAGTGAGACTTCTACTTCAGGTATATATGTTATAGAAATCAATCTATCTATTTCTGTATCATGGGTATTAGATACCGGATGTGTTTCTCACATTTGTACTAATGTGCAGGCGCTGAAAAATAGCAGGGCATTGATGAAGAGCAAGGTGGACCTATGAGTAGGCAATGGAGCATGGGTTACTGCTGTTGCTGTAGGAACTTACTATCTATCTCTGTCATTTGGGCTTGTATTAGAATTAGATGAATGTTGTTATGTGCCTGCTCTCACTAAGAACATCATTTCAGTTTCTTGTTTAGACAAGAAAGGCTTTTCGTTTATAATAAAGAACAAATGTTGTTCTATTTACTTAAACGATATGTTCTATTATAGTGCACCCCTGATGAACGGATTCTATATTCTAGACTTAGAGAACCTCATCTATAACATAAGTACCAAAAGGTTCAGGTCAAATGATATGAACCAAACCTATGTATGACATTGTCGCTTAGGTCATATAAATGAAAATCGCTTATCCCATCTCCATAAAGATGGTTTGCTGGACTCATTTGATTTTGAATCATATGAGACATGCGAGTCATGCCTACTGGACAAGATGACCAAGACTCCCTTTAGTGGACACAGCGAAAGAGCGACTGACTTGTTAGGACTTATACATAGTGATGTTTGTGGCCCTTTCAATGTCGCTGCCAGAGGTGGTTATAGGTACTTCATTACATTTACTGATGACTTCAGTAAATATGGTTATGTGTATCTAATGACACATAAGTCATAATCCTTTGAAAAGTTTAAAGAATTCAAGAATGAAGTACAAAACCAGCTAGGCAAGAGTATTAAGATACTTCGATCAGATCGAGGTGGAGAATATCTTAGCCATGAGTTTCGTGACTATCTAGCTGAGTGTGGGATTCTTTCCCAACTCACTCCTCCTTGGACACCACAATGGAATGGTGTGTCTGAAAGGAGAAATCGTACCCTATTAGATATGGTACGGTCTATGATGAGTCACACAGATCTTCCTATATCTTTTTGGGGATATGCTCTAGACACAACAACCTTCACACTTAACCGTGTTCCATCTAAGACTGTGATAAAGACACCATATAGGATATGGACTAGGAGAGATGCCCAGGTGTCTTTTATGAGGATTTAGGGTTGTGAGGCTTACGTTCGACGTCAAGTCTCGGACAAATTGGGACTAAAATCCGATAAGTGCTATTTTATTGGATATCCCAAGGAAACGAAGGGATATTACTTCTACATTCCCAGTCAATACAAAGTGTTTGTGGCTAAAATTGGGGTATTTCTAGAAAGGGACTTTGTTTCTAGAAAAACTAGTGGGAGTACGTTCGATCTTGAAGAAGTTCAAGATATGGACCATAGCACTGAAGCCTTGATGGAAGTTGAACTAGAACCACAAAATGTTGTGGATGATGAGGTTGTTACATAAGGAGTTGAGGAACAACAACCAGTTCAAGTAGACCTACCTCTTCGCAGGCCTGATAGGGTACGTTGTCAGCCTGAGAGATACTCATTTCTCTTATCTGACCATGATGACGTTGTGCTCATTAAGAATGAGCCTATCTCCTATCAGGAAGCTGTGATGAGACCAGATTCTGAGTCATGGCTAGAGGCCATGAGATCATAGATGGAATCCATGTACACCAACCAAGTATGGACTTTGGTTGATCCACCTGAAGGTGTCAAACTCATTGGGTGTAAGTGGGTCTTTAAGAGAAAGACCGACATGGATGGACTTATTACCTATAAGGGTCGCTTGGTAGCTAAAGGTTTCAAGCAAATTCATGGTATTGACTATGATGAAACTTTTTCTCCAGTAGCGATGTTTAAGTCCATTCGGATCATGCTTGCTATTGCAGCATACCACGATTATGAGATCTGGCAGATGGATGTCAAAATCACGTTTCTGAATGGAAAGTTGCTTGAGGATGTGTACATGACACAACCTGAGGGTTTTGTAGATCCATAGCATACTGGCAGAGTATGCAAGCTGCATAAGTCCATTTATGGACTAAAGCAAGCTTCTCGGAGCTGGAATCTTCGATTCGATGATGCGATCAAACAGTTTGGTTTCATCAAGAATGAAGATGAACCCTGTGTCTACAAGAAGGTTGTTGGGAACACAGTTGTCTTCCTTGTATTGTATGTGGATGACATACTACTCATTGGAAATGACATCCCTTTGCTGCATTCTGTAAACACTTGACTGAGGAATTGTTTCTCAATGAAGGACTTAGGTGAAGCAGCTTGTATTCTAGGCATAAAGATCTATAGAGATAGATCTAAGAGATTGCTTGGCCTAAGTCAAAGTACATATATTGACACGGTATTACTGCGGTTTGCCATGCAGAATTCCAAAAAGGATTTCTGCCGATGTCACATGGTGTGAGTCTTTCGAAGACTCAAAGTCCCTCTTCTAGAGAGGAGAGAGACCGCATGGATAAGATCCCTTATACCTCAGCCATAGGGTCTATCATATACGCCATGCTATGTACTCGTCCTGATGTTTCGTATGCTTTGAGCATGATGAGCAGATACCAGTCAGATCCAGGTGAGTGTCATTGGATAGCTGTCAAGAATATTCTTAAGTACATAAGAAGGACTAAATAATATTTCTTGATATTTGGAGACGATAGCGAGCTAGCTGTGAAGGGTTACAGTGATGCCAACTTCCAAACTGACCAGGATGATTATAGATCGCAGTCTGGGTTCGTGTTTTGCTTGAATGGTGGTGCTGTGAGTTGGAAGAGTACCCACAGAGGCTAACATCGATGATCCCTTGACCAAGGCTTTGGCACAGAGAAAGCATGATGGTCACACTAGGTCATTGGGTATTAGACCCTATAATGATTGGCACTAGTGTAAGTGGGAGATTGTTAGTTAGAGCCCTAGAGACAATCATATGATGATTGTTGTATAGACTCGATGTATCATATTCCTATATATTTATAAAGGCATTTATTTAGAGTTATTATACTTACCTGTATTGGTGCCAAATAACTAAGTATAATAGCGTCCTTGAGTAGAAGGTTCTTATCTATATCAATCAATTGGTTGAATCGATAGTGAGATGATATAGATAACACTACTCTTAATCATTTCTAGTCAAGTATTAACATTCAGGGACAATGTTAATGCGATGAGACTAGCATATACGTCAACTCGATGACTTGATCTCACAAGTCATGGATATAGAGATATCAAGTTGACACATGGGTATGCATTGGAAAATGTATACTGAATGACCCGCCATGAAAAAGTATCATGGATCGTTATATGAGTGTCATATACTTTCTCATGTGACTATTAGTATGACTATCAGTCCTTGGACCTGAAGTCACCATGGTTCCCTACATAAGGAGTTGCATAATTTGGCTTAGTCAAACGTCACCTGTAATTGGGTGAGGTGATTACTGGGTATGTAACAAATTATGCGGAGGGATGTGAGTGATGTAGATGAGATCTATCCCTCATATATGACAGAAGTGACATCATGATTCTTGATAGAGTGAGACCACTAAGTGTATGGTCATGCCCAAATGAGTCAATATGAGATATTGAGCTCATTTGATTGGAGTGAGTCTACTTGGAGTTCAAGATATAGATTGATTAGAAGATGACACAGTCTATGCCTCAATTGATCGATCTAGATGTCATGGATAGAAGGACATTTTCTCATATTGTGAGAGTCACAATTAGTAGTCACAAAGGTTATGTTGGATCTCAACATTCTTGTAACTTGGGTAGCAATGATGTATTGCTAGATGCCGCTCATTGCTTATGTTTCTAAATAGGATTAGAAACATTGCCAACTTTTCAAGAACCTATTGGGTCACACACAAAGAACAAGTGGATGGAGATTAGGTTCATATGATGAACCAATTAGATTAGGTTCATGTGATGCACCAAAGATTGGATTAGGATTAATTCAAATTAGACTTATTGAGTTAGACTCACTACAACAAAAACCCTCATAGACATCGGTTTTCCACCGATGTCTATTTCATTTTCGCCGATGTCTATGTAGACGATGTAAAAAGTCTACCAGTTTAGACATCGGGTTAAAACCGGTGTAGTATCACTTAACGACACCGGTCTTCGAATCGGTTATTAACCGGTGTAGTATCACTTAACGACACCGATTCATCAACGGTGTAAAACCGATGTAATATTGTATGTTAATAACACCAATTTTGGCAGCGGTAAATGACCAATGTAATATTAATTAATAACACCAGTTTTGCAGCGGTGGAAAATCGATGTAATATCAGTATTTTTTAACAGCACAAATTTGATTTTCGAAATAATGAAAAACCGACAGTAACCAAAAATATACACAAATATTCAAAAATTACACAAATATTCTTCATTCAACAGTATCCATAAAATACACAAATATTCACAAATTACATAAATAATTTTCTTACAACAGTATCCATAAATAATCTTCATGTGGTTTTTTTATGTATTTAAAATACATAAATAATCTACTCAAATGTAATCTTGCATGCATTCAATCCACTCGAACCGCACTTCATCAATTTCAACTCTGGAGTACTTGAGATTTTTAAACTGTAAAAACACATAAATAATATATTAGTAAACCAAGACTAAAAATCATAGTTGAAAAAGTAATAAGAGCACCAAGTAACAAGATGACTAATTGGAATGCTTAAAAAGAAAAATATTCATCATTTATCTCAACCACATCATATAGTGATAGATCTATCATTCCTAGGAACTTAATATAATCCAAACCAAAAATTTTAATCTAACTACATAAACAGCAATTTAATCTTTCAAATTCAATTCATTAGTAGTCGACCCAAATGGCATAACTGTTTACCACTAAGAGTACATGGAAAGTAAATAAATTCACTTTTAGTTTGCAAATAATAAATTCACTTTTATCACTAAGAGTACATGGAAAGTAAATAATTCCTCAATACCAATAAAGATGAGTAACATCAATTCATTAATATGATTTCCAATGAGATATATATATGCACCTTAGATGATAATTTATGTTTCAGAAGTGAAGCAACAGAGCATAAAGCAACAATAGTCAATAACCACACCTCATCGCCAATGTCATTCATGTAAAGATTCAACCATAGCAAGGACTTAGTTTTCTTAACAAACTCAGCGATGCTAAAGGTGCCTTTGGGACCAATCTCATTGTTGCCAATATCTAGAAGTGTTATTTTTCCTAAACAAGAAGAAATATAGTTTTACATAATTGCTGAGAAGTAGTACAATCAATAAATATTGGAAAGCCAACAGATCTGATGAAGAAATTAAATCTGCAAGAAAGAACTACATGGATAGAAAATCTAAGTGTGTGTAAGTCTTATTAGCTTGAGATGTATAGATCGAATTGCCTTATTCTCAACTAGTGCTCCAGCAAGACTTACAAAACCCTATAAAATTTCACATGGAAATAAGGTGTAAGGAGTAAGGACACCAGAAACAAAGTGTAAAAGATCTAGGAATTTCATAAAAAACATGAAAGATTGCCCAAGAATAAGGTCATACAGAATATTCAATCATATTATTGTTAAGTTCCAGTACACGTAAAGTTTGATTTTCTTTCAGCATATCTACAATAACCCTTGCACCCTACATAACATATTTAGCATTGAAACTTTACCAGAATCAAGAATCATTTTCTTCCTCAAGAAACAAACAACCGGAACTTGCAACAAGTAAAATTATACAACCTCATCTCCAATACCTGAACTGTTTAGCTGGAGTTTCTGAATACATCCATTCACCTTCAAAATATCTGAAAGACACTGCATAGGAAATTTCCACAATCTCAACATCTAATGAAAAGAAATAGGAATAATGTAAAGTAAAATAACATGTCCAAAAACTTCTTGGTCAATGAGAAAAATTATTAAGAAATAAGCACATAAAGAAAATAAAATCAATACCCAAAAAATGTTAAATTACTCATTTTGACAAAAGTTATAAAAACAAAAAATATGCTGGTAATAGATGACAAAGAAGAAATAAATGTTACTTGAAAAGTATAATTCTCTTAATCTTAACAAAGTGACTAATACTAAGTGATAATTCTGGGACAGTGAGATTCAACAATAAACAATGTAGCCATGTATTGAATTTCATGAGTATTAAAGAACTAGCAATTTGTATCCTATCCTGATTCAAATTCGCCAAAAGAAATAAGAAACTGAATATCGAAATTCTGTGCCTCAGTCCAACACCTAAACTGGTAAACAAATTCAAAAAAATAAACAAGGTAACTTGATGCAAATTTCATAAGAAATGAAAACTAAATTACAATCATCTTTTCGTGCTAAATTACAATTTTATTTGCTGTGCGTTAATACCAAACAATTTTAAGGAATCACTGAGTGTAGATAATTGGCTGAAGAACCAGTTACCATAAATATATTTGATCCACTGCTAGTTCAAGCGCTTTCAAAAACCATGGATGCATTCCTGGAACATGAAAGTTACATTTGGTGGGGGGGGGGGGAAGAGAAGGTAAAATATACATCTGAACATTTAAACTGTAGGACATTGTTTAAATTTGTTGGTACCAAGATCTTTGCGGCGGGTAGCACTCGGGCATATTGACAAGCAAGGTTCTGTGAGGGCTTTGTCACTGGCTGCCGGTGGAGGAAGAAGCCCAAAGTTGAACTGCAAAAAGAATGTGATCAGAATTAGTATTCTAATTTGCTTTCCTTTCCCCAAAAACAAAAGGGAAAACTGTGGGCATGTGAAAGAGTCTTGATTATCTCACAGAAACTGCAGTTTTAAGCATGGTATTCGTCTGAAGAACACCATCAAGTGCCTTTAGGCCAACTACTGTAATCCCATTGCCAGAAAAATCAACTTCCTCTGCTGCCTGAGACTTGGAAAAAAACTAATGAGATGCTAAATGACACTACAAAAAGTTATGCTTAAATGTCTTGCTTTAGTAATGTCATACCTTTAAGAGTCTGGTTCAGTAATAGTTTACAAGTAGGAACAAGAAAAAAAGTAAGGTTATGGAAAAGGAAGGAAAAGAACTAACCTGTTGTAACCAAGGCTTTCAGCAAGAAAAAACAGACCATCATCACCAAAGTTACGACCTAATAGAATCATGAATTTGTTAAATATCTACAAGTATTCCATTACCTTGGTAAAGTAAATGTAAGTTTAATCCCCTGAAAAAGTTATCTCAGCATATTCATTACCAGATATTAGATTTAGAAATAATTAGTTATAGAGTGAACAACTGTAATCACTTGTTGTAGATACATTCTAAATAGTTTAGTGTGCTAACCTGACAAGTCAACACTTCTGAATGTTCTAAGTTCCTTGGAAAACTCATTTAGTTTTTGCCTAGACTCTTTTTCAAGTTTTGCAACACCACCTGATAGCAGGTTAGTCCGAGGAGAAAAGGACCACTTAAGTCCAGATGACGGAGCTTTTTTAATCTCAGATGTTAAGCCCTTTGGTTTTGGCATGATTTGTTTTCCAGCCACCTTCCATAAAACTATGTGCTGAAGGAGTAAATTAGCTATACCATCTGAATAACTAAAGCATGATGAAGCAAAATGGAGTTCAGCAAAGCTATATTCTTTTAGCATTATTACCAAGACAGTCAAATTTTGGCATCACAGAGTAAGCATTCATATACATCTGACTTGAAGATGAACCAAGAGGCTAGCATGAATACCAAAGGATGTCAAAAGACTAGCAATGACAACAAAGGCTTGTAGAGTAACCCAACAGATTTGTCTTTGTAAGAGCATCTCTACCTGCATGGATGTTGTATGTCATGAATAGCATGGCCATTTGCAAAACTCAAAATTTTTTCCAGATATGGAACTTCTTCAAGCTTGACAAATACAACCCGGTATTCAGGAATGGCAGCTGTATAAGGAGTAGATGCACCTGTCTCATTTTCATCCTGAAGTAACTTATCCAACTCCGGCCAAAGAAGCTCCCTCCTGAAAGTATAGTTGATATTTCATATTCCACAAAGGAGTAATGAGATAATGATGTGCAAAAGAGAAAAAAAAATAGAAAACTAAAAAATAGCAGTAGCTGACATTGAAATTTGGATGGCATGCATAAAAGTTTGCTGATACTACTACCATGCAGAGAAGTCATCCTCAATACCCTGATCATCATCTCCCAACCCCACTTGGACAATGTGCTTGGCGCCTATGCAGAGGAAAAAAAATATAGAAGAATATCCAAGTACGAATGATGCTTAAATTCATTAAACACATCTACAAACTTGCACATGACTACTACATTACAGTTGTATGTATGAAACTCACAGATAACATGACTACTCAACTGTTTCTTAGTAACTCCTCATACCATGTTGACTTTACAAGTTTTTAGAGTATCAATTAGTCTACAAAACAAGTTAAATTCTCTAGATAAATAAAATGCATGAACTTTGAGCTTGCAACTGAAGATAGGATTTAAAATCAGCTTTAGGAGCATATGTGACTTAGTCAAATCACAAACTAAATAAATCAACTATATACCTTGCTCATGAAGCAGTTCATCGACCACCACAGCAACCTTTGCAAGGACACAATACACAAATATATCAGCCAAGCAATTCCCACAAAAAGAATACTGACAATTTCATCATGCCAAACCTTATTAAAATGTTCATATTGCTGATTGCCCAAACTAAACACACCAAATTGAAGATTTTCCAACCAGGTTCCTCTCTCTTTCCCCTATAAAAACTAATAATCAGCAATCGATAAAGGCAAAAGGATTATTGGTAGAATAGATTAACTAAATGTGCATGTTTCCAGAACCTCTGTAAACCATTTGTAGAACCGGGCAGCATTATCAGTAGGCTCGCCATCTCCATACCTAAAGAAAACAAAGGGATCAGCTCAAACTTTGAGGAAACTGATCGTTTATAAAAACAAAAAATTCCTGGCTTTCAACTTACGTAGCCAAGAAGAACAAAGACAAGCTCTCCTTTTTCAGGTTCAACCCGTACTCATCATCCTCAGTAGCATATTCGTCCTATAATTGAGGAAACTAACTACAGATCAGTCAATTAATCAATAGTATTTCCAATTATCTGAAATAGAAGGAAGATAATCTTACGATATCCATGACTTTAAATATGGCATTACGGTACCGTGCTTTTGCCTCCTCATCCAGCGCCTAGAAGGGGGGAAAATCTAAGATCATGGGAGAAAAATTCAAAAAATGAACTACTGAGATAAAAACCCTAACCTTCGCGAACCCCTCAGCCGTCCTGGTCTGCGTCCCGAAGAAGACGGTGACCTTCTTCTTCCCTTGGTCCTCCTTTGTATCCATCTAGGTCTTCACCACTAGCGGCTTTGGCGGCTCGGCGGGCTTCCTTCCACTCGATCGCCAGATGAAGAAGATTGCCACGCAACCGACAAGCACGGCGATGACGATGCTCAGGATGGCAATCAGCAGCCAGTTCTCCACGAACGCATCCCCAGTGCCGGAATCGAGCCCATATCTGTTGGAGAGGGAGGCGACGACGACCGACAAGATATCGAGGGACGACGCCTTCTCGGAACCTATCTGCATCTTGGCGGATCGAGCGGTGAATCGGAAGCACAGATCTCCGATCTCTGTTTCTATCTGCTTCGAATTGGGAGAATAAAGGAGGTCGAGATTGGGTCGGCGATGGGAGGGGAGGAGAAGATAGAGGCGGAGAAGGTGAGTCGCCCGAAGACGGCTCTCTCTCTCTCCCTCCCGTGGACGGCGTGTCATATAGGTTACAACCACTCACTTTTTGGGTTTCGCCTTTGCTGCAATATAGGTTTAGGTTAGAGGGAAGAGTTGAAAATTTTAGCTAAGTATTGGTGGAAAAATTAAATTATTTTATTTTGGTTCATTAACATCACTTTTAACAACAGTTTTTTACTATCCGATTTCGTAGATAGAACAAGAAAATTATCATAGACATCGGTTTTAAAAACCGCTGTTAAAACCGGTGTCTATTAATGAAAAATGGATGCTCATAGACATCGGCTAAAAAAACCGATGTCTATGAGCCAAAATTTGCGCTCATATACACCGGTTTTTGAAAAAAACCGGTGTAAAATACTCAAAGACATCGGTTTTTTCTTAAAACCGTTGTTGTTCCACTGATGTGTATGAGGGTTTTTGTTGTAGTGACTCAATTAGATTCAATTGTTGAATGAGTCTAATTTAAAGTTGATTCATTGAGTCAATTTATATTAATGAATTAAGATTCATTAAATTGAAATTGACTTGAATCAAAGGTTGGATTTAACTCAACAAGGAAGAGAAGTGGTCAATTTTGACTTGACCAAATGGGAAGTTGAAACATCAAGTTTGACTTGACCAAATGCCACTTGATGAAGGATGACTCATTCTACATGGCATGACTAACCAATACATCCTTGCCACATCATCTCCACATCATCAAGGGAGAGCAAGAGGCATGGAATGCCAAGACCCAAAGACCCTTGGCATTCCATGTGTGGCCGACCAAAATGAATAAGAGATTCATTGCCATTGATTTGGGTGTGATGAATATCTTCTTCCTCCTTAGCTCTTTCTTGTTCCCCATCTTCTCTTGGCCAAGAGTTCCAAGCAAGAAAAGTAAAGGTGAGTGAGTTTAATTCAAAGAAGAAAGGGTAAGTGAAAGTCATATAGAGGGCTTTAGAGAAGTGTATGAGATTTATTCTCTCTTCTTCTTTTCTCCTTTCTTCTTCCAATCCCATCCGCGAGCCCTTGGGAGTGCTAGCACACTTGTGGTGCTCTTTTCTCCATCTAGAGTGGTTTGAGAATCACTTCTTGTTCGTGTGGATACTACTAGAGGCGTGTACGCTTGAACACACTTGAGATCCGAAGGACCTTGGACGAGCGGGATTTGCAAAGGGCTTCGCTTCAAAGGTATACTCCTTATCATGTAGATCTAAAGTAGATCTAGAGTAGAAAACTATGTACATGAAATTTTTGTCTTCGCACGGATCCAGTGGCTAAGAACTTCGGGGTTTCCGCAACGCAAAAAGCAGTTTTTGCGGCTTGAAAGTTCCTACTGAGACTAGTATGTGACTCTAACTCTCAACCAACTAGTAGTAATAGAAGCTAAAGTTACGGTTAGTATGATATGACGAATCCCCTGAGACTGTAATCCTTGATCTCCAGAAGGGTCAATCGTGATCAGTGATTTGTTGTTTGCTACTCGGAACACCGTTCTATTTCCTCTGTACAAAAATTTGTACAAGAACAGAACTTAACCTAGCTACCCATGTGCTCTACTGAAGTTAAACTTGGATTGCAAACGATGCTTAACATTATTAATCCAAGTTGCTCTTCAGAAGTTAAACTTGAATTGAAAATGATACTTAACATTTTACTCCAAGTTTAACTGATGTGATCTTCCTAAGTTAAACCATATTACAGAAGTTGATTAAATATCTATTTCAAATATTGGCTTCCAGGTTAAACATGATGAGGCACTAGGTCTTCTTGGTTATGGGATCATCCACCACTTCTTAGACAAAGTCTTTCAAAGAAATTGGATATTTAACTTCTTACAGTAACCCTATGTTTAACTTACAGAGACCATAATAGAAACACAAGATCGAAATGTGAAATTGAAATACAAAATCGATAGCACGAAATGAAACATAAAATCACTAGCCTCTTGTGTTGGTGTTTCAGAATCCATGCAAAGAAAACTAACTAATTAATTCGAAGCAGAAACCATTAATTAGTTATAACTTTCTTTGTAGCTAAAGACCTCCTGATATTCTATTGTATTCCTCTCCTCCTCTTGGACGTTGTGTGGGCAACGATCTACCAAGATGGAATCCACCCGAACCACTTCTTCTCCTCCAAGACTCTCGAGCCACTAAGGGATGCCAAAATAGGAAACTCCTTCTCTTCTTCTTCCCCTCCAAGCAACCGACCACCTAGGTACTTCTTGTCCTATATATCCTTCTTCTTCTTCAAACTCCGGCCTTAGAAGGAAGAAAAGGAGGAAGAAGGGAATATAGATGTCGCCGGCCTTAAGGGAAGAGAGAAGGAGAGGGTCGACCACAAGCAAGGAGAAGAGGAGAATAATAATATGTGTTACACCATAAGGCATCACCTCCTCTTCTTTTATAATCCTTGCTCATGGCAAAAAAGAAAAGTTTTAAACATAATTAAAACTTCCTTATTTGTGGTCTCCCTTTAAAAAAGAAAATTTTAACAATAATTAAAATCTCTCTTTTCTAAATTTCCTATTGTACATGGCAATAAAGGAAAGTTTTAAATTTAATCTCTCTTTTAAATCATGTAGACATCTACAAAAAAGGAAAGATTAAAATTAAAACTTTTCTTTTAAATCATGATTATCCAAAAGGAAAGTTTTATCAAAAATTAAAATCTCTCTTTTAAGGAAAGATTTGAAAATTTAAAACTCTCTTTTAAAACCATGTGGATGGATATAAAAGGAAAGACTAAAATCTCTCTTTGAAATTCCCTTAGTAGATGGCTATAAAAGGAAAAGTTTTAAACAAAATTAAAATTTTTCTTTTAACCATTGTAGATATCTACAAAAAGAAAAGATTTTAACAAAAATAAAATCTCTCTTTTAACCATTGTAGATAACTACAAATAAGGAAATATTTTAACAAAATTTTGTTTTTAATCAAAAACTTCCTTTTACTTTTACTTTGGTCGGCCCCATGCTTGGTCACCAAGCATGGCTTGGTCGGCCCCTACTTGGGCTCCATGAAGGACATGGTCGGCCAAATCTTGGACACCAAGATGTGCTTCGCCGGCCACAACATGGACTAGAAGATGGGCTTAGGGTGGATACAAGGCTTTATAGAGACTACAACAGGGACCTAGAGGAGAAATTGATTTTGGTCTCCCGATGGGCTTAGGCTTAGGGTGTTCGCCCCGAACACCCAACTCAAGCTCATCAATTTTAACTCATACCGCTAAAGAGTTATTATTGAACTACCGCACCAATCCCAAATTACATTATGGGCTCCTTCTTATCATGAGTGTGTTAGTCTCCCTGTGTTTAAGATATCGAATGTCCACTAATTAAATGTGTTACTGACAACTCATTTAATTAATATCTAGCTCTAAGAGTAGTACCACTCAACTTCATTGTCATGCCGGACTAAGTCCACCTGCAGTGTTTACATGACAATCCTTATGATCTCCTCAAGGGGATATTATCAACCTAGATTACTAGGACACAGTTTCCTTCTATAATCAACAACACACCATATAAATAATATCATTTCCCAACTTATCAGGCCTATTGATTTAACGAACTAAATCTCACCCATTGTTAAATTAAAGAAATAAATACTTAGTATATGTGCTTGTTATTATATCAAGATTAAGAGTACGCACATCTATAATAACAGAGGTTTTGTTCTTTTATGCAGTCCGTATAAAAAGAAGCAACCTCAAATGGTCCTGCTCAATACGCACATAGTGTACTAGTGTAACTTTATAGTCAAGATAAACTAATACCAAATTACACTACAACCATTCCAATGGTTTGTCCCAATCCATCTTGGTTGTGAGCTACTATTTATAATTTATAAGGAGCTGATAACATGATCTTCTGTGTGGCACCACATACCATGTTATCTACAATATAAATTAAATAGACAACTGCATTTAACATAAATGCAGACATTTAACCAATGTGATTCTTATGTTCATACAAAAAACTAGGCTTTTAGTATGCATCCTAACAATCTCCCACTTATACTAAAAGACTATGTTGCCATATATACTGCCATACATCTGATTTCCATCCTCTCAACATGCCCATCAAAAGCTCTCGCTGGAAAGGCCTTAGAGAAAGGATCTGCAACCATCTACTGATGTAATCTTGGCGACAATAACCTCTCCTCGTATTAGGTGGTACTTGCGCTCTATGTGTTTACTTGCCTTATGGACTCATGGTT
Source organism: Zingiber officinale (assembly GCF_018446385.1). Taxonomy (NCBI): domain Eukaryota; kingdom Viridiplantae; phylum Streptophyta; class Magnoliopsida; order Zingiberales; family Zingiberaceae; genus Zingiber; species Zingiber officinale. The sequence goes on from NC_056001.1 coordinate 70,154,422, forward strand.
CCTTCGAGTTTGCTACTGCACCACTATTATCACAATTGTAATAATTTTGGGCAAACTAAGAATCACATCTAAGTCCATTATGAAGTTTCTGAGCCATACAGCTTCTATGGCTGCCACAAAGGCTGCTACATACTCAACTTCCATGGTGGAGTCTGGAACACATTTCTGCTGAACACTCCTCCATTGTTATGGGTCCACCTCCTAAAGTAAACACAAAACCTCGAGGCCAACTTACTATTGTCCCATTCAGTCTGAATTCGTCTAACCCATAGGGAGCAAATTATTTGCCTTGTAAACTAGCATATAATCTTTAGTCCTTATATGCTTCTACGGCAGTCCAATGTCCCGATTCTGGGTTACTTTGATATATGCTAACCATGCCCACGACAAAAAAAATATTCGGTCTCATACATAGCATCGCATACATTAGGCTTCCTACAGGCGAGGCATAAGGAACTACCTTCATGTCCTCTATCTCTTTTGATGTCTGAGGAGACATTTCTTTAGATAAGGGTACTCTATACCGAAAAGGTAGAAAACCTTTCTTGGAGTTTTGCATGCTAAAATGAGCTAGGATAGTATTGATGTATGAAGCTTGGGATAAGGACAATATCCTTTTCTTGTGATCCCTTATTACTTTGATCCCAAGAATATGCCCACATTCTCCCAAGTCCTTCATATCAAAACACTTAGACAATCATACCCTTACGACTGACAACACTTTGACATTGTTGCCAATGAGCAAAATGTGATCTATGTATAGTACAAGAAATACCACCACGTTTTCCTCAATCCTTTTGTATACACAAGACTCATCCGGTCACTGAATAAATCCATAAGACTAGGTCACTTCATTAAATCGGATGTTCCAAGATCTCTTGCTTCATCACATGTCCAGGGATCAGGTTCATGATCACTAGGGATCAAGTCCAAAGACTCTCCCAAAAACAACCCTCCCACTACAATGAGGCATTACTTGTAATTGTGCATTATTTGTGACACGTGTTGCAGTTTCTTGTACCATTGGCACTAAAATAGACGTGTCTTCTCTAATTTCATCAAGAACAATTTTACTCATGGGCTCATGGTTTATTACATAGTCCTCTTCTAAAAATCAGGCATTGGTGCTAACAATGACCTTCTGATTTTTTTAGGACTATAAAATAATCCTTCTTTCGTTCCTTTAGAATAACCCACAAATAGACGAACTTCTGTACGTGATTCTAACTTATCAGTGTCTCCCTTCAGCACATGCGTTGGATTACCCTAGATCCGAATATGTTTCAGACTAGGCTTACGCCCATTCCACAATTCTGTGGGAGTAAAGGGTACTGACTTAGAATGTAAAGTTCTGAATGTACATTGTTGTTTCCAGAGAATTTCCCTAAAACGAATTTTGTTGTATTGTGGGAGTTATAGGATTTAAAGTATAAAAATTGTCAGCCAACGTACCAAAACAGGTAACTACTCTATTTTCTTTACCAAAAGAAATAGAATATCCATCCATAATTTTACTAACTAAAATCAAATTCTTTGTAAAACTTGGTACATAAAGATAATTTCTCAAAATCAATATTTTATTCCTATCTAAAGATAGATAAACATCTCTCACTGCAATAGCCGTCACTTTCGTAGCTTTGCCCATGTTGACCATAATCTCCTCTTCATGTAGTCGTCGAGGTTCCTGGAACCCCTGCAATGAATTTCAGACATGATCAGTGGCTCCCGTATCTACACACCAAGTACCGGTAAATAACACCACTAAACATGTTTTAACTACTAGAGAATAAGATATATAACTTTATTGTTCTCCTTTCTAAGGGGGCAGTCCACCTTTCAATGTCCAGACTACTTGCATGTGAAGCACTTGCCCTTCGACTTCTTCACACCTGCTTTCGGTCCAATCCCTAGAGATCGATTCACCTTCTTTGCTTGTTTCTTCTTCTTCATGCCTTTCGGTTTAGAAGGAGAAATGTTCTCAGCAATGTGAATTTGAGAACTTTGACGAAATAACCCTTCTGCTTCTTGAAGTTCTGTCAGAAGTTCCACCAACGTATAAACCCTCTTGTTCATATTGTAGTTCAGGCGGAACTGCTCAAAACTTTTAGATAATATTTGGAGAATAATATCAACCTGGGTTTCCCCATCAATTTCAGTTCCAAGGATTTATATCTCATTTAAATGAGACATCATCTTGAGGATATGATCCCTTACGGGTGTCCTCTCAGTCATAATGGTCATCATCAAGTTTCTCATAGCCTCTTGCCTAGCAGCCCGATTTTGGTGTCCGAAGAGTTCCTTGAGATTGCACATCATGTCATAAGCATTAGGCATGGCCTGATGCTGATGTTGCAGCACATTTGACATAGAAGCCAAAATGTAACTGTTACGATTTCACAAGAGCACAGATTCATCGTAAGTAATATAAAAGAATGTCGAACCACAGGGACTATTGATCAAGCACTAGTTAACTTCGCACGGCGAATTATCTAGACGAACGTAAAAGTAAAGGAACGAGAAGAGGGAAGAGAGAGAATAGATCTTGGAAGGAATGAACTTCGGGAGATGAATTCTAGGATTTCAGTTTCATTATAATGCTAGGAGATATTACATAAATTGCTTAGTTTCTACCCTCTATGCACATACTCTTGCAGGAAGTTGAATTGGTCAATACCCCTAAGTATCGAATAGAGATGATTCCTGTGAAATCCTGTAACGGTTAACCCCTGTCATGAGGGTGCCTCGGTAGATCATAGGGGTACATGTCTAGTAAATAACAATAAGGATAAAGGTAGAGATTTGGTACGATTTCCTACTTCCTTATGGAGGAATTGACTCTCCTTTCAAGAGAATGTCCTAGACGTCCGTGAATGGGTTACCCTTGCTAGGGCCCCTCGGGTGTACGATCTAGAGTACTCTCTCTACAAGAGCGGCAAATCCTAAGGGATTGTTTCTCCTTTTAAGGGAATGCCCTAGGTGTCCGGAAAGGGTTACCCTTGTCACTAGGGTACCTTGGTCAATACGCTCTAGGGCATCCCCTTTGCATGATTAATAATCCTTCACATCAATTAACAAATCATGCAAAGAAATATAAATACGTCACGCACACAATGCACGAACAAGGCAATAACATGTCATTAAATAGAAATGTGGTGAATCTACATAGTTCATCTCCATCACGTTACAAATACTCCCTAATCCCAGAAGATGAGATCTACTCCATTGCGAGAGAGGAACAACCCAAAAACATAAAGTAAAGCACACTTACAACCCTTGATGTGAGAGGAAGGGGAAGAAGAGATGCTTGCCGAGGTTTCCGATGTCTTGGTGATGCCTCCTTGTTCTAGAGATGGACGGAACGTCAGGAGATGGGGAGGATGAAGCTCTAGGGTTTACCCCAAAGGGGAGAACCCTTTCCCAAGGAGAGGGGGCGAAATCCCCAAACCAAAGATGCCAAGAATAAGGTTCTTGACCCTTTTATACCTCCTCCAAGCTGTCCACGTAAACCAGGATTATAGGGGTCCGGTAAACCGAGTTTTTCACCCATTAAATCAGGTCTTCTCGTGATTCACCCTGAACCAAAGTTGTATATCTTGAAATTATCTTCAATCTGATACTTGGATCGATCCATGGCTCAAACCAAGCCGAAAGTTATGGTGGTTTGAAGTTTGGTCTGCGGTCGGGGCGGAGGTCCAGTTGAACCCACAGTTGGGAGGCACAGTCGTGTCATTTAGCATGGGAAAACATTGTTTTCTCTCTGTTATATCTGAAGAAAAGTTGTAGATATTGAAGCCAGCTACGTTTCGGTATAAAGAACAGCCCAAAACTCAAATAGAGCACAAAGTTATGGCCGAATTACGATCGATCTGCAATCTGCCCAGAATTCAGCGCAACTCTGTTTTGGCGTGGCACAGCCCGTGTTCTTCGTCACACGGTCGTGTGGAATCCACACGACCTCACACGGCTTCCTTAGGGATTGAGCCACACGGCCATGCAAGGTTGCACGACCGTGGCCTTCTACTTCTCTGCCAAGGTCACACGGCCGTGTGGATTCACACGGTCGTGACCTTCTCTTCCTCTGGAATGTTGGCACGACCGTGCCATTTGGCACGACCGTGTGTTGCTTGGCCACGGGATGATTGGCACGGACGTACCATTCGGCACGGCCAAGGCCTTCTTCAAATCTAGATCACAATCATGGACATGCCATTTGACATGGTCAGAACATGCTATGGCCACACGACCGTGTGGCCTACACAGTCCAAGCGCTTTTGCTCCATTTTCGCTCCAAATAATGTCCTGTCAACAAGAAAACACATAAAAGAGCAGATCTCCAAATAAAAGAGTATTTATACTGAATATATGCTAAGAGAGGTGAATATGCATAGAATATACGTGAATAAAGTAAGTGAATGTGCGTCAAAACATGTATAAATAATCATAAGATCTACCCACATCAGTAACACCGCGCCATCTCATCTGCCCTGACCCATTTCTTATGACACTCAATCTCCTCTTCACTAGAATCACTATTAGACAAGCTTGGACAGATTTCAAAAAGTATGAATTTATAGCCTTCAGCAGTTAAGACAATGTCCAAGTTACGTTTCCAATCAATGTAATTGGGATCAGTAAGATTGTTCTCTTTCAATATAACAGCAAGGGGATTGAAGGTCATCCTAAGAATCACAAAACATTTGGTCAAGACTTTAGAATTTAAAATAATATTGATTCCTCAAACAATATCATTTAAATTCACCAACACGTCAAACACCGTGAATTTTGTATGCCACATTAGTGTGGACGTATACAAAATCAAACACTCGTAAGAGGAGGATTTTACCCATTAATTATCTTGTCAACCTAACTTTATGACAAATAAAATTATCTCAAACACCGTGAATTTTGTATGCCACGTTAGTATGGACGTATACAAATTCAAACATTTATAAGAGGGGGTTTTACCCATTAATTTTATTATCTTGTCAACCTAACTTTATGACAAATTAATAGTTGGTTTTTCTTCGGTCACACAAATAATAGCAGTGACTCCGATGGGGAGGATACTATTAAATGTGCCTAAGTGTATACCATTACTTGATACTTAGTTCATTAAATAGGATTGTGCCCCTTCAGTTGGAGAAGATCACACTCCTAAATAATTTTCTATAACCATCCTGTAAGGACGTTTGATCTAGTGATCCGCAAACAAACTCATCCGTTGTGGAAGAAGGCACTCAGAGACAACACACAAGTTTGAATGCATCACTTACAAACTAGTAATGGAGATCGTGGAATTTAAATAAAATTCCTCTCCCACTTAGTTATTTAGAGACGAGAAATTTTAACATGCACACAAGCACACAAACACAAGCACACAGCATAAAAGGCAATAAATAAGAAAAATAAATTTTCAACTATTATGGCCTCATCCAATGCTATCATCCGTATGCCACCAACCGTAGTCGTCGCCAAAGGGTTTACGTCGTCGCGTCCATCATGCTTCCTTTTTTCGTTGTGCCTCTGGTCCTCAAATAGCACCACACCTCGCAAGGGTACAATCCGCGATAAAAAAATAAAATTTTACATTTATCGATCCTATATTCCACGAAGGAATGTACATGTAATCTAAATCAAACAAAATGTAAAATCCTAAAACTAATACAGCTCCTGCTGTATTTAATAATTACAATCATGCACACATATAAAATGCCCTCGATATGTCCAAGGGTCAAATCACACACAATCACAATAGGCCATAATAGTTGGAGCCTGCAACCATAGAGTTAATCTATTTTCACATCCTACTATTATCCTGCCTAAACTTATGTATGAAAAGTGCATAATTAACTGAAAACCAAACACAAAGAGGTGAAAACCTAGCTCTGATACCAATTGTTGGTTGCTACTCGAAACACCATTCTGTTTCCCCTGTACAAACATTTGTACAAGCATAGAACTTAACCTAGCTACCCATGTGCTCTACTGAAGTTAAACTTGGATTGCAAACGATGCTTAACATTATTAATTCAAGTTGCTCTTCAGAAATTTAACTTGGATTGGAAACGATACTTAATATTTTTACTCCAAGTTTAACCGATGTGATCTTCCTAAGTTAAACCATATTACAGAAGTTGATTAAATATCTATTTCAAAGATTGGCTTCTAGGTTAAATATGGCGAGACACTAGACCTTCCTGGTTATGGGATCATCCACCACTTCCTAGACAAAGTCTTTCAAAGAAATTGGATATTTAACTTCTTATAGTAACTCTAGGTTTAACTATAGAGACCACAATAGAAACACAAGATCAAAACGGAAAATTGGAATACAAAATCGATAGCACGAAATCGAAATATAAAATCACTAGCCTCTTGTGTTGGTGTTTCAGAATCCATGCAAAGAAAACTAACTAATTAATTCGAAGCAAAAATCATTAATTAGTTATACCTTTCGTTGTAGCTAAAGACCTCTTGATCTTCTGTTGTATTCCTCTCCTCCTCTTGGACGTTGTGTGGGCAACGATCTACCAAGATGGAATCCACCCAAACCACTTCTTCTCCTCCAAGACTCTCGAGCCACCAAGGGATGCCAAAATAGGAAACTCCTTCTCTTCTTCTTCCCCTCCAAGCAACCGGCCACCTAGGTACTTCTTGTCTTCTCCTTCTTCTTCTTCAAGCTCCGGCCTTAGAAGGAAGAAAAGGAGAAAGAAGGGAATATAGATGCCGCCGGCCTTAAGGGAAGAGAGAAGGATAGGGCCGGCCACAAGCAAGGAGAAGAGGAGAATAATAATATGTGTTACACGATAAGGCATCACCTCCTCTTCTTTTATAATCATTGCTCATGGCAAAAAAGGAAAGTTTTAAACATAATTAAAACTTCCTTATTTGTGGCCTCCCTTTAAAAAAAGGAAATTTTAACAACAATTAACATTTCTCTTTTCTAAATTTCCTATTGTACATGGCAATAAAGGAAAGTTTTAAAATTAATTTCTCTCTTTTAAATCATGTAGACATCTACAAAAAAGAAAAGATTAAAATTAAAACTTTTCTTTTAAATCATGATCACCAAAAAGGAAAGTTTTATCAAAAATTAAAATCTCTCTTTTAAGGAAAGATTTTAAAATTTAAAACTCTCTTTTAAAACCATGTGGATGGCTATAAAAGGAAAGATTAAAATCTCTCTTTTAAATTCCCTTAGTAGATGGCTATAAAAGGAAAAGTTTTAAACAAAATTAAAATCTTTCTTTTAACCATTGTAGATAACTATAAAAAAGTAAAGATGTTAACAAAAATAAAATCTCTCTTTTAACCATTGTAGATAACTACAAATAAGGAAAGATTTTAACAAAATTTTATTTTTAATCAAAAACTTCCTTTTCCATTTACTTTGGTCGGCCCCATGCTTGGTCACCAAGCATGGCTTGGCCGACCCCTACTTGGGCTCCATGAAGGACTTGGTCAGCCACATATTGGACACCAAGATGTGCTTGGCCAGCCACAACATGGACTAGAAGATGGGTTTAGGGTGGATACAAGGCTTTATAGAGGCTACAACAGGGACCTAGAGGAGAAATTGGTTTTGGTCTCCATATGAGCTTGCACCCAACTCAAGTTCATCAAAAATAACTCATACCACTAAAGAGCTATTATTGAACTACCACACCAATCCCAAATTACATTATGGGCTCCTTCCTATCATGAGTGCGTTAGTCTTCCTGCGTTTAAGATATCGAATGTCCACAAATTAAATGTGTTACTGACAACTCATTTATATAATATCTAGCTCCTAGTGTAGTACCACTCAACTTCATTGTCATGCCGGACTAAGTCCACCTGCAGGGTTTACATGACAATCCTTATGAGCTCCTCAAGGTGGCATCATCAACCTAGATTACTAGGATACAGTTTTCTTCTATAATCAACAACACACCATATAAATAATATCATTTCCCAACTTATCGAGCCTATTGATTTAACGAACTAAATCTCACCCATTGTTAAATTAAAGAAATAAATACTAAGTATATGTGCTTATTATTATATCGGGATTAAGAGTACGCACATCCATAATAATAGAGATTTTATTCTTTTATGCAGTCAGTATAAAAAGAAGCAACCTCAAATGGACCTGCTCAATACACACATAGTGTACTAGTGTAACTTTATAGTCAAGATAAACTAATACCAAATTACACTACACCCATTTCAATGATTTGTCCCAATCCATCTTGGTTGTGAGCTACTATTTATAATTTATAAGGAACTAATAACATGATCTTCTGTGTGACACCACACACCATGTTATCTACAATAAAAATTAAATGGACAACTGCATTTAACACAAATGCAGACATTTGACCAATGTGATTCTTATGTTTATACAAAAAAACTAGGCTTTTAGTATGCATTCCAACATGATTGAACCAACCCATGGGATGCATGCTACATTCAACTAGACAAACACTATCAAAAGGTACTAACACATGTCATAACTAACTATTATGGACAACAATACATATACCAACAGAAATGTATGATAACAATATGCAAGCATACCTCCTATAGCCTGGAGATGTCCCGCTACTGCCTGGTCCCAAAACCCGAAAAGTCACGTCAAGAAAACTGAAACATGAAATCCCAAAACATGAAAAATAGGCATCGTAAACCCTGCTCTGATACAACTAAATTGTCACGCCCCCAGAGGAGTCTCTGCCAGACAAAAATCCGGCAACATCTCCCCTATACCGTTGACAATCTGAAGCATACATACATACAAAATACATCAACCACATACGGCTGGAATATATACACAATCACGCAGTTTATATTCAGCCCATTCTGCTGGAACATAATAAAACATAACCACGCACTTATATATATATACAATAAACAACCCACTCGGTTGTATTAAAAACCAACACAACGGAAAAACGATAAAGAAAAGCCCATACAAATCAAATCAACACATAGCTAGCCGGCTAGACTTTATACAACAACCACAACAACACAAATACAACAACAACACCAAATACACCAAATACCAAATACAAGTAAAGCATAAATGAAACCCAAAACGATCTTCAAATGTGACGTAGGATCGGCAGACAGGATACTCCAAGTGACACACCAACCATCTAACTGCTATTTGAAAACATAAAGGTATAAATGCGGTGGTGAGTATAGGTAACTCAGCGGGTAATAGACAGAATAGTGCATGGTACATCAATCAACATGGAGATCAAAGGTATACAGTCTCAGTAGGGAATAAAGAACATGATCATACTATCATAATTAATGCACTTATATATATCTGACTCACCGACCATACATAATCATAACTGACATACAAACTGCATAAACCACAACTGACATAATGATAAATACATATCCAATCTGGAATCAACACATGGTACAATGATCAGTAAACTCACCGGATCTGCAACAGACCTACTTGTGACACCTGTGCAATTTAAATACGACTGCATATACATGCAAAATAAATGACATGTATGCAGCATGGCAACCATATGCAACAATCATATCTCAAACGAGTGCAACATATCACAATCACATGCAACTAGTATCTACTAGGCATATATGTAAATATATCTCCATAGATGCACCGCGCATCATATGTAAATGTGCATGCATGCTCCATGGTCACCCCCGCCACCTCTCCAGACTCCACGACCCCTGTATGGAAGAGAAGCTTGGGTCTGTGAAGACTGTACTACCCTCCAGCCACTATAGAGTGGTCGAGGCCGACAGTCCGCCAGTAGTTATCTAACTACATAGCATCAGGGTCCCTAACTGCTCACAATGCTGGATCTCACAAACCTCGTGACTGGGTGGCACGACAGGACGAGTGGCAACTGCTCCAGCTACCACTACCCATGAGTGGTCGAGTGTACATCACTAAACCAAAATAATTGACGACTCTCTCACACAAGGGAGACAACGGTCGACAGCATGCAATGAATGATACAGACACTGTCATCATCATTACAACCTCCAAATCAATATTAGTACCCCACAACATGAACATAATCATCATGATACCTCCACATATCCAACCAAACATATGTACACAACTACACATGTATAATCAACCAAAAATCTCCAATAATCCCACCAAACACATGTACACAGAACATAAGTACAATCAACATGTATCCTCCAGTATAAACACACCAGACACTTGTATATATAACAAATATACAATCAACACAACTCCTCCAAAAGTACATAACAAATACGTGTATATATTCAACATGCAAATGTACGTTCAACATGATTGCTTCTATAACACATACCAACCTACGTATAATCCACATCATATGCACAATCAACAAGGTAATTCAATTAACCAGACACTCCCTACAATGCATACTCTACACGTCTATATGCAGCAGAGTAGAAATCAAGAGTTGAGACTGTATATGATATAACTAGAAACCTCAAAGATCAAGCATAAGTATCAAGCAGGAAAGCAACAAACGTACACTATATAAGGTAAAGCAGCCTAATCCATGGAATAATAACCATGCGCTAAGCTCAAAAGAAAACTACATAAAGGCCAAGGAAGAAATACCTACCTCAAAACAAGTCTCTATCTAACAGAACCATCACGCAACTCACAAACGATCAAAATCCTATGTCACATATAAAATTTTATGTAATTATATATATACACTACCAATAGGTAAATCACCTACAAATAGATAACTAATACTAAAGTAACAACTAACCATGGTTACTACTCCCCTCCATTGGAAAGACTAGATTTAGGTTCAACCTAGCTTAACCCATCCAAGAACTAAATCCCATTAGATCCTTAATTACCTTTAATTCTTTTTAATAATCCACATTTCTTTTACATCAAATCTCCTTATGAATTAATCCAATTAAATTAATTAACTCTTCTTGTTAACCTACCTCAATTATCCAACAAGAGCATAAACCAACAATCCAATTAATCCATTAACTCTTATCACCATAATTGATTATTCTACCAATACAAATCAATCCACTTACTTACTTCTACTAGTTAACAACTAGCTAAGCATCCAACTAACCAGATAAAGAAACCAAACAAATCTATTAATTTCTAAATTTTAATGAACCAATTGCTTACCTCCCCATTCTCTTTACCTCTTCTTCTTCAGCAGCTAATAATGACTCAAATCAGATGGAGCTAGCGACTAGCTAACGGTGATGTGGTGACTGAAAGCAAATGAAGCCTCCGATTAACTTCCTTCTTCTCTGGTAGCAGCTCACTATTGCTAGCAGTAGTGAATTCCTAGCGACAGCAGGTTAGTGGTGGAAAGATGGGGTCGCCAGTGGTGTTCGGCTCAAGAGAAGTCCACCCCTATGTTGATCTGATACATCCTCTAATCCAGATCAGGAAGAACACCATAAACAGAAACCAATTCCTCAGTAATTCTTGAATCCAAAGCATTTCCCGACACGACCTTACCTCAACCGATCGTCTCCAGTTGGTGTCGCGCGATCCATCTCAACTGGTGACGATCCATAACTCTCTCCAGTGAATAGTTCAAAGAGAAGACTGAGAGGGCTCAATCTACCGAGAAAGATGCGAATCAACTCCCCCCTGCCATGCCCTAGCTCTGTCGTTCCCTGGAAGTCGAGAAACAGTCGATCGCGAGCAAGAAACCACTGAAGATGCAATCGCTCAGCCGGAGATGACAGGTACCAACGAGATCCAGCAACACTTCCTCCAGCGACTTGGCAAGGATGCGATCGTAGTGGAGGAAGTTGTTCTCCGTCGATATTGGGCGTTCGCGCGAAAGAGAAATAAATGGAGGAAGAAGAGTTGGTAGCTTTGCTCCTCAACGCTCAAGGGTTGCACTGCGCCGGCGACGCCAAGAGGGGGCGACGGTGGTGTTGTGAGAGGCGGAGGAGGAGAGGATCGGTGGAGGGAGGAGGGAATCGGGATTAAGAAGAAGGAAATAGAGGAAAAATAATTAAATAGTTAGGGTTAGTTTAATTAAACCCAAAGTTCACTCCTTAATTAACTCCCATTTAATTTGGGTATTCTAAACAGGCTTTTCCAAGCCCCACCGATTCATCCCCTTCAAACGTCTCATACGTCCTCCATTTAAATCTAGAAAAATTTCTAAAAATTCTAGAAAAATCCAATAAGGCTATTTCTCCAATAACCTTATTATTTAATTATCATTTAGGTGCCTTATTTTACAAATATTATTAATTGTAAATTATGTGCTTGCTATTTTACTATTCTTTTTTTTTTTTTACCCTAACTTAACTTGGATTACTCATATCAAAATGAATATTATAAGTATCCCATCGTAGTTTTGATATAGTCAACCAAGTCAAGTTAGGTCCTATTGTATTTTGATCCTTGTGTCCAAGTGTGCAGGAACTTAGGAGCACAAGAAGTCAAGCGAAGATGCAGCTAATGAGAAGGATGGAACGGGAGAGAGTCGACGGGCTCAATGCGTTTGAGGGATGAGATGCTGCGGAAGAGTACATTGGAGGACGAGAATGAAGCGTACGACATTTTAAAAGGGATGTGAAGCCGGAACAAAAGCTTGCTAGAGGAGAAGGTTAGAAAATAGGTTTGGGTGAACCCTATTCTGGATGACCGAGATTACCTAAGCGAGTGAAGTCGGAGCGGCATACTCGGATAAAAAGTCAACTCTAAGTTGACTACTGTTCAGGTGCCAAGAGCTATTCCGAGCACCTGGACCACTTTGGTCTAGGTGCCTCGTGCCTCGTTGAGTGGATCATCGTCATGTCCACCTAGGCAATAGTTTGGGTGCCCGGAGTAGGTCCGGGCTCTCGAAAGAGGATAAAATTTTATCCCTTGTCCATTACATAGCCGTTTGCGAGAATATAAGATTTACCACACTGGGTATGCCCGGAGAGGGTCCAGGGACCCGGACCGTGCCACATCAGCAAACGATCAATTTTGACCAGTGGGCTATAAATAGAGCCCTGATCTTTTTTTTTAGCAACACACTTTGTACTTTGAGGTTTTTTTTCTATTTTTCATTTTCGAGCGTCATTTTTGTGTACAAGGCTTCTCCGCTTCTGACGTTTTATTCGAGAAGGAGATCTTCTTACTGAGTCAACTTTCCTTAGTGTAGCAATCCTCTGATTGCAAACCAAGTAAAAATTTATGTGTCTTGTACTCTTTTAATTCTATTATATTTTTATTAAGTGTGTAATTCATAAGGCCCAATTATTTGAGAAAGGTATTTACTATTTTATTTTGTGTAGGATAAGTTACACCCCTCTTGTCGGCCGCAAGGGATTTACAATATCAAATCATATCATGATCATATAAAATCACAATAAAGTGCATAAGTCAATCCTGTTTCAAATAGCATATGATAGGATTTTAGAATAATGCACAAACAGTAAATAGAACCAATAAACATGATATAGTACCATAGTATAAACATAATATATTATCATAGGAAGATTAAAAGGAAACATGAAACAACAACAACAACAATAATAAAAATATAGAGAGTAATAATAAAATAAATCATTGAGATTTATGTGAAAAACCTTTCTAAGTGAAGAATAAAAGACCACAGGATAAATGAGAAAAGTCAAAATTTGCTTCTAAATATTTGCTATACATAAATTTCATGTTGTGTTGTAACTTGTTTGTGAAACTATATAAACCATTTGGATTATGTTAACTTGATTAAAGTTTTACTGTTCAATTTCTTGTTAAAACATCAATAAGTTTTATAATATATTTTTACATTATACAACAATATTCTCAGAATGATATATACTATCAAAAATAACTGAACAAATTTTAATGTTTAATGAATGATAAATAGAAAAACAAAGTTGAAGTCAACACACTTCATAATTTCTACTTATCAAGAGGGCTTGGGTCTTGAGTCTCTTGTGAATCAAAACGATGTGGCACCATTGGAAAAGTAGAAAGACTCATTACTGAATATGATCAAAGAATTCTTGCATTTGTCACTCAGCTACCGCCCTAAACTGATCATCCATCGATCGCTCAGATTGCTCTACCATCAACCTAGCCCGATCATCCATATGATTGCTCAGACTACTTTACTACAAGCTTGACCTGATCATCTATCCCTCGCTCTAACTACTCTACTACAGACCTGACTCGATCATCTATCGACTCATATATTACTATGACCCGATCCCTCAATGCTTGATTTTCTAGGCGTAACTTTTGCATACTAATGGATGAAGAAATGGCTCAACCATAGACCCTAGAAGCCATCTCACGATCATAAGCAACTCGTGCATGAGAGCCAAGATCGTAGAGGGTGTTCTTTTTTACTTCCACCTACAACATCATAATATATATCATTTATAGATTCATAATGTGCGTAGATTATATATGCATTTAGACCATTATTAACATACATTCACTTGTATTTCTTATATTTGATTTATGCTATCACACTCCTTTACATCATTTTATTAGCATGTTATTTGTTTTGTTCAGAGATCTTCTCCTTTATGTGTTTCTAATGACAGGGTGTGATAAGGAGTGAAATTGGACAAAGAACACGAGGTGACACTCTTCTAGAACTCAGTAATGGGTAGGTCATGCCATGAGGCATGGTTGTGCCAATCATTCCAAAGACCCACATGGCCTGGTCGTACCAAATGGTATGACTATGCCTTCCCTCTCAGAAGGATACACGGAGAGGCTGTGCCACCTAGCTTAGCCATCCACATGGCTTGGTCGTGCCTACTAGGCACTGTTGTGCCACATCTCATGTCGTGTCCATGGCCAGGCTGTGTCATTTGACACATCCATGTGCTTCAAGGGGTCAAGGCACACTGCCCCGACCTTATATAAGGGGAACTCCTCCCCTTTTCTTGGGGAGAAAATTTCTCCTTTGGGAGAAAATCATCTTGGGCAACCGTCATCATTTTGAGGAGATTTTGGATGATCCGAAGTCATTTCTACCATCTTCTCTTCTCTTTAGCGAATGATTGGATCTTGAAGACTTAGTTCACATCTTGGCTAAGTGTTTCTCTTCCTTTCTTCTTGATTTGATTATAGAATGCTTCCTTCAATATCTTTGATTCTGATCCCTTTGATTATGGAGTAGATTTCCCTAGTTCTAAGACTAAGGGAGAAGTTCTAATGTGATTTGATATAAAACTCTATGGATATGCCCTTTCCTTGTTCTAATGACATGTTTATGCTTGTTTCTTATTTGATTAAATGCATGTGTGAATCCTTATTGCTAATGTATGTTCTTTTATTGAATGGATGTGGATTAGTCATCACGTAATGGGAATACTCGAGATTGTATGACCAGGAGTCCCTAGGTGACAAAGGGTAACCATTAAACTGAACATCTTGGTGATTGTTAGTTAGAGCCCTAGAGCCAATCATTTGATGATTGTATTATGGACTTATTGTATCATATTCTTATATAAATAAAGGCATTTGTTTTTGGTTATTATACTTACTTGTATTAGTGTCAAATAAACTAAGTATAATAGCATCCTTAAGTAGAAGGTTCTCACCTATATCAATCGGTTAGTTGAACCGATAGTGAGATGATATAGGGAATACTACTCTTAATCATTCCTAGTCGAGTATTAACATTCAGGCACAATGTTAATGCAATAAGACTAGCATGTAGGTCAACTCGATGACTTGATCTCACAAGTCATGGATATAGAGATATCAAGTTGACACATGGGTATGCATTGGAGAATGTATACTGAATGATCCGCCATGAGAATGTATCATGAATCGTTATATGAGTGTCATATACTTTCTCATGTGGCTATTAGTATGACTACTAGTCCTTAGACCTGAAGTCACCATGGATCCCTACATAAAGAGTTATGTACTTTGGTTTCGACAAACGTCACCCGTAACTGGGTGGACTATAAAGGCGATTACTGGGTATGTAACGAATTATGCAGAGGGATGTGAGTGATGTAGATGGGATCTATGTTGGATCGAGACGCGCTAGAGGGGGGGGTGAATAGCGCTCGTGGCTATTTTGTTCGATTATCGGAATCGTAAGAATTATCGGAGTAATTAAGCAGCGGAATAAAACAAAACAAGCACACAGAGACAGGAGGATTTTTACTTCGTTCGGAGCCTTGATCAACTCCTACTCGAAGGCCCGCGATCCTTGATCGCTTCCGGTGGGAAACAACTATAAGCTCGATAAAATGATTACAAGATGAAGTACAAGTAAATGGAAAAACTAGTTATACCGACGACAAGAGTAGAATTTTGAAGCTTCGGGTCGTCGGAGACTTGTGGCAGCACTTCTGGGCGTCTTTCAGAGCAGCACGTTGAAGAGAGAAGACTTAGAATGCGTTGGTCTGAAGTGCTGGTTGAAACCCCCTTATAAAGGGTGTTCAAGGCGCCTTGAAGGTTGTTCAAGGCGCCTCCATGCTGCCTGGTCTTCCACGTGGATCAAAACTGACCAGGTTGAATTTCATCCATTCAAGGCGCCTTATATCCCTCACAAGGCTCCTTCCAAGGTGTCTTCTGCCTTCTCCAAGGTGCCTCCAATGGTGCTTCGCAGCCAGCTCAGCCTTTGCACCCGAGGCGCCTCCAAGCTCCATGGAGGCGCCTCAGACACTGTTCATCCGAGGCTTTAGGTTGCTCCTTTGCTCCTGCAAGATGCGTTAGTCCCAAACACTATCCTGCAACATAAAGTTAGCACAATAAACATTATAAAAGAAGTATAGACAGTCTCCGGACTGTCCGAGTCTGACTTCGGGTTTCCAACCGGAAACCCTAGGTCGACCCGACGCCTACTGTTCCCTCTATGGGGAACGCGTCCTCACCTACTCCACTCAGGAGATTTACTTGTTGCCAGTCGATCCTCCAGATCGACTGGACTTTTGCTCAACACTCGATGCTTCCGGACTTTCTGCTGGACATCCGCTTCCCCGGCTAGTCCAGTCTTTCACCTGGTTCGCGGCACCAGGACTTTTCACCTAGGGTTACCACCCCCTAGGACTTTTGCCTGAAGCCATCGACCTGCCAAGACTTTCCGCATAGGGTTACCACCCCCTATGACCTAGGGTTACCACCCCCTAGGGTTTTCCCTTTGCCTAACCGCAGTTAGGACTTTCCTGAAATCCTCAAGTAGACTTGTTAGACTACAAAACATCTTAACTTTGAATTCTTTGCCGTTATCAAAATACGAGTTCGATCGTCGGATGCTTCCTGCACAAACAATCTCCCCCTTTTTTATTATGGCAACACAAATTCAAAGTTAAGTAAACAAACGAATAGATAGACATTTTTAACACAGGCAAATCTGTCACGCCCCGGAGGAGTCTCTGTCCGAAGAAATTTCGGCAGCATCTCCCCTGTACGGCGGACAATCTGAAACTCTTCTACAAGCACTATATACCTCAGCCACATGCGGCTGGAATAATAACAATAAAAGAAAACAAACACCACGCAGTTAAAAATAAACACCACGCAGTTAAAAATAAAGCAGCCCACTCGGCTGTACCAAAACCAAAACACAAAACTTCTAGCCGGCTAGACTTACACAACCAATAACATAAATACAAAATACCACATAACAACGTCAACACTCCAAAGATAAAACCAGAGTACAGAGCTAACAAACTGATACATAAAACAAACAAAACATACGTGGAACCGATAAGTCTTCTGATGTGACGTGGGGACCAGCAGACAGGATGCTCCAAGCGACACCATAAATAACCTGGTACCTGAAAAAGATAGTGTCAACGGGGGTGAGTTCAACAACTCAGCGAATACCAATGGACATGGGTAGTAAGATATATCTAACAGCAACAAAACATGGAATAAAACTTCCTAATCATATATAGGGAATATGCAAAACTGAAAGGTAACTGAGGAAGTTGTACTCACTAGGAACTCCTATCCAGACAAAAGGGTCGTCAAACCGAAAGTGTCAATAATACTGTATGCAGGTCAAAGGTATGCATCCAACCAAAATGCAGCAACCAAATGCAGCAAACACAATCACAATAATATAAATACATCAATGCATATGATGCTAATGATGCGTCCTGGTCACCCCTGACGCCAGTCAGTCCTCTCACACAAATGGCGAGACCGAGTGGGTAGGGCTATGCACTCTGTCGTCACTGCTCCTGATGAGTGACCGAGTGGACGGGATGCTGTCGGAGTACTCCTGTCCTGTGACCCCAAATCATAAATGGGGGAGCTCAATGCTCTCAACTCCCGGTACACGATGACGGGGAGGTATCTCTGCCGGCTACCACGCTGAGTCACCTGACCAACGGAGCCAAACAGAGTCCACCGTCTGCCGGCTACTACGCTGCTACACTAAATGCCAGCGGAGCCAAACAGAGCGGAACTAAATGACGGCTACCACGCTGAGTCATATGACCAACGGAGCCAAACAGCAGAACCGCCACACACCTGCCTGATATACCACTAAACCATGAGTGGGGGTGTGTGCAGTACATGTAACTGGCGATGGGCTCAACCATAGTGGAGCCGACAATCGCACAGCATGCAAACATGATGCATGTCACTATGCATAACAAAAACTGATCAACATAACCATATCCATATACACAAAATGGGTACTGTAAAAGCGATGGTCACATACCAAAATCTAGAATACACAGGTCAGATAGAATATCAAAAACCTATGTCCTGAACATAATAAGTATGGAATATCCTGATCAGCATAGAAAAATCCATATATACATAATATGGGTACCACAGTATCAGTAGGTCAATCCACGGATCTAGGGCATACAGATCCTCTATGGTATAGCAACCTAGATCCTAAACATATCTCCTTCCATAACATATGTACCAACAATATGCACATATCAAAAATCAAGGTCTAGGTACACGTATCATATATGATATACAAATAGAGGTGCACAAGCCAGTCATGGCATAAAACCTAAGTATCAGATAATCTCGATACACATGACTGAAACCAAAAGTCCAGAACCTAATCCTAACCTCAGTAAAACATGGTATGTCACTTATTCTAGACACTAAGATACTCATGGTAATACACTACTCATGGCAATAAATCACATGATATAAGCACGGATACGTCACAAGCGATAAACCTAACATGCTATGGATATCAAACAGTGACATACCAAAGACAAACATGTTCATTGCTTGTAGTTATAAAATACTATGCATATCCAAAAACAATATCATAAAAGATAAGTCAAGAGGTACCCGCCTCCAATAGAAAGGGTCGTATCCGATCCAAATCCAACGTCGAGTTGCTCATCTCGCGTCATAGTCACATAATATACAGATTTAGCTAATTAAATACCAATTAATTAGCTAAATCAAATCCTCGAGAAACTAACATAAATCCAAATCCAATTATAAACCCTAATTGGATCATTTAACTCCTCAATCAATTCTAATTAATTCATTCGAATTAGGACTTGCAATAAATATGGTTAATCATAACATCTTATCCGATTTAGTCCTAATTCAACACATATATCAACTAATCAAATAATCCAAATTCATTATGATCTACATCCAAAACCAATTACCTACTCCTTACCTTCATTCACAACCAAGTGACAGATGGTGGAATACGACCCGAGGCTTCACCGTCGAAGCTAGATCATCGGAACTGGGAATCACCTGAAATCAGTGCTTTCCGAAGCTAAAATGATCAAACAAGCATGAAATATGATACGAACCGTACACACCCAAATCTGCCGTATCTACAATGGTGCCAATCATTTTCCCTCAGCCGCTGATCACTGATCCCTAATCAAAATACCCAAAAATCACCACTTGCCGTGTCACTACAGCCTTGGTTTGGATCCGGCAACAAGAGGAAACCCGGGGCACAACAACAATCTTGGCTGCTTGTTGCGAGAAGTGGCTCTACACTGTGGCTCATAGCTAATCGGGAATAAGAGGTAGTCTCCAGCGATGGTCAGCAGAGGGAAGGAGAGTCGGCTTGATCGGCATTGCTCGGGTCTTGGCCAGCGGTGTGCAACAGTGAAGAGGCTAGGGAAACACCAATACTCTAGCGTCAGCCCCCATCAATCCGAGGGTGGCTTCCCGCAGTAGGTGGCGATGGATTTGCGCCGGCGACGAAGATGAATCGGGTGGCACGGCGCTGCTCCGAGCGGGAAGCCGGAGACCAAGAATTAGAGCACTCTGTGTTGGTGTCGGCGCGCAGAGGAGAAGAGAACGACGGCGTCGGCGCTAAGGCAGAGGCTAGGAGGAAGAGACAAAGGGGAGAAATCGCCGGGTGAGAAGAGATGGAAGAGCGCGAGTAGATTAGGGCACGACCACGGGAGGAAAGAAACGACGATGGGAAGAGAGGAAAAGGAGAAAAAGAAAGAAAATAAAAGAAAAATAAAAATAAAAATTCAACTTTTCCTCATTAAAATGGGATAGCCTAAACAGGCTTTTCCCGGACCCTATTTTTATCCCCGTTAACTCGTCCGTACGAGCTTCGAAAAATTCCCGGAAAATTTCCTAAAATTCCAAAAAATTCCCTTATTAATATTCGCCTATTTTCGGTATTTTACATTCTCCCCCACTAATAAAAATTTGGTCCCCAAATTTCGTTATCTACCATCAGCAAATACTAACAACAGGTAACGAGTATAAATACTGAACGGTAAATAAAATCACATATCTCAAATGAAAAATGGGGTATCGAGCTCGGATAGTATCCTCGAGCTCCCAAGTAACCTCCTCGTCCAAATGATATTGTCATCCGACTTTAACCAGTCGGATAGTCTTGTTCCGCAACTGACGCTCTGACTGTCCGTCTGTCTGCGGATGGAAAGCTGTACTAAAACAGAACTGGATGCCCAAGGCCTGCCGCAGACTCTGCCAGAAATGAGACGTGAACCGAGAGTCTCTATCCGAAATAACACTCAATGGGCCACCACGCTTCCACTGCACAACTCTGATGATTTCTCGGCAAACCCACCACAAGTCCATGGTAATGTATTCGGTATTGCCATTTCCACTTAGGAATAGGAATCCGCTAAAATAATCCGACAGCTATCTGGTGCTCTACCATCACCTGCTGACAGACAAGACATCTAACTACTAAATACGCGATGTCTCCCTTCATGTCGTTCCACCAATAGAAACACCTCAAATTCTGGGTACATACGGGTACCGCCAGGGTGGACAGCAAATCATGAGCGATGAGCCTCCGGAAGTAACTTCTATAAGACCGGATGAGACTGAAATACACAAAATCTGTCTCGAAAGTGTATAACACCCTCCTCGTCTCGTGTGAACTCGGTCTGCTGCCCGGAAACTATCTAGCTGCAAAAAAACTGCAAATACTGATTAGCAGCCTAGGGCTCTCGGATCCTCGTCTTGATCGACAACTAAGCAGCCATGGTAACAAGAATACCTTGCTCTGTCTGTAGCCACAACTCGGTGGCAAGCCAAAGTCACTCTAGACTTCTGGCTAAGTGCGTCGACAACCACATTAGCTTTTCCTGGTTGATAGCTAATGGTACAATCAAAATCCTTCAGGAACTCCATCCATCTCTTCTGTCGGAGATTAAGTTCTTCTAAGTAAACAGATATTTGAGACTCTTATGGTCAGTGAAAATCTCAAATATAACGTCATATAAATAATGTCGCCAAATCTTCATGGCAAAAATAATGGCGACTAGCTCCAGATCATATACAGGGTAGTTCTTCTCATGCTTCTTCAACCGACGAGAAGCATAGGAGACTACTCTATCGTGCTGCATCAGAACAGCGCTCAAACCCTGAATAGATGCGTCGGTGTAGAGGACATATCCGTCCTCTTCAAAAGGTAAAACAAAAAATCGGAGCCGACACTAAACTCCGCTTCAGCTCCTAAAAGCTGGTCTTGCAAACCTCAGTCCAAGTGAACTTCACGCCTTTCCTGATCAGGCGTGTAAGTAGCATAGCAATCCGTGAGAAACCCTCAACGTATCTCCGGAAATATCGAGCCAAACAAAGGAAGTTGCGAGCCTCTTATATCGACTCCGTCTACTCCCAACGGTAACAACCTCGATCTCCTGTGGAACCACGGTATACTCCTACTGGTGACCGCGTATCCTAATCATCATCACATAAGACAATCCAAATAAGCACTACTGATCATCACATATAGATGTTCTCGTCGAAACATCTCTAGATCTAAGCAAAGGTGGTGTACGTGACTCACCGCGGATTCGAAATAGATCACAACATCGTCAACAAAGACAATGGAAACCGATCCAAACATTCTAGGGATACTCAAATCATCGAGTCCATGATAACATCTAGGGCACCGCAAGCACTAATGGTAAAACCAAGACACATAATGTCCGTATCACAGACATTCCTAACAATAAGATCTCCAATAATAAATCGAAAAATCCGATCATCAATAACATAAATCACTAAAGAATAAATCCTCCAGGGTGAGAGCAACGCTCCATCACAGGAAACACCACATATGTGGGAGCAACGCTCTACCACAAGAAATCCTCAATATGTGGGAGCAACACTCCACCACAAATAATCTGAAATATGTATTTGCAATAAATATAGGAGCAATGCTCCGCTACCAGCAATCCGTGATATGTGGGAGCAATGCTCCACTACAAAATAATACGTAAGTACCCCAAGGCACCTAACTATCCAGCTAGAGACTGTACAAGATCTCTCTACCACAATTCGCTGTGGTTATCCTAGGATATAACAACCTAGTAAGCAAATCAAATCCATAGTCAACTTTATCATCCTCCTAGTGGGTCGGTCACCCACTAATGGGAGAATTAGTTGACAGGGTAAAACAACCAATATCATAATGTAGACATTAAATATTCTACATTTAACATAGGTAGAATCATCATGATGCTACCAACCATACATCTGACACACATGCACATACAACATATGTATGATCGACATAATCCTCCAATTGGTACACACCAAAAATACTCACATCATAAGTACAAATCACCGTGATACCTCCAACAATGTATACCGAACCCGTGTGCATATATCATCGTAGGTAAAATCAACAATACCCCTCAAACAACACTCACATGACAAATATACACATATGCCAAGAGTATAATCAACATATACTTCCAATAAGGCATACTAAAACTCAGGTGCATTCACAAATCACACATAATCAACAAGATACCTCAGATACCACACCAAACACATATGTACATATCACAACACCGATGTAGTCGACAAGATATTTCCAACATGACATTCACACTCATGTGCACATACCACTACACAGATTTAAATCAATAAGATACCTCCAATATGTCAATCAGACACGTACAGCTAACTAAGAAGCTATAATCCACAAGGAACATACAACAACCATATCTAGATGTGAATACTCACACTTCCTGCAAATGAACTAACCATCAGAGACCTCCTACAACTCATTACAATCATATGTACACGAAACAAAGCTAGGGATAATCAACATATTTGACCCAATCAACCTGACATTCTGAAACGGTAGGGTCACCTTCTAAGTTATCTCACAAGGTACATACAGTCTAAAATTAGAGTACTCATGGAATAGGATACATCGATCCTCTATCGACTGACCAAATCGTCAATAATATACGATCAACTCAGTCTTTTCCATGTCAATAGTATATGGCTAATTCAATCCTTTCCCACGTCAGTATAAGCTTGGTACTCGATGTGCTCAAGATATCCAACTAAGCACGAATAACCCAAGATTCAAACATCTAAAAGTAAAGTAGGTCAATTTCCTACTGATCGGATCAACAAAACTAATCGGTCATCTACTAACAAATCAAAAATAAATAAAACCTCATCTAAGGTAAATCGATCACGACTACCCAAGTCAACAAACGTCAATTTATCTTCTACTGACCAATCTAACAAGAGTAAATCAATCATTTACTGACGAAACTAACTAAAGTATATCAGTACACTACTGGCTGAGTCAACAAAAATATGTACTTACTAGTCATTACCTAGCACCTAACCAATAACAACAGAGACTGGTATGTGTCTCCAACCTCTAATCAACTAGTAGTAACAGAAGCTAAAACTACTGGTGATATGATATGGAAAATCACCAGAGACTGTAATCCTTAATCTCTATTAAGGTCGATCATCATCATTGGTTTACCTAATACATAAAACATATGCCATATCAACTAGAAAGGTACCAGTAAAGGGTGTCAATACATGTCATAAACTGTAATAGTGAACAGGGCATAAACTAATCAAAAAGATAGGACAACAGTATACCAACATACCTCCTATAGCTTGGAGATGTCCTGCTGCTGTCAGGTCCCAAAACCCGAAAAGTCACATCGAGAAGACCAAAACAGAAAATCCGAAACACCGAGAAAATAAGACTCGTAAGCCGATCTCTGATACCAAATAAATTGATATCAGATAAATCTCGAAAATCCAAAACACATAGCAAGTATCGTATACCTGCTCTGATACCACTAAATTGTCACGCCCCGGAGGAGTCTCTGTCCGAAGAAATTTCGGCAGCATCTCCCCTGTACGGCGGACAATCTGAAACTTTTCTACAAGCACTATATACCTCAGCCACATGCGGCTGGAATAATAACAATAAAAGAAAACAAACACCATGCAGTTAATATCAAATTCAGCCTCTGGCTGACACAACCACGCAGTTAAAAATAAAGCAGCCCACTCGGTTGTACCAAAACCAAAACACAAAACTGCTAGCCGACTAGACTTACACAACCAATAGCATAAATACAAAATACCACATAACAACGTCAACACTCCAAAGATAAAACCAGAGTACAGAGCTAACAAATTGATACATAAAACAAACAAAACATACGTGAAACCGATAAGTCTTCTGATGTGACGTGGGGACCAGCAGACAGGATGCTCCAACCAACCTGGTACCTGAAAAAGATAGTATCAACGGGGGTGAGTTCAACAACTCAGCGAATACCAATGGACATGGGTAGTAAGATATATCTAACAGCAACAAAACATGGAATACAGCTTCCTAATCATATATAGGGAATATGCAAAACTGAAAGGTAACTGAGGAAGCTGTACTCACCAGGAACTCCTATCCAGACAAAAGGGTCGTCAAACCGAAAGTGTCAATAATCCTATATGCAGGTCAAAGGTATGCATCCAACCAAAATGCAGCAAACACAATCACAATAATATAAAT
This sequence comes from Zingiber officinale, assembly GCF_018446385.1. Lineage (NCBI taxonomy): Eukaryota > Viridiplantae > Streptophyta > Magnoliopsida > Zingiberales > Zingiberaceae > Zingiber > Zingiber officinale. Next base: position 70,179,621 of record NC_056001.1, read on the forward strand.
ACATCAATGCATATGATGCTAATGATGCGTCCTGGTCACCCCACCAGTCAGTCCTCTCACACACAAATGGAGAGACCGAGTGGGTAGGGCTATGGCAACTGCACTCTGCCACCGCCTCGATGAGTGACCGAGTGGACGGGATCTTTGTCGAGTACTCTGTCCCGTGACCCCAAATCATAAATGGGGAGCTCAATGCTCTCAACTCCCGGTACACGATGACGGGAGGTATCTCTGCCGGCCACGCTGAGTCACCGACCAACGGAGCCAACAGAGTCCACCGTCTGCCGGCTACTAACACTAAATGCCAGCGAGCCAAACAGAGCGGAACTAAATGACGGCCACACTGAGTCATATGACCAACGGAGCCAAACAGCAGAACCGCACCTGCACGATATACCACTAAACCATGAGTGGGGTGTGTGCAGTACAACTGGCGATGGGCTCAACCATAGTGGAGCCGACAATCGCACAGCATGTAATAATGATGCATGTCACTATGCATAACAAAAACTGATCAACATAACCATATCCATATATACAAAATGGGTACTGTAAAAGCGATGGTCACATACCAAAATCTAGAATACACAGGTCAGATAGAATATCAAAAACCTATGTCCTGAACATAATAAGTATGGAATATCCTGATCAGCATAGAAAAATCCATATATACATAATATGGGTACCACAGTATCAGTAGGTCAATCCACGGATCTAGGGCATACAGATCCTCTATGGTATAGCAACCTAGATCCTAAACATATCTCCTTCCATAACATATGTACCAACAATATGCACATATCAAGAATCAAGGTCTAGGTACACGTATCATATATGATATACAAATAGAGGTGCACAAGCCAGTCATGGCATAAAACCTAAGTATCAGATAATCTCGATACACATGACTGAAACCAAAAGTCCAGAACCTAATCCTAACCTCAGTAAAACATGGTATGTCACTTATTCTAGACACTAAGATACTCATGGTAATACACTACTCATGGCAATAAATCACATGATATAAGCACGGATACGTCACAGGCGATAAACCTAACATGCTATGGATATCAAACAGTGACATACCAAAGACAAACATGTTCATTGCTTGTAGTTATAAAATACTATGCATATCCAAAGACAATATCATAAAAGATAAGTCAAGAGGTACCCGCCTCCAATAGAAAGGGTCGTATCCGATCCAAATCCAACGTCGAGTTGCTCATCTCGCGTCACAGTCCTGTAGTACACAGTATACAGATTTAGCTAATTAAATACCAATTAATTAGCTAAATCAAATCCTCGAGAAACTAACATAAATCCAAATCCAATTATAAACCCTAATTGGATCATTTAACTCCTCAATCAATTCTAATTAATTCATTCGAATTAGGACTTGCAATAAATATGGTTAATCATAACATCTTATCCGATTTAGTCCTAATTCAACACATATATCAACTAATCAAATAATCCAAATTCATTATGATCTACATCCAAAACCAATTACCTACTCCTTACCTCCATTCACAACCAAGTGACAGATGGTGGAATACGACCCGAGGCTTCACCGTCGAAGCTAGATCATCGGAACTGGGAATCACCTGAAATCAGTGCTGTCCGAAGCTAAAATGATCAAACAAGCATGAAATATGATACGAACCGTACACACCCAAATCTGCCATATCTACAATGGTGCCAATCATTTTCCCTCAGCCGCTGATCACTGATCCCTAATCAAAATACCCAAAAATCACCACTTGCCGTGTCACTACAGCCTTGGTTTGGATCCGGCAACAAGAGGAAACCCGGGGCACAACAACAATCTTGGCTGCTTGTTGCGAGAAGTGGCTCTACACTGTGGCTCACGGCTAATCGGGAAAAAGAGGTAGTCTCCAGCGATGGTCAGCAGAGGGAAGGAGAGTCGGCTTGATCGGCATTGCTCGGGTCTTGGCCAGCGGTGTGCAACAGTGAAGAGGCTAGGGCAACACCAATACTCTAGCGTCAGCCCCCATCAATCCGAGGGTGGCTTCCCGCAGTAGGTGGCGATGGATTTGCGCCGGCGACGAAGATGAATCGGGTGGCACGGCGCTGCTCCGAGCGGGAAGTCGGAGACCAAGAATTAGAGCACACTGTGTTGGTGTCGGCGCGCAGAGGAGAAGAGAACGACGGCGTCGGCGCTAAGGCAGAGGCTAGGAGGAAGAGACAAAGGGGAGAAATCGCCGGGTGAGAAGAGATGGAAGAGCGCGAGTAGATTAGGGCACGACCACGGGAGGAAAGAAACGACGATGGGAAGAGAGGAAAAGGAGAAAAAGAAAGAAAATAAAAGAAAAATAAAAATAAAAATTCAACTTTTCCTCATTAAAATGGGATAGCCTAAACAGGCTTTTCCCGGACCCTATTTTTATCCCCGTTAACTCGTCCGTACGAGCTTCGAAAAATTCCCGGAAAATTTCCTAAAATTCCAAAAAATTCCCTTATTAATATTCGCCTATTTTCGGTATTTTACAAAATCTGCTGAGTATAGATGAACAAGGTAACTAAAGCAAATTTGCCCTAATTGCCCTATATGCTCCCCCTTAACTTTGGCTCCCCCTTAATTTTTAACTTGAATTTTATGTTTACATTTTTGCTACTCTCCCCCTTTGCCATAACTCAAAAATGGGCAATAATATGTGTTTGAATGAATTGTATATGATTAAGGTTAGCAATGTGCAACAGGGTTTGAAAGTTAAGGTTAATTGGATTAATATTTTAAGTTTTTAGGACAAGATTATTCATTTAAGTTCAGTTGGTCCTTAAGTCCAAGCACAAGTCATGTTCACTAGATTGATATATTAGGTATCAGAGCCATAGAGAACAAAACATTCTTAACTAAAAAATTGAGTATCTTTTGCCAACTGTCTAACCTTTAGTTACTTGCTGATTGTCTATAGGACAATAGCTTTTACTAGGTTAGTCAAGTTAAGTTATTTTGGTCCAGATAGACTTGACTAGAGCTGGAGAACTTAACTTGATTAATGTTTATTGCATATTTAACGCCCAGACTCATATTGATGCACAGATATAAGCATTCTTGAGTCCAGGCTATACCCTATGCATCTCACGTCGTTCTATGTTTTTCAATCACAATCAAGGTAAACCTAGATGCTTGTGAGATGCTCTGGCTTAATTCTAGGGGAACATGATATCTAGGGGGAATGCCTAGGCTAATTCCAGAAAATTTTAAGAATCTAGCAAAATTGGAGTTTTGAAAACTATTTTTCCTAGAATTTGAAAAAAAACAATAAAACCTATGCTCATAAAATATAACACATAAAACTGAGTAATAATATTAAGATATCTATTCTACCCAACACATTCCTATTTGCCTTCTAAGTCCACTGAACTCAAGTTCAGGTAAGGGTTTTGTAAAAATGTCAGCTAGGTTTGATTTGGACTCAACGTGGTTGAGTGCAATTTCACCTTTAGCTACATGATCCCTTACAAAGTGATGTTTTACCTCTATGTGTTTGGTCCTAGAATGGTGTATAGGATTTTTGGTCAGATTAATTGAGCTGATATTATCAATAAAGATTTTAGTATTTTTATAGTCTAGTTGATAGTCTTTTAGTGTATGCATCATCCATAACAATTGAGATGCACATTCTCCTAGAGCTATGTATTCAGCTTCTGTAGTGGATAGAGCAACACATTGTTATTTTCTGCTTGACCAACTTACTAGGCACTGATCTAGAATTTGGCAGCTACCACTTGTACTTTTCCTATCTAACTTGCACCCAGCATAGTCTGAATCAGAATAGCCATAAAGGTCAAAAGTGCAAGTTCTTAGATACCAAAGTCCTACATTTATAGTTCCTTTAATATACCTCAGTATTCTTTTAACATATGTTAGGTGTGACTCTTTTGCACAGGATTGGTATCTTGCACACATACCTACTGCAAACAGTATGTCAGGTCGACTTGCAGTTAGATAAAGTAAACTCCCTATGGCACTCCTATAGTATTTTGGGTCTACAGGTTTTCCTTCAGGGTCAGAGTCAATGTTTATGTTTGTTGCCATTGGAGTATTTATAATTTTTGGGACATATTGTCTCTGGTAGCGGGATATCGGTGGATCCACAGGAGATAGAGGTGGTTATCAGTTGGGAGTGGGCGTAGTCTATACCGGAGATTCGCTATTCCTTTCATGGTCTGGATGGATATTACTGGAGATTAGTTGAGGGTTTTCTCCAGCATTTATGCCGTGGACGGGACTGTTCAGGATGAGTATGGAATTCTCCTGGATAGACGCTTACGAGATCAGTTTCAAGAGTTGAAACGAAAAGTTATTAACTGCACCGTCTTAGTTGTACCTTCTAGTGTAGACGGATTTGTACTCTACACAGATGTGTCATACCGAGATTTAGTGTAATTTCGATGTAGCATGAGCAGAGTAGTCTTGTGCTAGTAGTTAGAATTCTCAGGTAATGAGAATTAGATTCTCTTTCTTCGTGGGAGATTATGTGTGTTTCTGAGTCACTTCTCGTCCGAGAGGAGTTACTGCAGGAAACACATTGATCTGGATCTGCGACACATTCGGGTGACACCTGATGTATGGAGATTTGGAGCATTCTTATTGGTGAAACGGTATGAAGAATGACATCGTGAATTTTGTAGCTTGATGTTTAGTGTATCAGCGAGGCTGAACATCGGAGACCATCAGGATTATTTTCAGGATTATTATGTTATGGGATTGTCTCCGTTGATTTGGATATTAGAACCGAGCTGGGAGCATGTTTTGATGGACTTTGTTGTGGGATTACCCAGGACATGGAGAGGATATAATGGTTTGGGTAATCATTATTAGGTGATGACTTGCTTCTTAGCTATTGATTTGTAGGATAGATTCTTTTGGATTGAGTAGTAGGATTATACTCTAGAGGAATTACCGGACTGGATGATGTATCTCTGAGGGTTGTTTTGGATGGAGATCCGCGATTTCACATCTTGGTTTTGACTGTGATTACAGTAGACTTTGGATTAGGAGTTTCACTTTAGTATAGATTTTCATCTCAGACTGATGGATAGTTTGAGCGCTCTATACATGTGTTGGAGGATTTATTGATAGTGGATTTTGGATTTTAGAGGTGTTTGATTTATCCATAGTTGGCTAGATTGCAGTTTGGGAGTAGCAGATGTAGGGTGAGTTTATAACCCACATAGTCATTCTTTATGGTTGGAGATTGGTTCGTGATATTTGGATGAAGTGGTATATGAGTATGTTGATTGGTAGTGACCGTGGAGGAGGGTCCCTGAGTTGACCAGTAAATTTGGGGACCAAATTTTTATTAGTGGGGGAGAATGTAAAATACCATAAAATTAAATAATAATTATTATTGGACGAAAAATCTTATTGGATTTTTCCAGAATTTTTAGAAATTTTTTTGGATTTAAATGGAGTCCGTATGACTTGTTTTGAGGGGATGAGTCGGTGGGGTTAATTGGAGGTCTGTTTGGAATACCCAATTAAATTGGGAGTTGATTGAGGAAATCAACTTAGCGTTTAATTAAATTAACCTAAAGTTTTTAATTAACATTAGGTTATATACCTAAGTTATTTCCTTAGCCCTTTAATCCCCGATTCATTTCCTTTCCCCCCCGACAACCCCTCTTTGCTCGATCCCTCCTTCCCGACGCCAACGCCGCGTCGATCGTCGCGAGCTCACCGGCGGCGGCGGTCTTCTCCAGCGTGCCTCCGTCGACTCTCCAGCCTCCCTTCCTCTAGTGGTATGGAGCGGTTGAGCAACGGTCGACCGCCGAACCAGAGCTTTTCTGCCTCTTTCTCGCGAATGGCGTTCCGATCGTCGACGCCGAGCCTTACTCCTCCCTCTTCCTCGCGTGCTGCTGCGATTTGTCGACCCCCGAGACGCTGGAGCCAAGCCACCCTTCCTCTAGTGTCATCGTCGTCGCACGGGTTCCGATTTCATCTTCTCTTCACCGGATCTTGGACTAGGAGGGGTTCAGCAGCGGCTCGTCTCCCTTCACCGGAGTATAGCCTACCTGTCTTGAAGCTGTGCCCTAGTTGCATTTCATTGCTGGTACACCCCAGGAGTTCTTCCTCTTTGGATGTCAGCCCCAATTGTCTTTGATTGGTCGCGATCAAGTTAATGTCGGAGGGTTTTCAAGCATCCAACAGCGGCGTTGTTCCTTCGTCAAGGTGAGCAGAACGGGGACAATTCCACCAGGGAGGTTCATCACCTTCTCTTTATTAGGATTGCAGCACCCTTTTCATCTCCGGACAGATCCGGTTACCTTCTGTGGTAGCTACCTTGTCTTCTTGGAGGTAAGAAGTTAGGTCTAGCGGTGGATTTTGCGTGTTTGATTTGTGTAGTGTTGATTAGGAAGTGGCATTTCTTGTGTAGGACAGGTGTTTGACGAAATGTTTGGAGCCCTTTGTCTCCTCTGTTTGCATTGGAAACTCCATTGGTGACCACCTATTGTGGAGAGTAGCTGCTGGAACAATGGGCATCCATTGTAAGGAACTATGAGGTAACAAGGACACTCATTTCATGTTGTTGTTTCGTTCATATATTTAGGATATGATTCAAGTGGCTAGAGTACTAATTTAGGGTTTGTGTTTGCTTAGATTCATGAATGGTTGATGCGTTTTGGATTGGTTGATAAATTGTGGATTATGTTTGGTTTAGAAGAAGTTGGATTAAGGATGGATTTAATATCGTATTGGATTTGGATCACTAGGTGGAGTTAAACACGATCGTAATTGGTATGTGTTGGAGTGATTGAGAATTGTTTGGAGGATTAATCAGAGATCAACTTTAATTAGAGTGATCCTAATTAGGTTAGGGACTTTATTTAGCTATTTAATTCATATGAATTTAGCTAAATAAAACATATATATATTGATTGATGCAGGACTTGGATTCGGGACGAGCGTCTCGACGTGGGATTTCCGGGCACGATCTACGTATTAAGGCGGGTATTTCTTCCTTTGCCTCTATGTAGTTTTTCTTGTACTTAGTGCATGGTTGTTATTCGATGGATTAGACTGCTTTACCTTATATCATATCTGTTTGTTGACTTCCTGCTAGAGACTTATGCTTGATCTTTGAGGTGTTCCATTTAATTCATATACAGTCTCAACTCTTGATATCTACTCTATGGTGATTACACGTGTAGAGTATGTCCTGTAGGGATTGTTGGGTGGCTGTTATTATCATGCTGATTGGGTATATGATGTGGACTGTACATAGGTGGGTATGTGTAGAGGAGTCATCTGGTTGAGTTCGTGTGTATATCCAGTATTTGTTATGTACTTTTGGAGGAGTGTGTTGATTGCACGTCTGTGGTTATACACGTGTCCGATGTGTTTTTATTGGAGGATACGTGTTGATTGTATATGTGGGGTTGTCCATGTATGTTTGATATGTTCATTGGGAGTTTTGATTACATGTGTAGTTATACATCGTTTGGTGGGATATGTGGAGGTATCATGATGATTATACTCATGGAGGTATTTATGAGGTTTGGGGTTGTTGCGTGGATGATGATTATATATATATATCATGTCATCGTCGATGACCATTGTCTCCCTTGTGGTGAGAGAGTCGTGAGTTGGTTTGGACACCGCACACTCGGCCACTCGTGGGTAGTGGTAGTTGGAGCGATTGTTCTGTCGTGCCACCCGGTCGCGAGGTTTAGTGAGATCCGGCGTTGTGAGCGATCGGGGACCACGATCTTTATGTAGTTAGGCATTCTTGCAGGTGTCGCCTCGACCATATATAGTGAGGGTAGTCTGATCGTGCGGACCCAAGCCTCCGGCCGTACGGGGTCGTGGTGTCAGAGAGGTGGCGGGGGTGACCGTGGAGCATGCATGCATTATTATTCCTGCGTTTGATCGCGGTGCATCTGCGTTTGCATCATGCCTAGTAGATACTAGTTGCGTGTGATTGTCGTTATTGCACTTGATTGAGATATGGTTGTTGCATTTGGTTGCCGTCTGCGTCGTATCGTTTATTTTATGTATATGCGATCGTGCTTATATTGCATGGTGTCACGGGTATATCATTGCGGATCCGGTGAGTTCTTGATCTTTGTACCTTGTCGATTCAGTTAGGTATGTATCATCGTTATGTTGTGGTTTATGCTTTATATCGGTTATTATATCGGTATGTTGGATCGTTGATTATGATAGTATGATCGTATTCTTATTCCCACTGAGGCTGTATACTTTTGATCTCCATGTTTTATTTGTAGACCGTCCTTTCTATTACCCATTGAGTTACCTATACTCACCACCGCACGTATACATTTATGTTTTCAGTGTAGATGGTTGGTGTCGCTTGGTATCCAACGGAAGATAGGATCAGTGTAAATGTCTTCTTCACATATTTTTATTTTTTTTTGTATTTATGTGTGTATTTGAATATGTATTTGGTTTTAAAAAAAATATCTTTTTGTATAAGTTGATAATAATAATTAGCCAAGTTGTAAAGCTCCTCAATTTCGTTTTAATGTTTTTTGTACAGCCGTGTGGGTTGTTTTATATATAACTGCGTGGTTGTAATTGTTTCATTCCAGCCGAGTGGGCTGTTATTATAACTGCGTGGTTGTGTATATAAATATTCCAGCCGCATGTGGCTGATGTATTTTGCTTGTAGTGATGCTTCATATTGTCACTGGTACAGGGGAGGTTCTGTCGGATTTTTGTCTGGCAGGGACTCCTTTGGGGCGTGACAATTTTGGGTCTACAGGTTTTCCTTCAGGGTCAGAGTCAATGTTTATGTTTGTTGCCATTGGAGTATTTATAATTTTTTAATTTTCCATGCTGAATTTTTTGATTAACTCCTTAGCATACTTAGTTTGATAAATGTAGATTCCATCTTTGGTTTGTTTTATTTGTAAGCCTAAGAAAAAGTTGAGTTCCCCAACCATGCTCATTTCAAATTCACTTTCCATTAACTTAATAAATTCTTTTAGAAATTTTGAGTTAGTTGAGCCAAAAATTATGTCGTCAACATAGATTTGGGCTCTAAAGATGTCTGTTTCTACAGTTTTCACGAACAAGGTCGGATCGATTTGGCCTTGGTTAAAGTCTTTGGATATTAGGTAATTAGATAATCTTTCATATCATGCTCTAGGGGCTTGTTTTAATCCATATAATGCCTTTTTTAACTTAAATACATGGTTAGGATAGTCTATGTCTTCAAACCCTGGAGGCTGGCTTACGTAGACCTCTTCCTTGATGAATCCATTTAAGAAGGCTGACTTAACGTCCATTTGGTACAACTTGAACCCTTTATTTGCTGCATAGGCTAGTAACATCCTAATAGACTCGAGTCTAGCTACCGGAGCATAGGTTTCATCATAGTCTAAGCCTTCGACTTGACTAAACCCTTTGGCTACTAGCCTAGCTTTGTTTCTTATTATTTCACCGTGATCATCCAACTTGTTCCTAAAAACCCATTTGGTGTCTATTATTGATTTATCTATGGGTTTAGGTACGAGGTCCCAGACTTGGTTTCTCTCAAATTGTGCTAATTCTTCTTGCATTGCAATGATCCAGTCTGGGTCAGGAAGAGCTTCTTCTATAGTTTTAGGTTCAATTTTGGAAATGAGGGCAATCTGACTAAGGTTTCTATGGGATGACCTAGTTCTGACTCCTAGATTTGGGTCACCCAGAATCTGGTCAGGTGGGTGAGAAGTACTTATTCTAGTTGGTCTTGGCTGTGGTTCAAGTACTGGTTTTTCTGTCTCATTAAGATTAGGTTGGATTTCATCATCTTCTGTAGCTCTTGGATGAATGTCAGCATTGTTAGTTATATTAGGTAAATTATTTTCTTCATCAAATATTACATTAGTTGTTTCTTCAACTTTCAAGGTGTTTTGATTATATACTCTAAAGGCTCTACTGGTTGAGGAGTATCCTAAAAATATTCCTTGATTAGATTTGGATGTAAATTTTCCTAGGTAGTCTTTAGTATTTAAAATGTGAACTTTACAACCAAATACTTTTAAATAGTTTAGGTTGGGAATTTTATGATAGTAAAGTTCATACGGTGTTTTGTTGTGATATTTGTTTGTTAAAATTCTATTTTGAATATAATTTGCCGTATTTATTGCTTCAGCCCAAAATTGGTGACTTAACTAATATTCGTTTAACATTGTCCTAGCGGCTTCTTGTAGTGTTCTATTTTTACGTTCTACTAGTCCATTTTGTTGGGGGGTTCTAGGATATGAAAATTCATGTTGGTGTCCATTTATTTTACAAAATTCGGTAAACCTATGATTTTCAAATTCTCCCCCATGATCACTTCTTATTCTTTTGATTTTAGTATCTTTTTCATTTTCCGTTAATTTGCAAAAGTTACTAAATATTTCATAGGTTTCATCTTTTGTTTTTAGGAATTTTACCCATGCATACCTGGAGTAGTCATCAATTATTACTAGGCAATATTGGTTTTTGCTTAGTGACTTGGCTCCATGTGAGTCAAATAGGTCAATATGAAGAAGTTCGAGTATTGTATTGGTTCTTTCTAGATTGGTTGATTTGTGGATTGACTTGGTTTGTTTTCCTTTTTGACACGCATCACAGATTGAATTTTCAATGAATTTTAATTTGGGCAAACCTCTAACTAGACCGTTGTGACTCATTTTTGAAATGAGTCTAGTGTGAGTGTGACCTAGCCTTCTGTGCCACAGTTGGGTTTCCTCTTGTTGTGTCAAGAGACACTTTATTGAGGATATTGATAAGTCAATCGTGTAGATGTTATTCTTCCTAAGTCCCTTAAGTCTAATTTCAGGGTTTTCTATGTTTTTAACTAAACATCCAGATCTGTCAAAATTGACTAGATATCCACTGTCACATAATTTACTTATACTTAGTAAATTAAAGTTAAAATTTTCAACCAATAAGACATTTCGAATAATGAAATCGGAACTAAGTTCAATATTACCTTTTCTGATTACTTTAAGTTTACCGTCGTTGCCGAATGCAACCGATCCTAACTTTTTGTACTTCAGTTTAGTAAACTTCAACTTATCTCCAGTCATATGTCTAGAGCATCCGCTATCCAACATCCATTGATCTAACTCCTACATATGAAGGAGTTTGAGTTGGATTTAAATGGATTTAAAGATGGCTTATTTGAAGTAGACTCCTTAGATTTTCTATTTTACTCAATATTTGAAGTAATTCAGCAAATACTTAAACCTATTTTGAAGTTTTGAATTGATATAATTAAATTTTGACAAGAATAATAACGTTAGTTAACTTTGGAGTAATATTAAAGATAGTTTTAAATTTTGGAATTTGAGTTTAAAATAATTTTGAATTTAAGTTTTTTTTTTAATTAACAAATTTCTTATAGATTAGTTTTTGAAATAGTTTTGAAATTTAAGTTTTTTAAAATAATTTTGAAATTTAAGTTTTTAAAATAATTTTGAAGTTTAAGTTTAAAATAATTTTGAAATTTAAGTTTAAAATAATTTTGAAATTTAATTTTTTAAAATAATTTTGAAATTTAAGTTTTTAAAATAATTTTGAAATTTATGTTTAAAATAATTTTGAAATTTAAGTTTTAAAATAATTTTGAAATTTAAGTTTTAAAATAATTTTTAAATTTAAGTTTAAAATAATTTTGAAATTTAAGTTTTTAAAATAATTTTGAAATTTAAGATTTTAAAATAATTTTGAAATTTAAGTTTTTAAAATAATTTTGAAATTTAAGTTTTTAAAATAATTTTGAAATTTAAGTTTTTAAAATAATTTTGAAATTTAAGTTTTTAAAATAATTTTGAAATTTAAAAATAATTTTGATATTTAAGTTTTTAAAATAATTTTGAAATTTAAAAATAATTTTGAAATTTAAGTGTAAAATAATTTTGAAATTTAAGTTTAAAATAACTTTGAAATTTAAGTTTTTAAAATAATTTTGAAATTTAAGTTTAAAATAATTTTGAAATTTAAGTTTTAAAATAATTTTAAAATTTAAGTTTTAAAATAATTTTGAAATTTAAGTTTTAAAATAATTTTGAAATTTAAGTTTAAAATAATTTTCAAATTTAATTTTTTAAAATAATTTTGAAATTTAAGTTTTTAAAATAATTTTGAAATTTAAGTTTTTAAAATAATTTTGAAATTTAAGTTTTTAAAATAATTTTGAAATTTAAGTTTTTAAAATAATTTTGAAATTTAAGTTTTTTAAAATAATTTTGAAATTTAAGTTTTTAAAATTTAAGTTTTTAAAATAATTTTGAAATTTAAGTTTTTAAAATAATTTTTAAATTTAAATATAATTTTGAAATTTAAGTTTTTAAAATAATTTTGAAATTTAAGTTTTTAAAATAATTTTGAAATTTAAAAATAATTTTGAAATTTAATTTTAAAATAATTTTGAAATTTAAGTTTAAAATAATTTTGAAATTTAAGTTTTTAAAATAATTTTGAAATTTAAGTTTTTAAAATAATTTTGAAATTTAAGTTTTTTAAAATAATTTTGAAATTTAGGTTTTGAAATTTAAATTAATTATCAGTTTGATTTTAATTACTTAGTCATCTCACCCGTTCTAAATTCTCAATCAGGGAATCCTATAATTTTTGTGAGATGAATTGAGGTTCAATTTTAAGGGTTTGGTTTAGTCTTGTGTTAGATTCAGGTTTAGCTTTGGGTTTAACAAGTAAGCATTCTTTGGATAAACTTCTGGGCTATGGTGAGTCACAAGGAGCTCATTAAAGTAACCATGCCTTCGAGGTTTTCCAAATAGTCCTACCCATTGAACTTAATACTAAAACTTGGTCTAACTAGTTAGGATCCATTTAAGGGTAGCTTCGGTCAGTTCCACTTGGCCAAATGCACCAGGTCGAACTCATATCTTCCTAGACATGAGATGGCCAAGCTTCCCTAACGTACTATCATCCAAAAACTTCACCAGTACTGTGGTTCAAGTTAAACTTATCCCATTTTAATCTAACCTTAATTACCCTGCCGGGTAATCTATTCTTGTTTTACCCATTCCGGGTAAATTAGGTTCAGTTACCCTGTCGGGTAGTTCAGTTGGAGGTGCCAGCTAGTTTGGATCCTCCATCTATTTTTCATTTTCATAATTTCGACTTGTTGAATTTTTAATTTAATTTCCAATTTTGAATTTTGAATTTGTATTTTAATTTTGAATTTTTAATTTCAAATTTTTAATTTCAAATTTTTAATTTTTAATTTGTAATTTAATTCTGAATTTTTAATTTAATTTCGAATTTTGAATTTGTATTTGTATTTGAATTTTTAATTTAATTTCAAATTTTGAATTTTGAATTTGTATTTTAATTTTGAATTTTTAATTTAATTTCGAATTTTAAATTTTGAATTTGATTTTTAATTTTTAATTTTGAATTTAATTTCGAATTTTAAATTTTGAATTTGATTTTGAATTTTGAATTTTGAATTTAATTTCGAATTTTAAATTTTGAATTTGATTTTGAATTTTTAATTTAATTTCGAATTTTAAATTTTGAATTTGATTATTAATTTTGAATTTTGAATTTGTAATTTAATTTTGAATTTTTAATTTAATTTCGAATTTTTAATTTAATTTCGAATTTTGAATTAAGATCGTTTTCATTTTAGCTTTCCCTGGATCACGGCCTCGATATGGTCTGTTGAGGTAGTATATTTGATTTTTCGGAACCCAGTATTGGCCAAGTCCAATTTGATTGATCAATTTGGACTTGGGGACCCATGCTTGGACTGATTTACTACTTTTTTTGTTTATTTAGGATAAATAAGATTTATATTTCTTTTTAGTTTTATATCCTAGCCCAGTTCTATTGTAGACGGCTCTTTGTGTCCCAAGAATTAGATCCAAATTCTTGGAGCCCAGAGAGAACTTTTCTAAAGTAATTTTTAAATCTTTTAACTGATTTTTCAGATTTGAATTTTCTTTCTCAAGTTGTTGTACTTGAGTTGAATCTTCAGTTTGAACTTGATTAGGTAAAGATTTTGAGTTAGTTACTCCTTTAAGAATGGTTACTTCTTTTAGAAGTGACTTAATTTTCAAATTTGATTTGGCTAATTTGCGAAGTAAATAATTGACTAAGTTATTAAGCCTAGGAATACTTACAGCGGAGTCTTGCCCTTCGGAAACGGATGCGGATCCGTGGCTTTGCTCGGAGTCGGCTTCTGATTCGCTCTCGGATTCGATGATCTGGTCCCGGGCCATCAATGCGAGTAAACTCGTTTGGTCGAGTTCGTCGTCTTCATCCTCCGAAGAAGATTCGTCCCAGGTTGCCTTTAGGGCCTTCTTTCTTCTTTGCTTCTTGGCTTCCTTTTGATTGGGGCAGTTGGCTTTTATATGCCCCTTCTGGTTGCACCCGTAGCAAGTGACTTCGAACTTTGCCTTTGAGTTCTGTTGAGCCTCCTTGGATTGAACTGCCTTCTTTAGATCTTTCTTGTTGAATCCCTTCTTCTTCTTGTAGAGCTTCTTCACGAGATTCACTAGTTCGCTGGTCAGTTCATCCTCTGAATCTTCTGAGTCGGGTTCGTCTTCTGATTCCGATTCAATCTTTCGCCGTACTCTTGATTCCCTTGTTCGACTTGTACCTGCAACCAAAGCAATGCCCTTCTCGGATGGCTGTGCATTAGTTTGTTCTTGGAGTTCAAATTCACTAAATAATTCGTCTAATTTTAAGGAAGACAAATCCTTAGAGACTTTGTAGGCATCTACCATTGATGCCCATAATGAGCTCCTAGGAAATGAGTTAAGAGCATACCTTATTATATCTCTGTTTTCTACCTTTTGCCCGATTCCATGAAGGGAGTTCAGAATATCTTGAATTCGAGCGTGTAAAGAACTTGCCGTCTCGCCTTCCTGCATTTTCAAATTGTATAATTTGTTAAGTAACAGATCACGCTTACTTACCTTGGTTTCCGAGGTGCCCTCGTGTAGTTCGATCAGTTTCTCCCATAGTTCCTTTGTGGTGGAGAATGGACCGACTCTGTTGAGCTCTTCTTTGGTCAGACCGCACTGGATGGTGCAGGTGGCTTTGGCGTCGGCTTCCACTTTTTTGATAAATGCGGGCTCCCAGTTCTCACAGGATGTAGGCTTACCGTCTGTACCAGTTGGTAGTTGCAGTCCTGTTTTGACGATCATCCAGGTGTCAAACTGGATCTTTAGATATATCTCCATTCGCCCCTTCCAATATCTGAAGTCTTCTCCAGAAAATAATGGGGGACGAACGGTGCTATATCCTTCTTGTTGGGCCATTTAGATCTACAAAAAACAGAAACAACAAAATCTATTCCAAGACTAAGTCTTGGATTAGTAGTACGGGAGGAAAGAAAAAATAGCAGGCTCAAGTGGTATTGACCAACTTTGAGTAGAAAATCGATTCGTAAAAAGAAATTAGAATATAGCTATGAGGCTAAATTCTAATCGACTCCGAACAAAACCACGAAAAAATTGTCTCGAATAGTGGTTGCACTGATTCAAGACGACCCCGCTCTGATACCAATTGTTGGATCGAGACGCGCTAGAGGGGGGGGTGAATAGCGCTCGTGGCTATTTTGTTCGATTATCGGAATCGTAAGAATTATCGGAGTAATTAAGCAGCGAAATAAAACAAAACAAGCACACAGAGACAGGAGGATTTTTACTTCGTTCGGAGCCTTGATCGACTCCTACTCGAAGGCCCGCGATCCTTGATCGCTTCCGGTGGGCAACAACTATAAGCTCGATAAAATGATTACAAGATGAAGTACAAGTAAATGGAAAAACTAGTTATACCGACGAGAAGAGTAGAATTTTGAAGCTTCGGGTCGTCGGAGACTTGTGGCAGCACTTCTGGGCGTCTTTCGGAGCAGCACGTTGAAGAGAGCAGACTTAGAATGCGTTGGTCTGAAGTGCTGGTCGAAACCCCCTTATAAAGGGTGTTCAAGGCGCCTTGAAGGCTGTTCAAGGCGCCTCCATGCTGCCTGGTCTTCCGCGTGGATCAAAACTGACCTGGTCGAATTTCATCCATTCAAGGCGCCTTATATCCCTCTCAAGGCGCCTTCTGCCTTCTCCAAGGCGCCTCCAATGGTGCTTCGCAGCCAGCTCAGCCTTTGCACCCGAGGCGCCTCCAAGCTCCATGGAGGCGCCTCGGACACTGTTCATCCGAGGCTTTAGGTTGCTCCTTTGCTCCTGCAAGATGCGTTAGTCCCAAACACTATCCTGCAACACAAAGTTAGCACAATAAACATTATAAAAGAAGTATAGACAGTCTCCGGACTGTCCGAGTCTGACTTCGGGTTTCCAACCGGAAACCCTAGGTCGACCCGACGCCTACTGTTCCATCTACGGGGAATGCGTCCTCACCTACTCCACTCAGGAGATTTACCTGTTGCCAGTCGATCCTCCAGATCGACTGGACTTTTTCTCAGCACTAGATGCTTCCGGACTTTCTGCTGGACATCCGCTTCCCCGGCTAGTCCAGTCTTTCACCTGGTTCGCGACACCAGGACTTTTCACCTAGGGTTACCACCCACTAGGACTTTTGCCTGAAGCCATCGACCTGCCAAGACTTTCCGCATAGGGTTACCACCCCCTATGAGCTAGGGTTACCGCCCCTAGGGTTTTCCCTTTGCCTAACCGTAGCTAGGACTTTCCTGAAATCCTCAGTAGACTTGTTAGACTAAAAAACATCTTAACTTTGAATTCTTTGCCGTTATCAAAACACGAGTTCGATCGTCGGATGCTTCCCGCACCAACAATCTATCCCTCCTATATGATGGGAGCGACATCAATATTCTTGATAGAGTGAGACCACGATGTGCATGGCCATGCCCAAATGAGTCAATATAAGATATTAAGCTCATTTGATATAGTGAGTCTACTTGGAGTTCAAGATTTAGATTGATTAGAGGATGACACGGTCTATGCCTCACATTGATCAATCTAGATGTCTTGGATAGAAGGACACTTGTCATATATTGTGAGGAGTCATAATTAGTAGTCACAAGGTGATGTTGGATCTCAACATTCTTGTAACTTGGGTAGTAATGATGTGTTGCTAGATACCGCTCATTACTTATGCTCTTAAATGGGTTTAGGGGCATTGCCAAGATTACAAGAACCTATAGGGTCACACACTAAGGATAATTAGATGGAGATTAGGTTCATATGATGAACCAAGAGGATTAAATTCATTTGATGAATCAAATTGAATTAAGAGTAATCCTAATTGGGCTAATTCAGTTGGACTCAAGTTGATTCATGTGTTCAATGAGTCTAATTTAGATTATGACTCATTGAATCAATTTAATTAAATGAATTAGATTCATTATATTAAATTGGCTTGAATTAAATGGTTGGATTAGATCAACCATGAGAGAGATTAAGTCAAGTTTGACTTGACTTGAGAGGAAGATGAAGAGTCAAGTTTGACTTGACTTTATGGCACCTCATTGGTGAGTTGGCATTGAGTGGGCCAATGATGATGCTACACATCATCATGGTTGCTTAAGAGGGATGCCACCTCATGGGATTTACCAAGAGTTGTGACTCTTGGCATTCCATGGAGGTTACTACATCTCTTAATGTGGCCGGCCACATCAATGGATGAATAAGTTTCATTTTGTGAGTAATTCTCATTCATTCCTTCATCTTCTTCCTTGCTCCAATTCTTCTCTCCCTCTCCTCTTTTCTTGGCCGAACACTCTAAGTGCTAGCACACCTTTGTTTGGCTTCTCCACCTATTGTGTTCGTGTGGATACGCATAGAGAGTTGTTTACCTTGACAACTTGAGATCCGGCACCTTGGACGAGCGGGATTCGCAAAAGGCACGCATCAAGGGTAAAAATCTCTTAACATATAGTTCTAGTGTAGATCTAAAGGTAGGTAAACTTGTACTCATAATTTTGTTTTTGAAAGTTTTTACTTCGCACGGATCCGTGGCTGGGGGTTTCGGGGTTTCCGCGACGCCCAACAGTGGTATCAGAGCCACGTGCAAAGACTTGTACGAGTTTATTTTTGATTTTTATGAAAAATATAGCTTCTGTGATTTTTTGTAAATTTAAGTTTTTATGGATTTTTATGAGTAATTTTCTCGTAGAAGCGAAGCACAAGTGTTTAGACACTTGTAGGCTTCGACTACCGAGAAGATTTTTCCGAAACGGCAAGGTTTCGCCCCAAAACTTTTTGGGACAGCGGATTAAGGCGCTGTAAGATCGCTTAGGGACACTCACGATGGTTAGATCGCGGGTAGGGGCGTTGCCCCTGGCCCCGCAAGGGGATTCGTTCCGCGATTGCGCCCGAAAATCGCTAAACGGGACCGTTGGGAATTTTTACTCGTAAAAATTGTTAAAATTGGTATTAAAATTGCAGAAAATACATAATTTAGAATTATGTATAATTTGTGATAGTCATGGCCCAAAAGACCCAATTGGATTGGTATATTTTGTGTTGTAATTCATAATACGGCCTGCGTGCCGTCATGTGATTGTGTGTGCTGTATTGTTTGATATGCGACCTGCACATCGTGCCTTTCTCAATTTATTCTTGTTGTAAATTAGTTTAGACTCGAATGTAACTCAAGTTTCAAAATTGTAATGTACAAAATTGGAGCCGTGGAAGGTCCACTCGAGACGGAGTTACGAGGAGGGCGCGAGCAACACAAGGTGGTCAAAGGGAGGAGCTTAAGAAGCTGTTGACCCAAGGTTGACCATCCGATCTTCTCATTGGATTGAGAAGATCATGGTAGGGCCATGACAAATCATAAATTAATTTAATTAATTGCTTGTGTATATGTGATGCATGATTTAGTAATTAATTAGTGCCTAACGATTAGATTAGATCTAAGTCATGCACATGATGCACCCTTTCGATTAGATTAGATCTATCGAGTATATGATATGCATCATCATTTAGATTAGATCTAAATCACGTCAACTCTAATGCCTACCGTGCCGTGATACCTATCACTACCTCGATCACATGTGTTGTTGAATCTGCCAAAGCAAAGCAACACATATTATCTTGGTAGGGTACGGAGGGACAATCTTGGTCCCGCTTATCAATGCATAGGCGAATACAAACTCAATTAGATTGAGTATTCCTAGTTAACTCGGTTGGATTGAGTACAACTATAGGCATTCTTCCAATGGTTGGAAAGATAGGACATAAATCACATTTATATTAACTCTTGGGCGTATTAGCCAAAGCTAACTCAAGTTTTAATATAACTACGGATAATGATCCTATAACCAAGAGTTGCATAGAGATGTAATTGGTAAATCGTTACCTACCGATCATACTAAATCTTGGGCGTATTAGCCAAAGCTAACTCAAGGGTTAGTATGATGTGGATCTTGTCCCACATGAATTATAGAATTCAGTGGGAGCATCATTTAGTTAAAGGCCTAATTAAATGATTTAAAAGAATATGATATTTATTTTCTGCATTTTTCTGTTGTAGATAATCATGACCTCGAATACGAACTCCTTCTCCCTGCGTTCAGTCCTTGAGAAGGACAAGCTCAACGAAACAAATTTCCTGGACTGGTACAGGAACTTGAGAATAGTTCTCACCCAGGAACGTAAACTGTACGTTCTGGAGCAGCCCATTCCCGAGGCTCCTCCTGCCAATGCCTCGCGAGCTGACAAAGATGCTTATAAGAAGCATCAAGATGATGCATTAGATGTATCCTGTCTAATGCTCACGACCATGAACTCTGAGCTTCAGAAGCAACACGAGTTGATGGGCGCTTACGATATGGTTGAACATCTTCGTCAACTATATCAAGGACAAGCGAGGCATGAGAGATTTGAGATCTCAAGGGCACTGTTTCAGTGCAAGATGTCAAATGGGGCTCCCCTAGGCCCATATGTACTCAAAATGATTGGGTACATAGAAAACCTGCCATGAGCTGGCCACTGACCTGATCTTGCAATCCTTGCCGGATAGCTATAGTCAGTTCATTCTAAACTACAATATGAACGATATTAACAAGCCACTGCCTGAGCTGCTTAGCATGTTAAGAACTACTAAGCTGAACCTTAAGCAAAGACCCACTCTGTTCTGATGGTTCAGAAACACAAGGGCAAGGGCAAGCCCAAAGGCAAAGGAAAGTCCCAAGCCAAGGGCAAAGGCAAGGCACTGAAGCCTAAAGGAGGGGTCGCCAAGGATGCTACCTGCTTCCACTGCGGTCAGACCGGGCACTGGAAGAGGAACTGCAAGGTGTACCTGGAAGATCTTAAGAAGAAGCGAAGTGAGACTTCCACTTCAAGTATATATGTTATAGAAGTCAATCTATCTATTTCTTAATCATGGGTATTAGATACCGGATGTGCATCTCACATTTGTACTAATGTACAGGCGCTGAGAAATAGCAGGGCATTGGCGAAGGGCGAGGTGAACCTACGCGTAGGCAATGAAGCACGGGTTGCTGCTGTTGCTGTATGGACTTATTTTCTATCTTTGCCCTCTGGGCTTGTATTAGAGTTGGATGATTATTGTTATGTGTCTGCATTAACTAAGAACATAATTTCAGTTTCTTGTTTGGACAAGAAAGGTTTCTCTTTTATAATTAAGGACAAATGTTGTTCTGTTTATTTAAAAGATATGTTCTATTGTAGTATACCTATGATAAACGGACTCTATATTCTAGACCTTGAAAGCCCTATCTATAACATAAATACCAAGAGCTTCAAGTCAAATGACTTGAATCAAACCTATCTCTGGCACTGTCGTTTAGGTCATATAAATGACAAGCACTTATCCCAGCTCCATAAGGATGGTCTGCTGGACTCATTTGATTTTGAATCTTATGAGACGTGTGAGTCATGCCTACTAGGCAAAATGACCAAGACTCCCTTTAATGGGCACAGTGAGAGAGCGACTGACTTGTTAGGTCTTATACATAGTGATGTATGTGGCCCTTTCAATGTCGCTGCTAGAGGCGGTTATAGGTACTTCATCACATTTACTGATGACTTCAGTAGATATGGTTATGTGTACTTGATGACACATAAGTCTGAATCCTTTGAAAAGTTCAAAGAATTCAAGAATGAAGTACAGAACCAGCTTGGCAAGAGTATTAAGATACTTCGACCAGATCGAGGTGGAGAATACCTTAGCCATGAGTTTCGTGACTATCTAGCTGAGTGTGGGATTCTATCCCAACTCACTCCTCCTGGAACACCACAGTGGAATGGTGTATCCGAAAGGAGGAATCGTACCCTATTAGATATGGTACGATCTATGATGAGTCACACAGATCTTCCGACATACCTTTGGGGCTATGCTCTAGACACAGCAGCTTTTATACTCAACCGAGTTCCATCCAAGGTCGTGATAAAGACACCATATAGGATATGGACTGGGAGAGATGCCCAGGTGTCTTTTATGAGGATTTGGGGTTGTGAGGCTTACGTTCGACGTCAAGTCTCAAACAAGTTAGGACTCAAATCTGACAAGTGCTACTTTATTGGATATCCTAAGGAAACTAAGGGATATTACATCTACATACCCAGTCATCACAAGGTAGTTGTGGCAAAGACTGGGGTCTTTCTAGAAAGGGACTTTGTTTCTAGAAAGACTAGTGGGAGTACGTTCGATCTTGAAGAAGTTTAAGATGCGGACCATAGCACTGAAGCCTCGATGGAAGTTGAACTGGAACCACAAAGTATTGTGGATGATGTTGTTCCACAAAGAGTTCAGGAACAACAACCAGTTCAAGTAGACATACCTCTTCACAGGTCTGATAGGGTACGTCGTCAGCCTGAGAGATACTCAATTCTCTTGTCTGACCATGATAACGTTGTGCTCATAGATGATGAGCCTACCAACTATCAGGAAGCTGTGATGAGACCAGATTCCGAGAAGCGGCTAGAGACCATGAGATCCGAAATGGAATCCATGTACACCAACCAAGTATGGACTTTGGTTGATCCACCTAAAGGGGTAAAACCCATAGGGTGTAAGTGGGTCTTTAAGAGAAAGACTGACATGGATGGACTTATCTATAAGGGTCGCTTGGTAGCTAAAGGTTTCAAGCAGATTCATGGTATTGACTATGATGAAACATTTTCTCCAGTAGCGATGTTTAAGTCCATTCGGATCATGCTTGCTATTGCAGCTTACCATGACTATGAGATATGGCAGATGGATGTCAAAAACATTCTCGAGGATGTGTACATGACACAACCTGAGGGTTTTGTAGATCCACAGCATACTAACAGAGTATGCAAGCTGCATAGGTCCATTTATGGACTAAAGCAAGCTTCTCGGAGCTGGAATCTTTGATTCGATGATGCAAACAAATAGTTTGGTTTCATCAAGAACGAAGATGAGCCTTGTGTCTACAAGAAGGTTGTAGGGAATATAGTTGTCTTCCTTATATTGTATGTGGATGACATACTACTCATTGGGAAGGACATCCCTTTGCTTCAGTCTGTCAAGATCTGGCTAGGGAGTTGCTTCTCAATGAAGGACTTAGGTGAGGCATCCCGCATTCTAGGGATACAGATCTATAGAGATAGATCTAAGAGATTGCTTGGCCTAAGTCAGAGTACATACATTGACAAGGTACTCCTTCGGTTTGCCATGCAGAACTCCAAGAAGGGATTTCTGCCGATGTCACATGGCGTGAGTCTTTCGAAGACTCAAGCTCCCTCTTCTAGAGAGGAGAGAGATCGCATGGATCAGATCCCCTTATGCCTCGGCCATAGGGTCTATCATGTACGCCATGCTATGTACTCGACCTGATGTCTCGTATGCTTTGAGCATGACGAGCAGATACCAGTCAGATCCAGGTGAAAGTCACTGGATAGCGGTCAAGAATATTCTTAAGTACTTAAGAAGGACTAAAGAATATTTCTTGATATATGGAGGCAATGATGAGCTAACTGTAAAGGGTTACAGTGATGTCAGCTTCCAGACCGATCAGGATGATTATCGATCGCAGTCAGGGTTCGTATTTTGCATAAATGGTGGTGCTGTGAGCTGGAAGAGTTCGAAGCAGGACATAGTAGCTGATTCTACGACAGAGGCCGAGTACATTGCTGCATCAGAGGCAGCAAAGGAGGCAGTTTGGATCCGCAAGTTCATCACTGAACTTGGGGTGGTTACCATTATCGCTGAACCTATTGAGCTCTATTGTGACAACAATGGAGCTATAGCACAGGCGAAAGAACCTCGCTCACACCAGCGGACCAAACACATACTATGGCGCTTCCATCTCATTCGTGAGATTATCGAGAGAGGAGATGTGAAGATATACAGAGTACCTACAGAGGCTAACATCGCAGATCCCTTGACCAAGGCTTTGGCACAGAGGAAGCATGATGGTCACACTAGGTCATTGGGGCTTAGAACCTACACTGATTGGCACTAGTGCTTGTGGGAGATTGTTAGTTAGTACCCTAGAGCCAATCATTTGATGATTGTATTATGGACTTGTTGTATCATATTCTTATATAAATAAAGGCATTTGTTTTTGGTTATTATACTTACTTGTATTAGTGCCAAATAAACTTACTTAATAGCGTCCTTGAGTAGAAGGTTCTCACCTATATCAATCGGTTAGTTGAACCGATAGTGAGATGATATATGGAACACTACTCTTAATCATTCCTAGTCGAGTATTAACATTCAGGGACAATGTTAATGCAATAAGACTAGCATGTAGGTCAACTCGATGACTTGATCTCACAAGTTATGGATATAGAGATATCAAGTTGACACATGGGTATGCATTGGAGAATGTATACTGAATGACCCTCCATGAGAAAGTATCATGGATCGTTATATGAGTGTCATATACTTTCTCATGTGGCTATTAGTATGACTACTAGTCCTTAGACCTGAAGTCACCATGGATCCCTACATAAGGAGTTATGTACTTTAGTTTCGTTAAACGTCACCCGTAACTGGGTGGACTATAAAGGCGATTACTGGGTATGTAACGAATTATGCAGAGGGATGTGAGTGATGTAGATGGGATCTATCCCTCCTATATGACGGGAGCGACATCAATATTCTTGATAGAGTGAGACCACGATGTGCATGGTCATGCCCAAATGAGTCAATATAAGATATTGAGCTCATTTGATTTAGTGAGTCTACTTAGAGTTCGAGATTTAGATTGATTAGAGGATGACACGGTCTATGCCTCACATTGATCAATCTAGATGTCTTGGATAGAAGGACACTTGTCATATATTGTGAGGAGTCACAATTAGTAGTCAAAAGGTGATGTTGGATCTCAACATTCTTGTAACTTGGGTAGTAATGATGTGTTGCTAGATACCGCTCATTACTTATGCTCTTAAATGGGTTTAGGGGCATTGTCAACGTTACAAGAACCTATAGGGTCACACACTAAGGACAATTAGATGGAGATTAGGTTCATATGATGAATCCAGAGGATTAGATTCATTTGATGAATCAAATTGGATTAAGAGTAATCCTAATTGGGCTAATTGAGTTGGACTCAAGTTGATTCATGTGTTCAATGAGTCTAATTTAGATTATGACTCATTGAATCAATTTAATTAAATGAATTAGATTCATTATATTAAATTGGCTTGAATTAAATGGTTGGATTAGATCAACCATGAGAGAGATTAAGTCAAGTTTGACTTGACTTGAGAGGAAGATGAAGAGTCAAGTTTGACTTGACTTTATGTCACCTCATTGGTGAGTTGGCATTGAGTGGGCCAATGATGATGCTACACATCATCATGGTTGCTTAAGAGGGATGCCACCTCATGGGAGTTACCAAGAGTTGTGACTCTTGGCATTCCATGGAGGTTACTACATCTCTTAATGTGGCCGACCACATCAATGGATGAATAAGTTTCATTTTGTGAGTAATTCTCATTCATTCCTTCATCTTCTTCCTTGCTCCAATTCTTCTCTCCCTCTCCACCTTTCTTGGCCGAACACTCTAGGTGCTAGCACACCTTTGTTTGGCTTCTCCACCTATTGTGTTCGTGTGGATACGCATAGAGAGTTGTCTACCTTGACAACTTGAGATCTGGCACCTTGGACGAGCAGGATTAGCGAAAGGCACGCATCAAGGGTAAAAATCTCTTAACATATAGTTCTAGTGTAGATCTATAGGTAGGTAAACTCATACTCGTAATTTTGTTTTCGAAATTTTTTACTTCGCACGGATCCGTGGCTGGGGGTTTCGGGGTTTCGGCGACGCGAAAAGCGGTTTTCGCGGCCCGAAAAACCCAATAGGGATTCCCTCAAAACGGAGGCCAAATTAATACAAGAGAGACTCTAATTTGTGCTTAAAGGGTTTTCTCCAATTCATGTTAAGAAGTGATTGGTGTGATTAAGATTGTATGACCAGGGATCCCTAGGTGATAATATGATAACCATTAAACTGGGCTTTCTACGCCACCCTTCTTACTTAATAGCATTGGATATCATAGGGAAAACACTCCAATGAGACCGTCATGGGGTAGCATTGGTATTATTTAAGTTCCCTACAAGGCATAAACTTAGAGGACAAGGAATTGGTGATCTATATTACTTTAAGGAGCATCACAATGAAACTTACATCCTATAACTTCCTTCCCAAGAAAGACTTCCTCAAACAACTCTTCCTCTAGATCTCTATCTTTCTATCTCTCTCTAGCTTTCACTCATCTTCTAGTTCATGAATCATCAATTTTTTGATAGTCTAGATAATTCACTTTGCAACATCCCTAGTGCTTATCACCCGGCTTTAAGGATCTATTTCTTTTATTACTTAGAGACTAGTCCGTACATTTATGGATGGTCAACAGTTCATCTGATAAAACCTGTATGTCCCTCCCACTACAATAGGTTGAGACCCCTGTGCATCTCGATTAGTCACATCATTGTGTTAAAAAAAATAAAACAATTGACAAAGTCAATCATTTTTAAATTTGGGTGTTAGAAAAGTTTATATGCTTACATCTATGACTTTTGATTTCGAATTCACAAATGTGTCATCCTTTTTATTGTGGGTTTTGTGAAATACATCCTAACAAGTACTAAATTTTTGTAAAGTATTTTCCTACATCGATAAATATTTAAGAAATTAAAATAAGTTTACTTACACCAATTAGACATAAACGTTATTGTAAACTCACCAATTCTATGGCATGCTCAACCATAGATCAGGATTCAACCATATGCTTTGAAGATCCCATGCTCATGCCACCAACCTCAATATTTCTATTGCTTTGCATAGTCACTGACTTTCATAGCCAATTTTCTGCAATCCAAATGTTTTACCATGCAACCCAAATCTCATCTGGTATATATGATGACTTTGTTTCCTTTCTTCTCCACTTGTACATTAAATCTTTGTACAACTTATGCCAATAATTATTTCATGTTGTTTTGAATTTTGCCTCATGTTATGGATTATAAGTATAATTTTTTTGCAACAATATCAAAAACATTAGTATCAAATAATATTGTCAAGTCTAAATAAAATTCACATTTCTTGCTAAAAATTTATGAAAATAAAAGTCTTTGATATCTTAATTTATATGCCTCCATGTGATACTAGAAGTGCACTGTCATTCCTTAAATTTTTTTGTTATATACATAGCAACACTATGACTAGACTCAACTCCAGTTTGAAATTGACAATTTAACGATTAAAAACTGTCAGTTTGATAGTTATTGGGGGGGCAATTCTTAACCTTAATCATCTAAGATGGTTATGATTCACAGTTCGTGTACTGTTAACTATGGTTCAAGATTATTATATTATTTTTTAAAAAAATATAAATTTATAAAATTATTTGTTAGACTCGGATGCCATTGGACTTATTAAGAAAACTTATATAGTAAAAATATTAATTAGTTATTAATAATTAATTAATATATAAAAGAATTTCAAGATAAATAATTATAAATTAATTAATAAATAAATAAGAGTCTCATTTTTTATAATTATCAAAAATAATAATATAACAAAAGAAACTAGTTAGTAAACAATTAACAAATATATGAAAACAATAATAGATGTAATGTGGTTGGTTGGGATGCTTGCTTCTAATTTGGAAGATTCTAGTTGGAATCTTAGTTCCAACAAATTAATTTTTACCATATATATATAAATTTAAAAAAAAAACAAAAACACAAATAAAAATAAAAAAATAGCTAATTCAGCGATTAATTTGGTTTGGAACTGTAATTGGCTCAACACCCTATAGGGTCAGTTACATTTTTAGCCCAGGAATGGGGTCAATGGGTACCCAACCCATTAACCAGGTTATAGGGCTGAGAACCGAACCTGGCCCAGTAGTCGGGTCTAATTGTGACCATTGGGAATACACCTGCATAAAAAACATGTAAAAAGTAAGCATATCCATACCAATAACAGTTTTCAATCCTAATATTTACCCTAATATTTAATCATCATTACAATCAGAATCATTAACATTAACAGTTTCTATTTCTTCATCACTAGATTCTATTAGATCCTCACTACTTGACATCTCTCCATCATCTATATGTAGGACCGTAGGCACATGAGAGAGGGGAGGGGTGAATCATGTGATTTTAAAAATTATTTCTTTATCATTTTTTAAAAATAAAGCGCACAGTGAAAAATAGTTAAGTAAAGAAAGAAATAGAAAATCAAAAATATAGGCACAATCACTTTATTTGGTTCAGAGTTTTGATGATTCCTACTAAAAGACCCAGGACTCTTAGATCTATCGATGGGCAATCCAATAATATTCTCTACTAGTAAACTCTCAGTACAGTAATCAAGCACAAAGAGAAGAATAGGAAAGTGTAATGACCCTACACTTCCTTAGCAATAAAGTAAATGACTTTAAATGAAATCATTACCCAACACGATGATGTTGAAGTGCAAGTGCTCTTGTGTTTGTGTTAGTTTGCCAGCAGCGGTCTAATGTAATATAATAGTAGCATGGTAGCAGCACGGTAGTTTTGAACGTAGTCGGAGCATCGGATGATTGAGTAAGCGTGTAGAAGATTTGTAGAAATTTTATTTCTAAGGCTATTATTCAAAGCTCCTTTTATAGACATTTTCGGGTGCCTAGAATGAGACCTATCGAATCCTGCTTCATTGTTGGATTATCCACCTCCGGGCACTTGGACCACCTCTAGGCACCTAGATCACTAACCTAGATGAACCTCTATGAAATTCTATTTGGTAGCCTCTATCCACACTCGGGCCTCTAGACCACCTCCGGGCACATAGATGCCAACGTGTGTCATCCAATCAGAGTGCGCCAACTCATCTATATGAGTGGCTGGGTTCAGACTAATCAAGGAGCCTTGACCCACTTGGGGTGCCTGAACCTTCGAGCATCTAGACCCTACCTGGGAGCTTGGAAGCCCTTTTTCCAGTTTTTAATTTTCTACACCACAGAGTTAGCACAACAAACATAATATGAAAAAAAATAAATATTTTGATAGTCTTAGAACTATCCGGGTCTGACTTCAAATTTTGCTGAACCCCTCGGTCGGACCGACTCCTACTGTTCCCTCAACCGGGAATGTATCCTCATTAGATCTCTTCTCTAGTTGCCTACCTTATCTTACCTACCAAATATCTAATCCTCCAAACTTATTTGATTAGTGTCTGATCAACCTAATCAACTAAGACTTTTCTGCAACACCAAGTTGTTAGCACAATAGATATAAAATATTAAAATAAATTTGTGTTAATAGCTTTCAAGATTCGTTGGTCTAGTCGACCGCACGCTATCGACTAGAAACCATTCAATCACAAGTTACCTAGGGTTCCCTCCCCCTAGTATTTTCCACTATCTAGGTTCACTTACTAAAATTTTCTTTACCTATCTTCACTCACTAGGGCTTCCACAACCTAACTTCACTCACCAGGACTTCCACCACATAGCTTCACTCACTAGGGCTTCCACTACCTGGCTTCACTCACTATAACTTATACCACCTAGCATCACTCACTAGGGTTTCCTCTGTCTAACTTCATTCACCAGGGCTTCCCCTCTCCTAACCTCTAGTTAGGACTAATCACTTAGTAGACTTCTCACCTGTCTAACTTCAAATTAGGACTTGACCTTGCTAGTTATTTAGTCTTACTAGACTTCTTTCTTTTAAATATCAAGTCATGTTTAGATCCACCCTTGGTCAAACCGACCATACTTGGATGCATTGTCAAACATTTAAATCCTAGAGGTTGATTGCACCAACAATTTCCTCCTTTTTTATGTTTGACAATTTCCTAAAGTTAGGTATGAGTCTTAAGGGTTTAAATATTTCTAACTTAAGGTTACTCTCTCCCTTTGACACGCATCAAAAATATAAACCACCTAAAGTCTATTAGGTTTTGTAACAACAATAACTTTGGAAAGACATAATTAAAATACATTAATTTTTGAAAACACATAGAATATTCGAGATAAAGCATTGTCCTTGAAAAAAAAACTTTTAAGAACTTAAAAATTGTTAAGTACATGAATATTTTTCATAAAGAATTTTCAAAAGATTTTTCAAACTTTTAAATAATTTTTAAGGAATTTTCAAAACATTTAGGAAGAATGTGTTTTGAAATATTGTCTACCAAGAAGGAAAATTAGGAATCCTTGTTAACTATAAGGAAAACTTTCTATATGTCTTACGGGTTGATCCAAATTAAAAGAACAACTAAAGTATTTTTCAAAAAAAAATTAAAATATTTTCAAAACATTTTTCAAGGAATTTCTAAAAGTATTTTTTTAAATATTTGAAGAATTTTTAAAATATTTTTGTTAAAAACATGTATTT
Source organism: Zingiber officinale (assembly GCF_018446385.1). NCBI lineage: Eukaryota > Viridiplantae > Streptophyta > Magnoliopsida > Zingiberales > Zingiberaceae > Zingiber > Zingiber officinale. The sequence goes on from NC_056001.1 coordinate 70,209,367, forward strand.
CCATAGTAATTTTCAAAGAGAATGGTTAAACACATTTTTCAAAGTGTTTTACATAGACAAAATATTTTTCAAACATAATTCCATAATTCAAAATGTTTACTAATGCATGTATTTGTAGAAAATTTTCAAAAGAATTTTTCAAAAGGATTTTAAAAAGTGTCAAAAGTATTTTGAAAATTATGTTGGAACTATTTTATCAAAAATTTGAAGATAAAATTTTCAAGATATTTTTTAAAATATTTTATTTGAATATCATTTCACATTTTGTCTTTCAAATGAATCTCCACCTTAACCTGACACTTTCTTAGAAAATTCTTATTAACCACAAGGATTACATATCTGTGTTTGTAGGTCTAGAAGTTTATGGTTGACCTAAAGGATCTAGACACGAATTGTTGGTCAATAATCATTTTTAAAAGTTTATATTTTTGAAAACTAAGCAATTAATTTCACTTAAATAATCATTAATTAATCTTGAAAATTTAATTTTCCTAACATCTCAACCATTTTAGATTTTCAAATATGGTAATCTTATGTGTTTAGAGAGATACTTAACATAATTTGTCTAAGGTAGAAATAGTTTGATTTAATGTGGATTAATTCATTTTTAAGTTAAATTAAATCAATTATAAATTAATTTCAGATTAAATTAAAAACTTATGTTAATTAATTTTACATTAATTAAAATTGATTTCATATTTTAACCAATTTGAAATTATACAATCTAGGATTAAAAAAACAGATTAATTAATTATGAAATTCATATTAATAATGATTAGTTAAGATTAAGTTAATTGATTATTAATTTTGAATTTATTAATTTGAATTTAATAATTCTTAAAAAAAATAAATTTAATTTTAATTGAATTTATTTAAGGTTTTAACTTTAGTTTAAGCTAAGTTTAATTAATTTTTTAAGGTTAATTGAGTTAATAAATTATTATTTATTTATGAATTTTCAATTAAAATTTTAAATTAATCACTAGTTAAGTTAGATTTGAGTTAATTATGTTTGAATTATTAAGTTTGAATAAAGTGTACTTAATTAAATTTGGATTAATAAATAAGTTACTTTTGGATTAATAGTTATCTTAAAATTAAATTAATATTTGGATTAATTATTGTTAAAATTAATTAATTATTATTTACTTAATTCTATTTAATAATTTAGTATTGATTTGATTAATCAAATTCAAATTAAGATTTGTTATTAAATTTCTGCTTAACTTAAATTTAGATTAATTAAGCTTTATTTAATTAAATTAATTTAAGTTTTAATTAATATTAATTGAATTAAGTTAATTGATTATTAATTTTTAATTATTACTAGAATTAAATTAATTAATTCAGATGTAATTAAGTTAATTAGGATTAATTAAGATTAAATAAATTTCGAATTAAATTGAGTACATTAAAATTAGTAATTATTGAATTAAGGATTTAATATAATTTATATTTTATTTATGGGTTTAATTTAATTTTTAATTTAATTTAATTTTTATAAGATCCAACAATTAAATAATAAGTGTTATTAGAAAATTAACCTTATAGAATTTTTTTGAGAATTTTTAAAAAAAATTTGGGATTTAAACGGAGGCCAGATGACACAATTTAAGAGGATAAATATATTAGGTTTAGATAAAGATAATTTAGCACACCTAATTAAAGTGAGAGTTGATTGATTTAATTAAGCCTAAGTTGGTAATATAAAATCCTAAGTTTGAGTTAATCAAACACTAGGTTTTGATTTTTATCTGTTGATCCCCTATTCACTCTCGCGTTCCTCTCTCATACTGTAACACCCATAGGATCCTTAGCAAAATTCTAGAATATTCTATCATGAATAAAGAATAAAGAAAAATATATATGCTTTAGTTGAATTTTTTTGCTCCTAGCCAAACACTTAAATAAATAAAATAGGAATAAAAATACATAAGGTCTAGGACTTGAACTCTAGATCTCTCATTAGATACCTGAATAAGATAACTACTAGACCAAGAGAAATTATTGTAAGGAAAGAGAGGGAAACCATAATTAAATGTAAGAAGAAAAGACTCTTCTCTTAAGAAGGAGAAGTGAGAGTTGTCTTCTCCCTCTCTAATGAAGAGATGCTCTAGAATATTCCTTTCTTACTCACCAAGAAGGGATGTATCTAGACTTTTCTCTTAATTATGAAGAGAGTAAAAGAAATTAAAAGGAGGAAATTAAATAATGAATAAAAGGAGGAAATTAAAGATGAGTTGTCATTTGCTCTCATCCTCCTCCTACTCTCCCTCACCGTGACCTCTCTCTCCCTTTCTTCTTCTTGCCGAGACCAAGGAGCAAGGAAGCTCTCCTCTAGGAAGGATTCACAAGCAAGGTTCCCTCCTTAGAGAATTTAGCGAAGGATGTGAGTATCCCCTCACTGCAGTACAAGTAGCTTCGGTTTTTAGAATGTTTTTCTCTTTCGAAACTCTAAAACTTTTCTTGAAAGAAGATGGTAAAGATAAAGAATAGGTAGTTACTTAGGGTTAACAAGTGATAAGAGATGCTTCATGTTAAAAAAAAAAAAAAAGAGATTTAGAACTTGTTGCATGATTCGGCCAAGGATGGAAGAAAGGATCTAGAATAAGTTTTTTTCTTTGATCACATACTTAAATTTCTACTCTATGATATATGAATTTCATATGTTGTTAATTTAGTCTTCATTCTTCATGTCGTGAAGAAAAAAAAAAAAAGAGAAACCTAGCTATATGGTTCGGCCAAATTGATTATAAGGCCTTAGGTCAAGAATTTTAGTTAGAAACCATACTAGTTGTACCTCTTTGTGATGTATGAATTTTTACATGTTTATAACTAAGGTCTTTATGCTTCATATGGAATGAAATGGTGGTAAACCCTACTGATATGGTTGGCAAAATTGAATAAATGGGTTAGGGTTTAAGTTTTTGAACTCAAATATGCTTAGAACATGAAGTACAATACTTTGTAGGCACTTAGATTAAATGGGCTTGTTATAAGTTTAAGTTTTATATTTCTTATGGAATAAAATGATATGGAACTCTACTGATGATTCGGCCAAATGAAAATAAAAGGGTTAGGGTTAGAGTTTTGAACTCAAATAGGCTTATTCATGAAGTATGGTTCCTTGTAAGTACTTGTACAATATTCTATAGGTACTTAGATTAAATGTGCATGCTACATGTTTAAGTTTTATGCTTCCTAAGGGATAAAAAGACATGAAACCCTACTGATATGTTTCGTCCAAATGAAAATAAAAGGGTTAGGGTTAGAGTTTTGAACTCAAATAGGCTTATTCATGAAGTATGGTTCCTTGTAGGTACTTGTACTATGCTCTATAGGAACTTAGATTAAATGTGCATGTTACATGTTAAGACTTATGCTTCTTATGGAGTAGAATGATATGAAATCCTACTGATATGTTTCAGCCAAATTGAAATAAATGGGTTAGAGTTAGAGTTTTGAACTCAAACATGCTTATTCATGAAGTAGATTACCTTGTATGTGCTTAGATCAAGTTTACATGCTATGTGGATAAGTTTTATGCTTCATATGGAACCAAATGATATAAGAACCCTACTGATATATTTTTTCCAAATTGAGATAAATGGGTTAAGGTTAGAGTTTTGAACTCAAACATGCTTATTCATGAAGTATATTACCTTGTATGTGCTTAGATCAAGTTTACATGCTATGTGGATAAGTTTTATGCTTCATATGGAACCAAATGATATAAGAACCCTACTGATATGTTTTGTCCAAATTGAGATAAATGGGTTAAGGTTAGAGTTTTGAACTCAAACATGCTTATTCATGAAGTATATTACCTTGTATGTGCTTAGATCAAGTTTACATGCTATGTGGATAAGTTTTATGCTTCATATGGAACCAAATGATATAAGAACCCTACTGATATGTTTTGTCCAAATTGAGATAAATGGGTTAAGGTTAGAGTTTTGAACTCAAACATGCTTATTCATGAAGTATATTACCTTGTATGTGCTTAGATCAAGTTTACATGCTATGTGGATAAGTTTTATGCTTCATATGGAACCAAATGATATAAGAACCCTACTGATATGTTTTGTCCAAATTGAGATAAATGGGTTAAGGTTAGAGTTTTGAAATCAAACATGCTTATTCATGAAGTATATTACCTTGTATGTGCTTAGATCAAGTTTACATGCTATGTGAATAAGTTTTATGCTTCATATGGAACCAAATGATATAAGAACCCTACTGATATATTTTGTCCAAATTGAGATAAATGGGTTAAGGTTAGAGTTTTGAACTCAAACATGCTTATTCATGAAGTATATTACCTTGTATGTGCTTAGATTAAGTTTTACATGTTATGTGGGTAAGTTCTATGCTTAATATGGAATGAAATGAGGATGAAACCTACTGATATGGTTCGGCCAAGATGGATAAATTGGGTTAGGAAAGAGTTAAACCTAACCAAACATGCTTAGGCATTTTCATGATATGTAGTCTTTGATATATAAGTGAAGTAAGCTTTCATGCTTTATGATATGTTGCATTTCTATGTCTTATGATAAGATGTGCCATGCTTATGATATGACATGATAGACTTATGACATGATATGTCATGTTAATGATATGATATGTTAGACTCATGATATGATATGCCATGTTCATGATATGTATGTTAAGTTCATGAGATGATATGCCATATTTGATGATATGAAAATGACATGTTATGCTTTATGTTATGATAAGAACATGTTATGTTTCATAATGCATGTATGAATGGCTTATGTAAGAAGAAAATCCTAAAGAGTTGCTTCCCTTAAGCTGAGACCAAGAGCACTCTTCATGTTATGGAAAAGAGTTGCTTCCCTTAAGTTGGGATCAAGAGCACTCTTCATGCTATGGTAAAGAGATGCTTCCCTTAAGTTGGGATCAAGAGCTCTCTTAATGATATGACAAGAATTATGACATGTATGATATGATGAGATATGATATGCATGATATTTTACTTTGTATGGCTTGTACTAAGGGTGGGCTCCATAAGCGCCCCGGGGTCGACGGACTATGAACGGACCTCGTTAAGGGATGGGCTCCTCAGTACGCCCCTAGGTCGACGGACTATGAACGGACCTAGATCCCTAGTAGGTTCGGGGCTAGCTACCCTGTCCTAGGGATTGCGCGCATTTATGTTTACATGTGGTACAAGCCAGGGCCCTTCTCATGATGATGATGATATGATATTCAAGTATGTATACTATATGTTTTGAAAGAAGCATGATGCATATGTGCATTCCATGATACATGTTTTAAAATATACATACTGCATCTACATGCACATATTTATGAAATTATGTTTATGCACCCTTATGAACAGGTATGAGTTATGATACATGTTTACATGATATGATAGGCTTCATGATATGTGCTTAAAGAATGTGATATGAATCATGATATACCTTCACATGATAGACTTGGATATGTTATGCTCCTTATGTGATATGATATATTATGTTCTGCTTTCCCTCATGTGACGCTATGAGTTGTTATGGTTTTTACATGATAAGATATGTTCTACGTTATGATTCTCCATGCTATGTTATGCTATGCTATGTTTTCTACATGTTATGCTATGTTATGTGTTTCTTTCGGATTTATGGGTAGGCAAGGATCTCACTAAGCCTTTGGCTTATAGCTATAGGTTTTCCTTGTACTGCAGATAAAGGCAAGGAATGGATTGGTTAAGGGGAGCAGAGCAGGAAAGGCAAGGAAGATGTGTGTGGAAGTGCTGGTGGATAGATCTATTTAAGTTTCTTTGAATTATCTAAGTTATGCATGTGAACAATGTTGGACCTATGCTTATGCTGATGATTTCAGCTAGTATTTCATACACTTATGATATTTTACTCATGTTAGAATAATGATGATATGATGATAATGTTCAGTATGCTTTGATTCACATGCCATGATAAGTAAACTAAATGCATATGATAAAAAAAAAAAAAAATTTAAATAAGTCTTCCGCTGCCATGAATCCATATGCATTAGTATAATTGATGTCTATGTTTCAGTGACGTCCGTCCCTCCGGGGTGGCCTTAGTTCTACCTGGAAGGGCGTGCGTTACACATACGATCCAGACGCTACCTCCACCCCATAATCGTTGCTCGGGCGGCATCGCAACATCGTTGTAGTCATTTGCTAGGTGGCAGTCACCGCTGCCTTTCTTGCTTGTCATGGCCTCGACATCAACCCTCTCCCCCACTACATTTCTACTCAACGTCGATGCCTGACGCCATTGATCAATGCCCATCGTCGATCGCTTGTCAAAACTGAGGTGCAACCTTGACATAACAAGCAACCTGATGCCCTTATCCTGATGTGTCATCGATCGCCACAATCAACAGCCACCCATCTCCCCGATTCATTGCTGACACAACACCTCTTACTTCTCTTCATTGTGCCCTATTATGATTGGTGCTTCTCTGATCTGTCGGATGCCGCCGATCCTCTATCCTGACCACCATGGTGGTCCACGAGTTGAGGTCGTGTGCTTCTTCTAGCAGCAACAACCTTGATCTCCTACCCTTTCATTTCCTTTCCGGCTGAGAAAATAGATTTCAATGATCCCCCCAGCGCCACCGCTTCGCTAGAGCTATTCTGGTTATTGTAGCTATAGTTGTGGGCCACCAATAACCACATCAGAAATGGGTGAGTGCCACGAATGAGTTGTGGCTTTATCGGTTCTCCTCTTAACTTTATTTTGAGAGCTAAGTTGTGAGGTTACTTTGGATTGTCATTGCATCTCTAGCCAACACTCACAGGCGATCCAGAACTCCGACCATCTCTTCTAGTCATGGGTCAGCTCCGGTCGTAAGCCACTGATGTGTACAATTCGCAAGTGCACAATTATCGTCAAGTAATAAAATATTGATTCTATAGGGACTATTGATTAAGTACTAATTAACTTCACACAATGAATTATCTAGACAATCGAAAGGTGGTTCAATCACTAATGCTTGAGAAGAGAGAGAGAGAGAGAGAGTGAAGAGTAGAGAGAGGGAGCGTAAGTGAGTGAAGGTGAAGTTGGTTGGAGGAATGATTCTAGGAGTTCAGTTTCACTATGATGCTAGTCAATGTCCCTATACATTGTTCATCTCCTTATCTCCATGCATCCTTATGCACATATAGGAAGTCTAACTAAATATCGACACTACCCCGTGACGGTCATGCCAGAGTGCTATCTCTATTGGTATTTGATGTCACTAAGTAGAAGAGGTAACCTAGCAAGTCCGGTTAAAAGGATACCCTAGTTACTAGGGCCCCCGGTCATACAATCACTAAATTACATAAGACACTTATTAACATAGAATTAGAGATAACCCACTAAGCATAATTAGATGCTTCCTTGTGGAGAATTATCCTCCCTTTCAAGGTGATACTCTAGATGTCCAATTAAAGGGATACCCTTATCACTAGGTCCCCCAGTCATACAATCTAAAGTATCCCCTCTATGGGGTGAACAATCAATACATATCTATATGTTTACACCATTCACACATTTCATCAAACACATAGAAGGCACAACACACATAGAACATAACATAAATACTTCATTGAATAAGAAAATGTCTAAATATATAGTTCATATATCACATCATATTATACTTACTTCCTACATCCTAGGAATCAAAGGATCTAGACCATAGAGAAGGAAATACAATCAAGAGACAAGAAGTAAAGCAATTTATAACTTAAAGCATTAAGAGAAGAGAAGAGAAGTCTTATCCATATAGTGCGGTCTTTTTCGATGTAATCCTTGCTCTAGAGGTGAACGGATTGATGAAAATGAAGATCCTACCCTTCCCCAAAGAATGGGGGTGATCCCCAATCGAAAAGATGAGTGAAAAAAGGGAGTACCCCCCCCCCCCTTTTATTGCACTAGGCGCGACCCCTGCCTGGGCTGTGTCACGGTCATACCTTTTGGCATGGCCAAAGCATGAATGGGCTCAAGAAAGGAGGCACAAACATGTGATTTCATATGGCCTCCCTTTGAATAGGCTCTAGATGGGAGGCACAACCCTGAGATTTCACACGGCCATGTCTCTTGGCCCTATAAAAAAACTTGACCCCAACATGGCCCTAGCATGACCCTAGTATAGTCTTTTAGATCACCTAGACTTGGTTTTCTTAGGTTGACGCCTTCATTAAAGTTATAGATCTTGAAGTTATCTATATTTTGGTATCTTGAACAACTAGTAACTCCAACCGAGAAAAATGTTATTACTTTTTTTATTTTGGTCTATAGTGCAAAAAAGTTCACATAGTCGTGACTCTTTTCAGACACGACCGTGCTTAAAAGGCACGGCCAAAGCTTGAGAAAAACTAGATTTTGACATGGCCATGCCTCATAAGTACAGTCCAGACCTTTTGAAAGCTCTAGACTCCGTTTAAGATCTGTTTCAAATTTCTTCCGTAGAAGCATGCACATGTCAAGGAACATGGCTAGAGCATATTCTTTGATTAAATATCCAATTTAAAGGTCTTTTGAAAGCTTTTTCCTTCATGTATATTTCATGTGAGCATGCTCCTTTCTTTGACTTCACATTTTAAGGCTTTTTAATCCATTTTTGCTCAGAAATATGTCCTATTAATAAAAACATGTAAAGAGAAGATCTCTGAACAAATTGAATGGAAGTATAACATAATAATAAAATAGGTGTAATAAACATAGATTATATGCATAAAATACAAGTAGATGTGCGTTAAAGAATGCTTAAAAAGATAAATAATTTACACACATCATACCCCAGACATAAACCTTTGCTTGTCCTCAAGCAAAAACTGCAGCTAAACTCATATGGTTAAATAGTGCATCAAAATCTTTAGCAAGTCAATCTAATTTTATCAAATGATTTCATTAGTGAACAAGATAAAAAAGTTGTTTAAGTATGGCCTAAGTAATAGTTCTTCATGCTCAGTGTAATAATGGCCTAAATTTGTCAACTATCAATCTCTAAGTCTAGTCAAGTCATCATATTATTGTGTTCCTTATGCTCCCAGCGATAGACATTTATCTGCCATGTACTTGGTTCATCCTTCTAAATCTACCCAAGGTCTTAAAGGCGTGCTCAATATTAAGAGAAACATAGAAGTTATTTTTCCAGTAACCTAACTTGGTCTCAAAGTGGTAATTTGTAATTTCTACTCACAACAACTATTTTTTTATATCCCTTATTTATTTTTTTAATTTTTTCTAAGTGATTGTAAGATACAACACTAGAACACAAATGAACATAAATGCAAATGTAGAGATATTTTGATTTTTTTTTCAAATGAGCTGACATAATTTGAGCCTCATCCAGTAACCAAAATGTACCTTGAGAAATTACCATAAAAATACTAGTACTAATCAAGTTCTATGAATCATGACTACTTTCAAAGTTATCTACCATCAAAACTAGACATAGTAAAAAGAGATTCTCAAATAAGACCAATACTCAAACTCTTACAGTAAAAATATTGCTTACTTTATGCTAACATAGATAGAAAAAGATAGATCACTAAACATTCTAGCACCATAAGTAACTAATAAACCACATGAAATCTAGAACAAGCATCCTAGTATTTTATATTAAGGAACAAGCAATCATGATGTGATAAATGATACAATCAGAAAAAATTTTATTATGCAAAAAGAAATATGTAAAAACTAAACTAAAATCCAACACATCCCTCCAGACTTAAAATTTTCATTGTCCCATTGAAAACTATAAATGTAATATGGAGGAGGTTTGACGAGAAGTTACCAAATGGTGTGTGTAAATGCTCAAGTCATTAACTTCTCCATCGGGTAGTCATGCTCCTCTTAATCTTTGAATTCTCTACAAATAAGATAGACAAGAAAAATTAAGTAGAGGATTTAGGTTATTAAAAATAAACTAAAAAGAATCTAGAAGTTAAATAAAAACAAGAAAGAACTTGGGTTGTCTCTCAAGAAGTGCTTATTTTAGGTTATTAGTTCTACCAACTCATTAGATTCATCTAAATCTCGCTCTTGGAGGGGTAAAATATTTCAACACCCTCTTACCAAGGGCTCTTATTATGGAGAGAGCTTTCATGATAGGAGATATAAAGTGAAGTATCACTCTCTCCATCTTTGTCTTCTTGGAAGTTCTTTCAAGTGAGCGAAGACGGTTCAGATTGAGTGTAACGACCCACCTTCTACACTACTACTACTCTCTAAAGGTGGACGCTACTTAACTACTAACTCTACTTAACTGCCCCGTGAGGAATCCCTACCGAAAAATTTCGGCAGAATCTCCCATGTACCGGTGACCATAAACATCAATACATACACAGTATACATCAGCCACAGGTGGCTGGAACATATATCAAACAACTCACGCAGTAAATAATCCAAAACAAAAGAGAACTATACCAGAAATCATCACACAAGATCACAACTCATCTACTATGTCCTAATAACATCAAGATAACATATACCATCCCGAATACTTCTAACATAGCAAAAGGAAAAGAAAACTAAAAGAAACTCCTTTCTAGTCCCAAGGCTTCCATAGTCCAGGCATCGCACATCCACCACACATCTCCTTGTCGGCTTCCTCCTGACTATAGTTTCCCTTTACCTTTATCTGCAGTAGGAGGAAAATAAATCTATAAGCGAAACGCTTAGTAAGTACTAAACTATCTCACAAAAACTCGAAGTGCATAAGATGCAAAGGATGCTAAAACTGAAATGCTAAAAAGAAAAGCTACACATGCTCATCTATAGCAAAGCACTAAAATAATCTGCATACTCATGATATAAGAATAAATCTGCATACTCATGATATAAGAATAAATCTGCATACTCATGATATAAGAATAAATCTGTATACTCATGATATACAAACATAAATCTGCATGCTAGAAATAAAGCTAATCATGCTCAATAAACTCATAAGGAAAGTAAATGAAAACTAATACAGTATGCTTAGAATTAAAAGAGCTAATCTTGGCTAGTTCTAAACATAGGTGATACTTGTTTCATTTACTTATAGCTTTATACTTGAAATTAATTCTTAACTTTCTTCTTCTCTTTCTTGGGCCCAGGCTTAGTACCATCTTATGCGCGCTCTCTAATAGTGACTGAGGTAGCTAGCCTCCAGTCCTATGAGGATAAAGACCTTGGTCTTACCAGGGCCAAGACCTCAGAATTGGTCACCTGAATTTGTTTAACGACAACCTTGGAAGTCGGGTACTAGCCTCTTACTTTAAATTTCTTGTTATCTTTAATACTCTTATATTAAAATTCCTTGGCATTTGTTTAACCACTTGGTGTGCTTTTTGATCATAATTTCGAGAATTTGGAATCAACTTAAGACTTGGTCTTTTCTTACTTATCACTTCTCATAATCTTCTAGAAGAGTTTAACATGCTTGTGTAGTAGCAAGAAAAATCTAATTCTGCATGCTTAAAATTAAATGGCTAGAAATAAGATCTTAAAACTGAATACTAGCATGGTAACGAAAGATTTAACTTGCTGGAACTTAAAGAAGCCTACACTGCTTACTTTCATACAAGTTGTCTAGTTCATGCTTGCTAAAATAATAAGAAAACTGAAAATTTCTATTCTTCATAGAATTCTCAATTTTAGAGCAACTGGAAAATATAGCTATGATTTGTTTACTAGACATGAAGTCTGAAACATGACTTAATCAATAGAGAATCGACTAATCCATCTAATCAAGTTTGGAAACAATTCTAACAATAATGCACTACCAATACGGATCAGTAATATGCCATACATAAAGGGATGCTTACATAGCAGCAAATTTCCGGATTCTAGCAGCACATACAATTCCAGCCGAATGCTAAAGAAACAGGTCAATAAAAACTGAACTAACATGCACGGCAAGTACTATAAAAGGGTTCCAAGAAGACTAACTTCAGCTATGACAAGTCCGAACAGTCCAGCAGTACATGGAAACACTCTTCAACAGCACTGTAAGAGTTAATTCCAACAATAACAACTATAGCAATTAATCTATCTACTACCCCCTAGCAACCAGGAATAGCATATACATCTCCCAAGTTCCTCTAGCAATTTAAATAAAGAACCTAACTACATTCTAAGCAAAAACCCAGATCATAGAAATTTGGCACAGCAGCCCTAGCTTATCAAATTCGGCACAGCAAATCTTAAAAGAAACTTAGCATATGATTCTGTTCAACAGCAAAATCCGAGAATGGCATCTCAACAAAGCAAGGAAGAAAAACCCTAGCATATACTTCTACTCGACACAGCAAGATCCGGGAGCAAGGAGACGAAATCCAAAAAAATTCGGAGCAACTCCTACCACAGGTAAGTAGTACTTACCGAGCGTTCTTGGACTTACAATCGAGAAGGAGATCTAGGGTTCGGATGAGCCCCCAACCGAAGGAGGAAGGAGGTTCTAGGTGAAGATCTCGGCGGCTCTTTGGTGTTTTCGGGCTCCCTTCGTCGAGGTAACCACGCACGGGTGAAGACTGGCTGGGAAAAGCCTTCGCCGACGCCGGAGAAACCCTTGCTCACCACTGCGATTTCGTCCGAGATGGGAAGGCACCGTCGGGAGAGAACGGGAAAAGAAGATCGGGTTTTCGCGAGAAAGGGAAAACCTAATCCCTTTATAACTGGGTTTAATTCGGTTCCCTACTATAACTTAAATATATTTCGATGTAGGTTTAATTAAGAAACATTCGGCTGGTCTGTTGGTTAAGTGAATCTCTGCTTAACCCGAGGTTTTCGGTTCAAACCTCGGCTTTGACAATTTTTTTGTCAAGACTTCCTTCGTTTTGTAAAAATATCAAACGACTTCCAAAAATTGCGTAAAAATACTCAAAAAATTTCTAAAACCCTCTAGAATATTTTAAAATCATCTCCAAATATTTCAAGGACATTTAGAACTCAAAATAGGGAAAGTTGGGTCGTTACATTGAGCTTCCAATTATAGGCCCCATGAAAATTTGCGCACCCAAAGAAAGAACACACCTCCCATATAAGAGAAAGATCAGAAAGAACTATAAAAATATTAGGTTTGCATTGCAGAGAGGTATATGAACGTTCTAAACAATTAAAGGTCTCTTCCTCTAGATCAAGTAAAGGTTCTTACTCTGGCTCAAGTGGTGGTGCCTCTAAAGAAGGTGATTCTTGGGATTCTGCCTCTACTATAAAAGTCCTTACACATTGATCCACAACATGTTCCATTCTTACAACTCTCATAGTCTTAAAAGGTTGTGTGGATAAAGGAGGTGATTCTTGAGATGCTGCTTCCACAACACAGCTCCCTACACTTCCTTCCAAATTGAATAATGCATCAAGATCAATATCATTTGTAGGAGAATCAACAACTTTACTTGCAGTCTTAAATTGATCCACCTCAACACATTCATCATATAAAAATTCTATGTCACTATAACACCCTATAGCCCCAGGAGGTAGATCTAAAAACTTGCTATCCCCTGCATTATCATTACAATCCTCATCTGAAGAGTCTTCATCTTTATATATATCAAAAAATCTATTCTCAACCATATTAGTATCATAGGATTTTCCAAAATCTTCATCTTTGTTGGCCCCCACTAGCCTTTATGGAAAAGGAATCCTTAATGGAGGTCTTGGAAAAAGTCGATCTGTCATTACGCCAAATTCACTTTGAGCATGTGGAAAGGGTTCAAATTGCTTGTCCATTGTAATAAACCATTGAGGAAAATGTATCTGTGGACTATGGACACTTTCTGGAGTGCTGGAACTGAGGTTTTGTGATTCTATTTTGTTCTTCTCCTCATTGAAGTGCGTAGATTATATACACTTTTATGCATACTTTGACGCACATTTACTTGTACTTCATGCATATAATGTATGCTTGTTGCACTCTATTTCATTATAATGTTATACTTCCATTATATTATATTTGGAGATCTGCTCTTTGCATATTTAGATTGACAGGACGCATATTTGAGCGAAAATGGAGTAAAAATGCACACTGGAGCAACTCTGGAAGAAATCAAGCTTGGGTCATGTAGGCCACACGATCGTGTGGCCATCCTAAAGTAAATCATGCCACAGTCGTGTGACCCATACGACCGTGCCAATCTCCCTGTGGCCAGGCAGCACACGGCCGTGCGAAATAGCACGATCGTGCCATCAATCCAGAGGCAAAGCAAGGTCGTGCCAAATGGCACGGCCGTGCCATGTCTTTAGAGGTCGTGTCATCCCAGCAGCTTTTCCAGCACACAACAATGTAGATCTACACGACCGTGCAATGATTACAGAATGAAAGCAAGCTCAGGCCATGTGTGCCACATGACCGTGCAAGGTTTCCAAAAGCCAAGAATGGTCTGGCCATGTGTGCCACATGGCCGTGTAGGTCAACAAGAGATGCAGCAGAACATGACCATGTAGATCTACACGGCCGTGTCACCTTGGCTGAGAACAAAACTTGTCAGGCCATGTGAGAGCCACACGGCCGTGGCATGGGCTATGTGGTGCCCATGCCATGCTCTATATAAGGGGGTTTCTCCCCCTTTTCACTAATCTTTGGCTTGGGGCTCTTCCCCATTTCTTGGGGAAGGGTTCTCCCCTTAGGGGGAACCCCTAGAGCTTCATTCTCCATCATCCACAATGATTCGTCCTCCTCTAGAGCAAGGGAATGCTTCCAAGGCGCTACGCTTCAAAGATAAGCATTCTCTTCTCTCTATCCCCATGTATTGAGTTGTATATTGCTTTACTTATTATTTTTGGTTGTAATTCTCTTGTAATGGATTAGATCTCCTGATCTAGGATGTAGGAAGTAGTTGTGATATGTTGTGATGTATGAACTATGTATGTGAATATTTTCCTATGCAATAAAGTGTTTATATCATGATCTATGTGTTGTGCCTTGTACATGTTTGATGAAATGTGTGTGAGGACAATCCATGTAGATGTAGGGTTTAGATCACCATGTAGAGGAAGAGCCTTAGATTGTAAGACCATGGGACGTTGTGACAGAAGGTATTCCTTACTTTCTACGACATTTCCATGAAATGGGGATCAATTCTTGTTAGGAAGATTAATTAGAGTTTAGAGGATTCTCCCAAATTAATGTTAGGAAGTGATCTGTGTAATCTAGGAACGTGGACTGTGGACCCTTGTGTGAGAAGGATGTTTCCTATAATCGAACTTCCTAAATTACCTCTTCTATTTAATTGCATTAATCTACCATTAGGAAGTGATCTTTGTAATCTAGGAACATGGACCATGGGCCCTAGTGACAGAAGGATGTTCCCTATAATCGTACTTCCTAAATTACCTCTTCTACTTAATGGCATTAGAACTTCGGTAAACTCTTCTGTGCGATCTTCACGAGATTGTACCAGACTCTAGTTAGAACTCCTACATGAATGTAAGCATGAAGTTAGGGAGATGAACAATGCATAGGGATATTAACTAGCATCGCAACGAAACTCAAATCCTAGTATCTATTCCCCCTTCATTTACTTACGCTCGTTACTCTCTCTTGTCTTTTCTCTTTCTCGCTAACATTTGTGAACCATTTTAGATTTCTAGATAATTCACTGTGCGAAGTTAACTAGTGATTAATCAACAGTCCCTATGTGATCGATAATCTTTTGTATTACTGATGACATAACCATACACTTGCAGTGACGTAACAAGTTTTTGGCGTCATTGCTGGGGACTGTTTTCGATTAACATTAGTTGATTAGAATATGAGTTATACTAGACATTTTTCTTTTTTTTCTTTTGTCTTTTCTTTCTTATTTTCATTATGAACTTTCTTTCTTTTCTTTAAATTCTACATTAAATTTTTTAAATCAAAATAAAAAATAAATTGGTTGAGTGTCTTGATTATTATATATCTCTTACATTCATGTGTTATATGATAATTTCTCACCTTGTCTTGTGAGTTTTGTGCTATTATTTCAGGTGAGACCAGAATTTTCTTTAGCCATAGATTGGTATTCTTGGCAACTTGGAGGTGTAAAGTACAATTTGGATGATGAACAAACATTTAATACTTGCACAGTATGTGGTAGTTCATCCCATCCGTCTGCCATATGCTACCTCTTCCAAAATGAAGCTGGCCCTTCCATAGAACCAGTTGATGATATTTGTACATTTTGCGACAGCTCATCCCATCCAGCTTCTATATGCTACTTCTTCCATATAACTGCTCTCTCTTTTCTGGAACTTCAGAATCTATTCCAACCCGTACATCAATATGATTCAATTCTTAGTATTTCTAGCTATGACCGGGGAGATCATCAAATTTAGAACTTTCAACTCCAACATACTTTTAAGGAGGATGAGCAGTTAATTCCACAGCAGCATATCCCTGATTTACCTCAACATTATAATTAAGATTTGGTGGACCATCAAAATTTGGCCAATAACTGGATTCAAAGTGTTGAGCATACTTTGCAATCAGAAGAGCCAACTGCCTGGGAGGATTCCCAAGACTCAGATATTCTTGCTCCCAGTCAAATGAAGACCAAATTTCAAGAATTAGAAGAGCTCTTGATGCAAGAGGGGATCTTGTTTCTCCGATCCCTATAACAAGATGATGTGTCAAGTCCAAATTTGGAGCCTCAGTTGAAGGATGATTTGGAGAGGATGGAATGTAAAGCTGAAGGCGACTATGATCATGATTCTGTAGCTCTACAGGACTCCTCCACTGCTTTGAATCATGATGTTATATTTAATGATACTCCGATCACTGATAGGACCATTGATGCATCTTCAACTAGTATTGTTGTTGTTCCTTTTGTAACTTCTAATAATTTATGCTTGATGGATGATGGGATCATTGAAGAGGTAGATGTTGATATTAATATTTAGCCCTCGGAGTGGGAAGTGGTGGAAAGTCGGATACCCCAAAGGTGGACACTCCTACCTTTTCCCATACTTCACTTTCATCAGAACAAGGCCTCAACATCAACTATGATCACCGCGCTCTTGGCCTGGGCACTTCAAGTGAACCTTCTCCTACCGTCAAGAAGAATTATTAAGGAGAAGAAGATGGAGAGAGCAATTCCTCATGATATGTTTCCCACGATGAAAGCTCCCTCCGCATTTTGGGCCACTAGCTGGAAAGTCCGAAGGTATCTCACTCCGGCAAGATAACGATTTAAGCAAGCTGAATAAGGGGTAGAGCTAATGACCTTAAATAAGCGCTTCTTGAGAGGCAACCCAAGTTCAATCTTATTTTCATTCATATTTTTAGTTCTTTTCTAGTTTCATTTCTTTCCTTATAATAAGCTCATATCCTCTACTTAATTTTTCTTGTCTATCTTCTTTTTATAGGATTCAATGTAGTGGAAGAGTGCAACTCACAAATAGAGAAGTATCTTCAGAACATGAATGTCTCAACTATTTGGAGCTTATCACCTGGTAACTTCATTAAACCTCCTCCATATATCATTTCTAGTTTTTATTGGGACAATGAAAAGTTTAAGTCTAGGGGGATGCATTAGATGCATTTGGTTTAGTTTAGTTTTTGCTTATTTATTTTTGCTTAATAATTTTTTTCTAGTTACATCATTCATCACACCATGATTGTTTGTTCCCTAATACAAAATGCTAGCACGTTTCATCTAGATATTTATGTTGTATGATTTGGTATGCTAGTATGTCTATTGATCTATATTTTCCTATCTATAGTAGCATGAAGTGAGCATTATTATTACTAGAAGAATTTGAATGTTGGCCGAGGTTTAGGATCTCTTCACATTATGCTTGACTTTGATTGTAGATATTTTTAAACATAGTCATGATTCATAGAACCGGACTATTACTCTTGCTTCTATGGTGACGTCTCAACTACATTTTGGTTACTGGATAAACTTAGATCATGTAAGCTCATTTGGAAAAATCAATCCCTAAAAAATGAAAGTTTGTTCAAGTTTGATATTTTGAAACATTCAAAGAAAGAAGTAAAAAAATAAGGGATAGAAAAGTAGTTATCGTGAGTGGAAACTAGCAATTCACCCCTTTAAGACTGAGTTAGGTTACTGGGGAAATGAATGTTATGTTTCTCTTGATACTGAGTATTCCTCTAAGACCTTGTGTAGACGATGCATAGCATTTTTGTTGGGGATGAACCTTGCGTGTCGTAGGTAAGTGCCTATTGTCGGAAGTATGAGGAACATAGTTAAATGAAAAATTGACTAGGCTTAGAGATTGACACTTGAGAAAGTTAAGCCACTTATCACACTGAGCATGGAGAACTTCTACTTAGGCCACACTCAAACAATTTTTGTATCATGCTCATCAATGAAACTCTATGATAGATTTATATTAATTTATTAGGGATTATTACATGTCATCTACGCACATAAATCTAGATTGCGGGTTTTTCTTGAGGACAAGCAAAAGTTTAAGTTTGGGGGTGTGATGTGCGTTGATTATATACATTTTTATGCATACTTTGATGCACATATTCTCGTACTTCATGCATATAATGTATGCTTATTGCACCCTATTTCATTATAATGTCATACTTCCATTATATTCTATTCAGAGATCTGCTCTTTGCATATTTTAATTGACAGGATGCATATTGGAACAAAAATGAAGTAAAAACGCACACAGGAGAAACTTTGGAAGAAATCAAGCTTGGGATGTGTAGGCCATACGGCCGTGTGGCCATCCTGAAGTAGATCATGCCACAACCATGTGACCCACATGGTCGTGCCAATCTCCCCATGGCCAGGCAGTACACGGCCGTGCCAAATGGCACAGTCATGCCAACAATCCAGATCCAAAGCAAGGCAAGGTCGTGCCAAATGGCACGGCCGTGCCATTTCTACACAAGTCGTGTCATCCCAGCAGCTTTTGCAGCACACAGTCGTGTAGATCTACACAGCCATGCAATGATTCCAGAATGAAAGCAAGCTCGGGCCGTGTGTGCCACACGACTGTGCAAGGTTTCCAGAAGCCAAGAATGGCCTGGCTGTGTGAGCCACACGACCGTGTAGGCCAACCAGAGATGCAGCAGAACACAGCCGTGTAGATCTACATGGCCGTGTCACCTTGGCCGAGAACAAAACTTGTAAGGTCATGTGAGAGTCACACGGCCAGGCCATTCTTGGCTTCTGGAAACCTTGAATGGTCGTGTGGCACACACGGCCTGAGCTTGCTTTCATTCTGGAATCATTGCACGGTCGTGTAGATCTACACGATCGTGTGTTGGAAAAGCTGCTGGGATGACACGACCTCTGGATAAATGACATGACTGTGCCATTTGGCACGACCTTGCCTTGCTTTACCTCTGGATTGTTAGCACGACCGTGTGCTGCCTAGCCACAGGGAGATATGAACTGCCATGTGGGTCACACGACCGTGGCATGATTTACTTCAGGATGGCCACATGGTCGTGTGGCCTACATGGCTCAACCTTGATTTCTTCCGGAGTTGCTCCCGTGTGCGCTTTTACTCCACTTTTGCTCCAATATGCGTCCTGTCAATCAAAATATCTAAAGAGCATATCTCCGAATAGAATATAATGGAAGTATGACATTATAATGAAATAGGGTACAATTAGCATAAATTATATGCATGAAGTACAAGTAGATATGCGTCAAAGTATGCATAAAAGTGTATATAATCTACGCACATCACAGCCTCTGACTTAAACCTTTGCTTGTCCTCAATAAAAACCCACAATCTAGATTTATGTGTGTAGATGACATGTAATAATCTCTAATGAATTAATATAAACCTATCATATAATTTCATTGATTAGCATGATACAAAAATTGTTTGAGTGTGGCATAAGTAGAAGTTCTCTGTGCTCAGTGTGATAAGTGGCTTAACTTTTTCAAGTGTCAATCTCTAAGCCTAGTCAATTTTTCATTTAACCGCATCCTCATACTTCCGGCGATAGGCATTTACCTGCCACACACAAGGTTCATCCCCCACAAAAATACTATGCATCATCTACATAAGGTCTCAAAGGAATACTCAGTATCAAGAGAAACATAGCATTCATTACTCTGATAACCTAACTCGGTCTCAAAGGGGTGAATTGCTAGTTTCCACACACGATAACTTCTTTTTTATCCCTTATTTTTTTTCTTCTTTCTTTGAATGTTTGCAAAGTATCAAACTTGAACAAACTTTCATATCTTTTGGGATTGATTTTTCCAAATGAGCTTACATGATCTGAGTTTATCCAATAACTAAAATGTAGATGAGAGGTCACCATAGAAGCAAGAGTACTAGTCCGGTTCTATGAATCATGAATAGTTTTAAAAATATTTACCATCAAAGTCAAGCATAATGTGAAGAGATCCTAAAACTAGGCCAACATTCAAATTCTTCTAGTAATAACAATGCTCACTTCATGTTACTATAGATAGGAAAACATAGATCAATAGACATACTATCATACCAAATCACGCAACATAAATATCTAGATGAAACGTACTAGCATTTTACATTAGGGAACAAACAATCAAGATGTGATGAATGATGTAACTAGGAAAAATTTATTAAGCAAAAACTAAACTAAACCAAATGCATCTAATGCATCAAACTCTAATTAGTTTTCCTAGTAGAGAGTCGATCCTTATTTCAAAAGAAACATGGATCTTTGGCAAATCCATCTAATGATGTGGTGTCCGTGGCCTACTTTATATAAGGGGTTTTTCTCCCCTTTTCACTAATCTTTGGCTTGGGGCTCTTCCACATTGCTTGAGGAAGGGTTCTCCCCTTAGGGGGAAATCCTAGAGCTTCATTCTCCTTCATCCATAATGATCCATCCTCCTCTGGAGTAAGGGAGGGCTTCCAAGGACACTACGCTTCAAAGATAAGCGTTCTCTTCTCTCTATCCCCATGTATTGAGTTATAGATCGCTTTACTTATCATTTTGGGTTGTAATTCTCTTGTAATGGATTAGATCTCTAGATCTAGGAAGTAGAAAGTAGTTGTGATGTGTTGTGATGTATGAACTATGTATTTGAACATTTTCTTATGCAATGAAGTGTTTATATCATGATCTATGTGTTGTGCCTTGTACGTGTTTGATGAAAAGTGTGTGAGGGCAATCCATGTAGATGTAGGGTTTAGATCACCATGTAGAGGAAGAGCCTTAGATTGTAAGACCATGGGACCTTGTGACAGAAGGTATTCTTTACTTTCTATGGCATTTCCTTGAAATGAGGATCAATTCTTATTAGGAAGATTAATTAGAGTTTAAACGATTCTCCCAAATTAATGTTAGGATGTGATCTGTGTAATCTAGGAACGTGGACCATGGGCCCTTGTGTGAGAAGGATGTTTCCTATAATCGAACTTCCTAAATTACCTCTTCTACTTAATTGCATTAATCTACCATTAGGAAGTGATCTTTGTAATCTAGGAACATGGACGGTGGGCCATGGTGACAGAAGGATGTTCCCTATAATCAGACTTCCTAAATTACCTCTTCTACTTAATGGCATTAAAACTTCGGTAAACTCTTCTGTGCGATCTTCCCGAGATTGTACCAGACTCTAGTTAGAACTCCTACACGAATGTAAGCATGGAGTTAGGGAGATGAAAAATACATAGGGATATTAACTAGCATCGCAACGAAACCCAAATCCTAGTATCTATTCCCCCTTCATTTACTTACGCTAGTTACTCTCTCTCCTCTTTTCTCTTTCTCGCTAACATTTGTGAACCATTTTAGATTTCTAGATAATTCACTGTGCGAAGTTAACTAGTGCTTAATCAACAGTCCCTGTGGGATCGATAATCTTTTGTATTACTGATGACATAACCGTGCATTTGCAGTGACGTAACACTCATTCCTTTACTGATCTTTCTGTAGAAGTTTTTCAAGATTCTTGTCACTTCTCAACTCGATAAGATTACATTCTATACTAGACTTCTGTGATATGATGAAATTTTTGTGAGTTGATGAAGTTTCCTCTCTGTACCTGGGCGGTTGTATAAGGTCTTGTTAGACAATTGCCATGGCATTCTATACTTTTGGAAGTTTCAAGGAAGATGTCGTCACATTTTCAGTTGCCCACTCTTGGAGGTTCAGTGTCACTTGCTCAATTAATTTGTATGTTTCATCTAGATTTTTATTCATCAAAGAACCTCCAGTAGCTAAATCCAAAAATTTCTTACTCAAAAAAAAATTCTCCTATAGAATATGTGCAGAGTCAATTATTTTTCCAAACCATGATGAGGACACTATCGCAATAAACTCTAAATCTATCTCATGCTTCAAATATTGGTTCCTCATCGATTTAAACAAAGCTTTGGATGTAATTCCTCATGTACACTACTCTACTTGGAGGGAAAAAATAATTCAAAAATCACTGCTCCAATTGTTCCCAGCTTGTAATGCTTTGAGGATGGAGAGAATATAACCAAGTCCTTACTTTATCCTTGATACTAAAAGGAAATATCATCAATCGAACTGCATGCACTGACACTCCTTCATAGTTTACCATGTTTTAATATTCAAGAAATTCTTCAAGGCGCAAGTATAAGTTTTTTGATACTTCTCCTCTAAATTTGAGACCTTGTATCATGATAATTAACTCTAGATCTAGTTAGAAACTTTTTTACTTTAATATGATGTTGCACAATGAAAGACATAAATCTTACAAAAATGGGTGTAGAAAATTCTCTTAAAAGTCTGCTTGGTATGTTAGTGCTCATGGATAAACAAAAATGTAAAGATTAAACAAAAGAGAATAAAAATACAGAATTAAGAATAAGAAAGAGAATCTAGAAATTAAGGAAAGAAAAAACTGAATTAAAAACTAGTGAGAAGAAAAAATAAATGTAAAAATAAAAATACATAAGGAAATAAAAAATCTATTAACAAGTCTAGAGTAACTCATATGTTAATCAACTATGTTAATCGAAAATAGTCCCCAATAACAGTGCCAAAAACTTAATGTGCACAATCTGCAAGTGCACAGTTGTCGTCAAGGAATAAAATATATATCCCATAGGGACTGTTGATTAAGCACTAGTTAACTTTGCATAATAAATTATCTAAACAATCAAAAGGTGGTTCAGTCACTAACACTTGAGAAGAGAGAGGTTGAGAGAAGAGAGAGAGTGAAGAGTAGAGAGAGGGAGTGTAAGTGAGTGAAGGTGAAATTGGCTAGTGGAAGAGTTTGGTTTCATTATGATGCTAGTTAATATCCCTATGTATTGTTCATCTCCTTATCTCCATCCTTTTACATATGTAGAAAGTCTAACTAAATGTCGACTTAATACCACTAAGTAGAAGAGGTAATCTAACAAGTCCGGTTAAAGAGATACCTTGTCACTAGGGTCCTCTGGTCATAAAATCGCTAGATTTTACAAGACACTTATTAACATAGGATTAGAGATAACTCATTAAGCATAATTAGATGCTTCCTTGTGGAGAATTGTCCTCCCTTTAAAGGCGATACTCTAGATGTCTGGTTTAAGGGATTCCCTTGTCACTAGGGCCCCCAGTCATACAATCTAGAGTATTCCCTCTACGGGGTGAATAATCAATACACATCTA
This sequence comes from Zingiber officinale, assembly GCF_018446385.1. NCBI lineage: Eukaryota > Viridiplantae > Streptophyta > Magnoliopsida > Zingiberales > Zingiberaceae > Zingiber > Zingiber officinale. The sequence goes on from NC_056001.1 coordinate 70,232,902, forward strand.
TATGTTTACATCATTCACACATTTCATCAAACACATATAGAACATAGCATAAATATTTCATTAAATAAGAAAATATCTAAATACATAGTTTATACATCGCATCACATCACATCATAGTTACTTCCTACATCATAGGAATCAGAGGATCTACTCCATAGAGAAGAAAATATAACCAAGAGACAAGAAGTAAAGCAATCTATAACTCAAAATATAAAGACAAGAGAAGAGAAGACTTATCCATGTAGTATCGATCTTTTTGGATGCAATCCTTGCTCCGGAGGTAGACGGATCTGCGAAGATGAAGCTTCTAGGGTTCCACCAAAGGGGAGAACCTTTCCCCAAGGAATGGGGGTGAGCCCCAAGCCCAAAGAGAGTGAAATGTTGAGAAAAAAAACCCCTTTTATAGCACTAGGAGCGACCCTTGCCTGGGTTGTGTCACCGTCGTGCCTTTTGGCATGGCCAAAGCATGAATGAGCTTGGGAAAGGTGGCACGACCATGTGATTTCACACAACCTCCTTTTGAATAGGCACTGGATGGGAGGCATGGCCGTGTGATTTCACACAACTATCTCTTGGCCCTGTGAAAAATCTTAACCTTGACATGGTCGTATCTCATGGAAACATCTTTTAGACCATCTAGACATGGGTTTCTTTGATTGAAGTATTTAGCAAAATTATAAATCTTAAAGTTATCTAAATTTGGTATCTAGAGCATCCCGTAACTCCAACTGAGCAAAAAATTATCGTCTTTTTTATTTTCGGCCCACAGTGTAGAAAAATCTACATAGCCGTGACTTTTTTCATACATGACCTTGACTTTTTTCAGACACGACCGTGCCTAAGAGGCATGGCCAGAGCTTGGGAAAAATTGGATTTTGAAATGGTTGTGCCTCATAGGCACGAGCCGAACCTTTTAGAGGCTCTAGACTCTGTTTCAGCTCTGCTTTCTATCAAATTTTTTCTGTAGGATCATGCACGTGTCAAGGAACATGACTAGAGCACATTCCTTAATTAAATCTCCAATTTAAAGGTCTTTAGAAAGCCTTTTCATTCATATATATTTCATGTGAGCATTCTCCTTTTTCCAACTTCACATTTTAAGGCTTTTTACTCTATTTTTTCTCTAAAATATTGTTACGCAACCGCAAGTGTACGGTTTCATCGTCAGTAATAAAAATATCTAATCCACAGGGACTGTTGATTAAGCACTAGACATGTCGCAAGGTAAATTATCTAGACGGTCGAAAGCTGGCTTTGGCGTTTGCAAACTAACGAGGGTGATTGAAAAGGGAAAGAGAATAATGAGAGAAAGAGAAAGAACTGAGCTTGGATGGAATGAGCTTCGGGAGATGGATTCTAGGATTTTGGTTTAATTGTAATACTAGGAGATACTACATAGATTGCTTAGTTTCTGCCCTCTATGTCCATGCTCTTGTAGGAAGTAAGATTGGTCAATATCCCTAAGTGTCGAATAGAGACGATCCCTATGAAATCCTGTAACAGTTAACCCCCCTTGTCACGAGAGTGCCTCGGTAGATCACTGGGATACACATCTAGTAAATAACAACAAGGATAAGGGTTACCTACCTCCTTATGGAGGAATTGCCTCTCCCTTCAAGAGAATATCCTAGACGTCCGTGAACATGTTACCCTTGTCACTAGGGCCCCTCGGGTATACGATCTAAAGCACTCTCTTTACGAGAGCAGCAGTTCCTAAGGGATTGTTTCTCCTTTTATGGGAACATCTTAGACGTCCGGAAAGGGTTACCCCTGTGACTAGGGTACCTTGGTCAATACACTATAAGGTATCCCCTTTGTGGGATCAACAATCCTCCACATCAAGCAATCAAAGCATAGAAACGTAAACATGGCACAAACGCAACTCATCAAGCATGAACAAGGCATCAACAGGTCATTGAATACAAACAAGGCGAATCTACATAGTTCTACATCTCCATCATATTACAAATACTTCCTAGTCCTAGAAGAGGATGTCTACTCCATTATGGGGGAAGAACAACCCCAGAACATAAAAAAAACATACTTACAACCCTAGAAGGAAAGGAAGAAGAGATGCTTGATGATTCCGACGTCTTGGGGATGCTTCCTTGCTCCGGAGATGGACGGATCGTGAAGAGATGGCGGTGGATGAAGCTCGACGGCTTTCCCAGAGGGGAGGGACGAAGTCCCAAACCAAAGATAATCCCAAGAAAAAGGTTCTTGACCCTTTTATACGCTAGGGAACGGGCGCCGCACGGGCCGTGGCACGACCGTGCAAGGTTGGCACGACCACGCCTTTCCTCCCTTCTGGTTGAGTGGCACGGTCGTGCGTGTCCGCATGTGTTGTGTCTTTCGGGCCACGAAAACCGCTTTTCGCATAGCGGAAATCCCGAATCACCCAAAGCCGTAGATCCGTGCAAGGAAAAATTCGAAGACAATACGAGTACGAGTTTCAAAAACCTTTAGATCTACTCCTCGATCTATGTGTTAAGAAATTTACCCTTGTAGCGAAGCCCTTCGCGTTCCCGCTCGTCCAAACGGTGCCGGATCTCGAGAGTGTCAACGTAGACACTCCTCTAATGATATCCACACGAACAAGGAGTGTCTCTCACACTCAAAGGATGGAGAAGAGAGCCCCAAGTGTGCTAGCACTTTCTAGAGCTCTCGGATGAGATTGAAAAAGGGAGAAAAGAGAGAAAACAAGAAGACTCTCACATACTCAACTAGTAGCATCCTCTTCTTGTGTCCTTCACACTCTCTTATCTTTTCTTGGATGAAACTCAACACCTTCTCACCACCATGGAAGTCACGGCAACCACCAAGAGAAGCAAGCATCCAAGGAAGAAGAAGCAAGAATGAATGCCAATCAATTGCATTCACACACCATCAAATGTGTGGCCGGCCACACAAATGTAACCCCCTAATTTAATGTGGCCGGCCACATTAAAAGGAATGGGTGTGTAACCTCCATGAGGTGGCACACCATTATGAGGTGGTGATGATGTGGCAAGGATGTGTCATGCCATGTAGGATGAGTCAACCTACATGATGTGGCAATGCATCAAGTCAAACTTGATGTTTCAACTTTCATTTGGTCAAGTCAAAATGACCAATTTCTCCCTTGTTGAGTTAAATCCAACATTTGATTCAAGTCAATTTCAATTTAATGAATCTCAATTCATTAATATAAATTGACTCAATGAATCAAATTTAAATTAGACTCATTTAACAATTGAATCTAATTGAGTCTAACTCAATAAGTCTAATTTGAATCTAATCTTTGGTGCATCATATGAACCTAATTCAATTGGTTCATCATATGAACCTAATCTCCATCCACATGTTCTTTGTGTGTGACCCAATAGGTTCTTGTAACGTTGGCAATGCCCCTAAACTCATTTAGAAGCATAAGTAATGAGCGGTATCTAGCAATACATCATTACTACCCAAGTTACAAGAATGTTGAGATCCAACATCACCTTGTGACTACTAATTGTGACTCCTCACAATATGTGACATTGTCCTTCTATCCTAGACATCTAGATTGATCAATATGAGGCATAGACCGTGTCATCCTCCAATCAATCTAAATCTTGAACTCCAAGTAGACTCACTCGATCAAATGAGCTCAACATCTAATGTTGACTCATTTGGGCATGGTCATGCACTTAGTGGTCTCACTCTATAAAGAATACCGATGTCGCTCCCGTCATATGGGAGGGATAGATTCCATCTACATCACTCACATCCCTCTATATAACTTGTTATATACCCAGTAATCGCCTTTATAGTCCACCCAGTTACGGGTGACGTTTAACGAAACCAAAGTACATAACTCCTTATGTAGGGATCCATGGTGACTTCAGGTCTAAGGACTAATAGTCATACTAATAGCCACATGAGAAAGTATATGACACTCATATAACAATCCATGATACTTTCTCATGGCGGGTCATTCAGTATACATTCTCCAATGCATACCCATGTGTCAACTTGATATCTCCATATTCATGACTTGTGAGATCAAGTCATCGAGTTGACCTACATGCTAGACTTATTGTATTAACATTATCCCTGAATGTTAATACTCGACTAGGAATGATTTAGAGTAGTGTTCCCTATATCATCTCACTATCGGTTCAACTAACCGATTGATATAGGTGAGAAC